>NC_052156.1:95863988-96176351 GCF_902713615.1 Scyliorhinus canicula
TAACACCTTATACAATTGCAACATAACCTCCCTAGTCTTAAACTCCATCCCTCTAGCAATGAAGGACAAAATTCCATTTGCCTTCTTAATCACCTGTTGCACTTGTAAACCAACCTTCTGTGACTCATGCACCAGCATACCAAAGTCTCTCTGAACAGCGGCATGCTTTAATATTTTATCATTTAAATAATAATCCCGTTTGCTGTTATTCCTACCAAAATGGATAACCTCACATTTGTCAACATTGTATTCCATCTGCCAGACCCTAGCCCATTCACTTAACCTATCCAAATCCCTCTGCAGACTTCCAGTATCCTCTGCACTTTTCGCTTTACCACTCATCTTAGTGTCATCTGCAAACTTGGACACATTGCCCTTGGTCCCCAACTCCAAATCATCTATGTAAATTGTGAACAATTGTTGGCCCAACACGGATCCCTGAGGGACACCACTAGCTACTGATTGCCAACCAGAGAAACACCCATTTATCCCAACTCTTTGCTTTCTATTAATTAACCAATCCTCTATCCATGCTACTACTTTACCCTTAATGCCATGCACCTTTATCTTATGCAGCAACCTTTTGTGTGGCACCTTGTCAAAGGCTTTCTGGAAATCCAGATATACCACATCCATCGGCTCCACGTTATCTACTGCACTGGTAATGTCCTCAAAAAATTCCACTAAATTAGTTAGGCATGACCTGCCCTTTACGAACCCATGCTGCGTCTGCTCAATGGGACAATTTCTATCCAGATGCCTCGCAATTTCTCCCTTGATGACAGATTCTAGCATCTTCCCTACTACCGAAGTTAAGCTCACTGGCCTATAATTTCCTGCTTTCTGCCTACCTCCTTTTTTAAACAGTGGCGTCACGTTTGCTAATTTCCAATCCAGCGGGACCACCCCAGAGTCTAGTGAATTTCGGTAAATTATCACTAGTGCATCTGCAATTTCCCTAGCCATCTCTTTTAGCACTCTGGGATGCATTCCATCAGTGCCAGGAGACTTGTCTACCTTTAGCCCCATTAGCTTGCCCATCACTCCCTCCTTAGTGATAACAATCCTCTCAAGGTCCTCACCTGTCATAGCCTCATTTCTATCAGTCGCTGGCATGTTATTTGTGTCTTCCACTGTGAAGACCGACCCAAAAAACCTGTTCAGTTCCTCAGCCATTTCCTCATTTCCCATTATTAAAACTCCCTTCTCATCCTCTAAAGGACCAATATTTACCTTAGCCACTTTTTTTTGTCTTATATATTTGTAAAGACTTTTACTGTCTGTTTTTATATACTGAGCAAGTTTACTCTCATACTCTATCTTACTCTTCTTTATAGCTTTTTTAGTAGCTTTCTGTTGCCCCCTATAGATTTCCCAGTCCTCTAATCTCCCAGCAATCTTTGCCACTTTATATGCTTTTTCCTTCAATTTGATATTCTCCCTTATTTCCTTAGATATCCACGGTCGATTATCCCTCTTTCTTCCGTCCTTCCTTTTTGTTGGTATAAACCTTTGCTGAGCACTGTGAAAAATCGCTTGGAATGTTCTCCACTGTTCCTCAACTGTTCCGCCATAAAGTCTTAGCTCCCAGTCTACCTTAGCTAGTTCTTCTCTCATCCCCTTGTAATCTCCTTTGTTTAAACACAAAACACTAGTATTTGATTTTACTTTCTCACCCTCCATCTGTATTTTAAATTCCACCATATTGTGATCGCTCCTTCCGAGATGTTGTGCCGACCATTTATCCTAATCTAAGATCAACCTAACCTACACCCCTTTAATTTGCTGCTGTCCATGTGCCTGTCCAAGAGTCGCTTAAATGTCCCTAATGACTCTGACTCCACCACCTCTGCTGGCAGTGCATTCCACACACTCACCACTCTCTGACATCTCCCCTTCCTCCAATCACGTTAAAATGATGTCCCCTCGTGACAGCCATTTCCGCCCTGGGGAAAAGTCTCTGGCTATCCACTCTATCCATACCTTATACATCTCTATCAGGTCACCTCTCTTCCTTCTTTGCTCCAGTGAGAAAAGCCCTAGCTCCCTCAATCTTTCTTCATAAGACATGCCCTCCAGTCCAGGCAGCATCCTCTGCACCCTCTCCAAAGCATCCACATCCTTCCTGTAATGAGACGACCAGAACTGGACACAATATTCCAAGTGTGGTCTAACCAGGGTTTTATGAAGCTGCAGCAAAACCCCACGGCTCTTAAACTCAATCCCCCTGTTAATGAAAGCCAACAAACCATATGCCTTCTTAACAACCCTATCAACCTGGGTGGCAACTTTGAGGGATCTATGTACGTGGACCCATGATCCCTCTGTTCCTCCACACTTCCAAGAATCCTGCCTTTAATCTTGTATTCAGCATTCAAATTCGACCTTCCAAATGAATCACTTCACATTTATCAAGGTTGAACTCCATCTGCCACTTCTCAGCCGAACTCTGCATCCTGTCAATGTCCTGTTGTAACCTGCAACAACACTCAACACTATCTGCAACTCCACCAACCTTCGTGTCATCGGCAAACTTGCTAACCCACCCTTCAACTTCCTCATCCAAATCATTTATATAAACCACAAGAGCAGAGGTCCCAGTCAGATCCCTGCGGGTCACCACTGGTCACCGACCTCCAGTGGGAATACTTTCCACCCACTACCATTCGCTGTCTTCTTTTGGCCAGCCAATTGTGTATCCAGACAGCCAAATTTCCCTGTATCCCATGCCCCCTAACTTTCTGAATGAACCTACTATGGGAAACCTTGTCAAATGCCTTACTGAAATCCATATACAGCACATCCATTGCCCGACCTTCATCAATGTGACTTGTCGCATCCTCAAAGAATTCAATGAGGCTTGTGAGACATGACCTGCCCCACACAAAGCCGTGCTGACTATCTTTAATCAATCTATGTTTTTCTAAATAATCATAAATCCTATCTCTCAGAATCCTTTCCAATATTTTGCTCACCACAGACGTAAGACTGACTGGTCTGTAATTCCCAGGGATTTCCCTATTCCCTTTCTTGAACAGGGGGACAACATTCGGCTCCCTCTAATCATCTGGTACTACTCCAGTGGAGAATGAGGACGCAAAGATCAACGTCAATGCCAACACCGCAGCAATCTCGTCCTTCGCATCCCGTAGTGACCTTGGGTATACCCCGTCAGGCCCAGGGAACTTATCTATCCTGATGTTTTTCAAAGTTTCCAGCAGTTCAAGTATATTAACCTGGCTCACGCTGTTCTCTTGAGCAACAACATCCCTCTCTCTCGTGAATATTGAAGCATAATATTCATTTAAGACCTCCCCTATCTCCTCAGACTCTAGACACAAGTTCCCTGTACTATCCCTGATCGGCCGTGCTCTCACTCTGATCATCCTCTTATTTCTGACTTAAGTGAAGAGCGCCTTGGTTTTTTCCTAATCCTTCCCACCAGGGCTTTTTCATGGCTCATTCTAGCTCTCCTCAGTCCATTTTTGAGTTCCTTCCTGGCTACCTTGTAACCCTCTAGAGCCGTGCCAGATCCTTGCTTCCTCAACCTTACATAACTTCCTTCTTCCTCTTGACTAGAAGCTCCTCTTCGCTTGTCATCCAAGGCTCCTTCACCTTACCATTCCTTCCATGTCTCAGTGGGACAAAACTATACAGGATCGCAGCAAGTGTTCCTTAAACAACCCCCACATTACTGTTGTGCATTTCCCTAAGAACAACTGTTCCCACTTTATGGTCCTCCGCTCCTGTCTAATAGCAGTATAATTTCCCTTTCCCCAATTAAATGCCTTCCCTTACTGTCTGCTCCTATCTCTCTCCAACACTATGGTAAAGGTCAAGGAGTTGTGGTCACTGTCACCGAAATGCTCTCCCACCGAGACATCCGACACCTTGCCTGGTTCGTTGCCAAGCACCAATTCCAATATGACTTCCCCCCCCCAGTCAGCCTATCAACATATTGAGACAGGAATCCTTCCTGTACACACCTGACAAAATCTGCTCCATCCAAACCATTTGCAGTAAGGAGGTTCCAGTCAATATTAGGGAAGTTGAAGTCACCCATGACAACAACTGTTATTTCTGTACCCTTCCAAGATCTGCTGCCCAATCTGTTCCTCCACCTCTCTGCTGCTGTCGGGGGGTCTATAGAAAACTCCCAATAAAGTGACTGCTCCTTTCTTGTTTCTGACTTCCACCCATACTGACTCAGTAAAAAAACCCTCCTTGACTGCCTCCTTTTCTGCAGCTGTGATGCGCTCCCTAATTAACAGTTAGACTCACCCTCCTCTTTTACGTCCCTCACTTTTCTTCTTAATACTTCTAAACCCCGGAACATCTAACAACCATTCCTGCCCCTGTGAAATCCATGTCTCCGTAATGGCCACAACATCGTAATTCCAAGTACTATCCATGCTCTAAGGTCATCTCCCTTATTCCTGACACTCCTTGCATTGAAACAGACACACTTCAACCCATTCCACTGAGTGCAACATTGCCCTATCAACTGTTTCCTCTCAGACTTGCTGCATACTATTTCTGTCTGTTCAACAGCTAACCTATCCTCTGATCCATAGCTCTGGTTCCCATCCCCCTGCGAAACTAGTTTAAACCCTCCTGAAGAGGTCTAGCTAACCTCCCACCCAGGATATTGGTGTCCCTCCAGTTTAGGTGCAATTCGTCCCTCATGTACAGGTCCCACCTTCCCCAGACGTCATCCCAATGATCCACATATCTGAAGCCTTCCCTTCTGCACCAGCCCTGTAGCCATGTGTTCAGCTGCACTCGCTCTCTGTTTTTTGTCTCACTTGCACATGGCACTGGTAACACTCCTGTGATCTCTACTCTGCTGATCCTGCTCTTTAGCTTCCAACCTCACTCCAATTTTTAGATCCTCATCCTTTTTCTTAGCTATGTCGTTGGTGCCTGTGTGCACCACGACTTCTGGTTGCTCCCCCTCCACCGTAAAAATCCTGTAGACTAGATACGAGAGATTCCTGACCCTGGCACCCGGGAAGCAACATACCTTCCGGGAGTCACGTTCGCGACTACAGAATCTCCTATCCGTTCCCCTAACTATTGAGTCTCCTATCACTATTGCTTTTCTATTCTCCCCCCTTCCCTTCTGAGCCACAGAGCCAGACTCAGTGCCAGAGACCTGGCCGCTAGGGACTTCCCCTTGTAGGTCATCCCCCCCAACAGCATCCAAAACGGTATACTTGTTTTGAAAGGGAACGGCCTCGGAGGATCCCTGAATGTCTGCCCGTTTCTTTTCCTTCCCCTGACTGTAACCCAGCTACTCTTGTTCTGCTCCTTTGGTGCTACACTCCCTGTAACTACTCTCTATCACCCCCTCTGCCTCCGGATGATCCGAAGTTCATCCAGCTCCAGCTTCAGTTCCCTAACGTGGTCTCTGAGGAGCTGGAGTTGGGTGCACTTCCCGCAGGTGTAGTCAGTGGGGGCACCAATGTTGTCCTTCACCATCCACATCCTACAGGAGGAGCATGCAACTGCCCTATATATTTGTGTAACGGTGAGTTAGAAAGATTGGAAAGAATATGAAGGACATCAATGAATGACAAAAAGATTGATGAGGAAGGAAAAAAACGATAGTATGAGAGAAAGCACGCCAGTAATATAAAGACAGTGAGTAAGAGTTTCTATAGATATTTAAATAAGAAAAGAGTTAACAAAGCGAGCTTTGGTCCTGTCGAAAAATGCATCTGGTGAATTGATAATGGAAAGAAAGACGTGTAGCAGATGAATTAAACATGTATTTTGCTTAGAGGACATATGTAACATACATAGAAACATACGTAGAAGCAGGAGCATGCCATTCGGCCCATCGAGTCTGCTCCACCATTCATTATGATCATAGCTGATCATTCCAGAAATGCCTGAAAATCAGGAAATGGACGTGAAGGAGGAACTTGAGCAAATTACAATCAACAATAAAGTGGTATCGAGCAGATTGTTGGGTCTGAGGGTTGACAAATCACCTGTTCTGGATGGACTTCACCCTCAGGTCCTTGATAGAAGTGGCTGATGAGATAGTTGATGCATTAGTTTTAATTTTCCAAAATTCCCTAGATTCAGGGAAGGTTCCTTTAGGTTAGAAGATAGCAAATGTAACTCCTTTATTCAAAAAGGGAGGGAAACGGAAAGCAGGAAACTGAAGGCCAGTTATCCTAACGTCAGTTTTTAGTGGGGATCCACTCAAGATCCATTGTCATTCTGTCATTTAAGATCCTGAAGGGTATTGACAGATTGGATGAGGCGAGGATGTTTCTTATTGTCAGAGAATCTAGAACTAGGGGGCTACTGTTTATAATAAGGGGTCGCTCATTTAAGACAGAGATGAAAAGAATTTTTTTCACTCTGTCTTTGGAACTGTCTTCCTCAAAAGGCAATGGAAGCAGAGTCTTTGAATACTTTTAAGAATGAGCTGGATAGATTATTGATCGACAAGGGGGTGACGGATAGGCAGTAATTTGGGTTTGAGATTACAATAAAAATACCATGACATTGAATGGAGGAGTAGGCTTGAGAGGCAGAGTAGCCTCCTCCTGTACTCTGCTGAAAGAACTTCCAACTGGGCTAGTCATGACTGTGTCATTACATGCGTCTCTGAAATCATCATTAGCAAATTTCCCTCCATTATTAATCATAAACTTACCCAGTGTCCCAAGTCTAGTACCTATCCAGGACTAGATAATGTCATAATGTTATTATGTTATCCACAATCACCCGTTTGTTTTGGCCTTCTGTTACAACAAAAAGATTAAATCTTGCTGCCATGTGTATAAAGTCTAAAATAAATACATTTCTGTCTTTGTTCCATACCTTTAGATCCATGACAATTGCCTCATTAAAGCAATTTTCTAATGGAAGGTTTACAATAGGACGTGGTGGCATTCTCTGATACATTTTACATATTTCACACTTTGCACAAATCTCTTCGAGCTGCACCTACCTCTCAACCACCACACCTGCATTCTGTACTGGAATTTTTAATATTTGACAAGAAGGGTGAGGAGGTTGTCAATGCAGCTTTCAGACCATTTGCTTTTTTTCCTTCTGACTCTTACAACCTGATAATACTTCCCTGACATTCTAATTAAAAACATCAGGTGTTGTTAAGGGTCCTGAGTAAGAAATTGCAGATCTACTGACTTTCCAAAAACAATTACTGCGTAGCAATCCATGTCCAGATTTGTACTCAATAACAAACTAGAGACTACATCAGTACGAATACAATGGCTTACTCCAGCTATGTTGCATGTATTCACCAGCTTTTACTGACCTCAACCAAAGCTAAAACAAGTAGAACTTTTGTACCACTGACCCCGAGTTGATCCTGACAACTGCCTGAATCTAAGTAACGTTTTTGCTAATATGTTCCATACATGTCCACTCTAACAAGAAAGGGTGCACTGTTGGACCTGGTTCTTGGAAATGAGGTGGGCCAAGTAGATCAAGTGTCAGTGGGGGAACATTTAGGAGACATAGACGATGAATTAAGAGGAATGCACAAAACCTCATGGATAATGAGCCAAACAATCAACCGAAATGGAGAATTTCCCTTGTTGTCACGAGCACAGGCACTACAACATTGACGTCACTGGCCTGCAAGAGACCCGATGAGCAGGCAAAGGGCAACTGAGGAAAGATAATAATCTTTATTGTTAAAAGTAGGCTTACAGTAACACCGCAATGAAGTTATTGTGAAAATCCCCTAGTCGCCACATTCCGTCGTCGGTTTGGGTACACTGAAGGAGAATTGAAAATGTCCAAATTATCTAATAGCATGTCTTTCGGGACTTGTGGGTGGAAACCGGAGCACCTGGAGGAGACACAGGGAGAACGTGCAGACTCCACATAGACAGTGACCCAAACAGGGAGTCAAACCTGAGACCCTAGCGCTGTGAAGCAACTGTGCTAACCACTGTGCTACCGTGCAGGGGTTGCACCTTCTTCCGGAGAGGAAAACTTGAGAATCAGCCCAGGACACAAGGAACTGATTTTGCCATGAAGAACAAACTCATTAACCAACTCTTGGAGCTCCCTGTTGGTGCCAACCAGCACCTCATGACCCTCCATCTACAACTTGCCATGAATCAGCAGGCAGCGGTTGTGAGCACCCATACACTAACACTTGATGCCAATGATGGGTCCAAAGAAGGCTTCTACCCCACCCTGGAAACCATATTCTAGAACATTCCCAAAGAAGGTAAGATCATCCTCCTTGGGGATTTCAGTGCCAGAGTTGGAAAAGACTCCACAATCTGGAAAGGAACCATTGGATAGGAAGGAATTGGGAATTGCAACTCCAACAGGGTTCTCCTGCTCGCCAAACAGGGGGACACCAGCATGTCATCACTAACACACTGTTCCACCATAAAGGTAAATTCAGGACTTCCTGGAGACATTCACGATCAAAGCACTGGCACATGATCAATTTCGGCATCCTGCGACCCCGAGACCAAAAAGATGCGGTGGGCAGAGCAGATGACTGCTGAACAGACCACGGGCTCATCTGCTCCTCCATGTCCATCAAACTCCATCAGAAGCAACGGAAGATGAAGAAACAACTCAGAAGAAAGATCGAGCAGTTTCAAGAGCTGGTGAACTTCCAAAATCTTCAAAGTCTCCATTCTAATGGAGTGGAGGAAAACTGGAAAGAGCTGAAGATAACCATTATGTAAAGCTGTGAAGAAGCCATTGGCAAGACCAGGAAAAATTCCAAGACTGGTTCAACGAGAACGACCACACTATTGAAGACCTCATCAACATGAAGAGGAAAACTCTCCACGTCTGGCAAAATGACATAACTAGCAAGGCAAAGAGGAGAGCTCATCAATTAGCTAAGGTGGAGGTGCAAAGAAAATCAAGATCAATGGTGAACTGAGAAGCTAAGGAGCTGCAACTCCTCGCTGTCAAGCATGACACCTGGGGCTTCTTCAGTGCCACCAAGGCAATATATGGACCCAATACCTTGGGCCTCAAATCGGTGTGGAGTAACTTCGGAACCCTCCTGAGAGACAAGAGAAAGCATTGACCTTCGATGGAGAGAACACATCAAAGAACTCCTAAACCGTGATATAACCATAGATGAGAGTTTCTCTGTTTCAGAGATTAAATGCTGACGCCGGAACTGAATCACGGGTGTTCTATGGTCCCGATGACTGCACCGGTCCCGGAGCCATTCAGGACATGCTACTGGGCCAGCACCGGTGCTACCGGTGCCGCGTGGGTCTGTGGGCAACTGGGTGGGGGGTCCTTGGGGGAAGCACCCATACGGCCTGTGGCGCACTGGGCATCTACGGGCCACAGTGGGCAGTCAGTGGGATGCGCAGCCAGATGGCTGCCTTGCAGGCTGGGGGTCTGTGTCCGGACACCCTGGTCCTGGGGAGGCCTCCTAACCCCATGGCCCAACCCCTGGTTGCTCCCTGCTATTCCCGCCGGCCCTGTCTAATGTCGTTTTGTCAGCGGAACAACTGTCAGCCCACCATTTTGCTTTTGAGGACATTACCTAACTCCTCTCTCTCCCTCAGCAGCCACACGCCTGTTTCCCAATTTCACAAGTAAACCACGCTGTTGGAGGTGGAGCATCGCAGGTTGCCGGAGACTAGCGAGTCGGACCCATTAATCAGATGTCAATGTATGCTACTTTACATTTTGCATGCCCACGCGGTGTGTGGTGTGGAATGCATTCACGCTGCTATTGAGTTGCCGGTGCATGGCATTACGTTGGGCACCCAGCACTGACCTCGATTTTAGGCTGATCGAGATTCGCGATTCCAATGTCGCTGGACCAAAAATCCCGACTTAGGCTATGTTTGAGGAAATTCACCAACTCCCCTTCAAAGATGATCTTGGACTCCCACCAAACGTGGATGAAATCGGAGCCGCCATCAGACACATGAAAAATGGAAAGGCCATTGGAATGAACGGGATCCCGGCAGAGATTTTCAAACTTGTAGGGGAAGAGATCACCCGTCATCTCCATTAGCTGTTGCTGAAAATCTGGGGCAGAGAAGAAATTCCTGCCGACCTCAAGGTTGCCATCATCATCACCATCTTCAAGAAAAGAGACAAAGCGGACTGTTGGAACAGCCAAGGAATCTCCTTACTCTCCATTACCGGGAAGATCATTTTCGAATCCTCGTGAGCTGCCTTCATTCAGTCTCTGAAGAAATCCTTCCATATAATCATAGAATAGCAGAAGGAGGCTATTTGGCCCATCAAGTCTGCACCGGCCCTTGGAAATAGCACCCTACTTAAGCCCACGCCTCCACCCTATCCCTGTAACCCTACCTAAACTTTATGGACACTAAGGGCAATTTAACATGGTCAATCCACTTAACCTGCACATTTTTGGACTGTGGGAGGAAACCCACGCAGACACTGGGAGAACGTGCAGACTCCATGCAGACAGTGACACAAGCCGGGAATCGAACCGAGGTCCTTGACGCTGTAAATCCTAAAGGATTTAAATGACATGACACTTCGGCTGCAGCGAATTCTTCTTCGTCTCCGCCGATACACACTTGTCCTTACAAGAAACTTACAAGATACTGCGAGGCCTGGATAGAGTGGACGTGGAGAGGATGTTTCCACTTGGAGGAAAACTAGAACCAGAGGCAGCGCCGGTCCTAGGGTTGCTGGCGCCCCGGGAAAGCTGAACTTCGGCGCCCATCGCGGGAGGGGTGGGGGGGGGTTGCCGGAGTGACCTGGTACATGATCGGGACCCACCGATCGGCGGGCTGGTCTCTCTGTCGGCAGGCCTCCTTTCTTCCACCGGCAAGCCTGGATCCATCCGCCATGTTTGTGCGGGGCGGCCTGGGGGAGGGCGGCCACCGCGCATGCGCTGGTTGGCACCGGCCCAACTGCGCATGCGCGGGACCCGAGTCTTTTACGCGGCGCCGGGTCTCTGACGCCGTTCACGCACTTCTTGATGGCGCCCCGGGCGATTGCCCGAGTTGCCAGTACCTTGGGCCGGCCCTGACCAGAGGACACCATCTCAGATTAAAGGGACGATCCTTTAAAACAGAGATGAGGAGGAATTTCTTCAGCCGTAGGGTGGCGAATTTGTGGAACTCTTTGCCGCAGAAGGCTGTGGAGGCCAAATCACTGAATGTCTTTAAGATTGAGAGAGATAGGTTCTTGATTGATAAAGGGGATCAGGGTTATGGGGAGAAGACAGGAGAATGGGAATGAGAAAATTTCAGCCATGATTGAATGGCGGAGCAGACTCGATGGGCCGAGTGGCCTAATTCTGCTCCGTTGTCTTATTGTCTTGTAGAGGGACAAGTGGTATTGAGGAAGCAAGGGGGCTGCAGAAGGACTTGGACAGGCTAGCAGAGTGGGCAATGAAGTGGAAAATGAAATACAATGTGGAAAAGTGTGAGGTTATGCATTTTGGTAAGAGGAATCTAGGCATAGACTATTTTCTAAATGGGGAAATGCTTCAGAAAGCAGAAGAACAAAGGGTCTTGGGAGTCCATGTTCACAATTCTCTTAAGGTTAATGTGCAGGTTCAGTTGGCAGTTCAGAAGGCAAATGCAATGTTAGCATTCATGTCAAGAGGGCTAGAATACAAGACCAGGGATGTATTTCTGGGCTGTATAAGGTTCTAGTCAGATCCAATTTGCAGTATTGTGAGCAGTTCTGGGCCCCATATCTAAGGAAGGATGAGCTGGCCTTGGAAAGGGTCCAGAGGAGGTTCACATGAATGATCCCTGGAATTAAGAACTTGTCGTATGAGGAACGGTTGAGGACTCTGGGTCTGTACTCTTTGGAGTTTAGAAGGATGAGAGGGGATCTTATTGAAACGTACAAGATACTGCGAGGCATGAATAGAGTGAACGTGGAGAGGATGTTTCCACTTGTAGGAATAACTAGAACCAGAGGACACCATCTCAGATTAAAGGGACGATCCTTTAAAACAGAGATGAGGAGGAATTTCTTCAGCCAGAGGGTGAATTTGTGGAACTCCTTGACGCAGAAGGCTGTGGAGGTCAACTCACTGAGTGTCTTTAAGACAGAGATAGATAGGTTCTTGATTAATAAGGGGATCAGGGGTTATGGGGAGAAGGCAGGAGAATAGGGATGAGAAAATGTCAGCCATGATTGAATGACGGAGCAGACTCGATGGTCTAATTCTGCTCCTATGTCTTATGGAACTCCCTCCACAACAGCACTGTGGGTGTGGTGTACCTACACCACATGGACTGCAGCCGTTCAAGAAGGCAGCTCATCACCACCTTCTCAAAGACAACTAGAGATGTATGGGTAACAAATGCTGGTCTAGCCATTGAAGCCCACACCCCAAAAAATGAATTAAAAGAAAAACTCCCAGTGCCATGTGCAAGTGAGTACAGAAATAGAAGGATAAGGCAGATGAATGCATAGCTGGAAAGATGGTGCAGGGGGGAGGGTTTTTGATTTCTGGGATACTAGGACTATTCTGTACAAGCAGAACAGAGCTGGGACTGAGTTCCTTGTGGGGTGTTTTGCTTGTGCTGTCACGGGGCCTTCAATCTGCGGGAGCTGCAATCTGACTCAGCAGGGTTGAGAGAACCAAGAGGAAATATTAGAGAGGAATACCTGAATGTACAATATACTGGAGAGCCATGAAATGAAATGAAAATCGCTTATTGTAACGAGTAGGCTTCAATGAAGTTACTGTGAAAAGCTCCTAGTCACCACATTCCGGCGCCTGTTCGGGGAGGCTGGTACGGGAATCGAACCGCGCTGCTGGCCTGCTTGGTCTGCTTTCAAAGCCAGCGATTTAGCCCTGTGCTAAGAGACAAAGGACTAATATAGAGATTAGTAAATTAATAGATGAAGGGCTGGCACTGGCACATTGGGATTGTCACTGGACGAGTAATCCAGAGACCCAGGGCAATGCTCTGCGTTCGAGGCAAATGGTGACTTTCAAATTCAATAAAACACCTGGAATTAAAATTCTAATGATGATCTTGAAACATAAGAACTAGGAGCAGGAGTAGGCCATCTGGCCCCTCGAGCTTGCTCCGCCATTCAATGGCTGATCTTTTGTGGACTCAGCTCCACTTTCCGGCCTGAACACCATAACCCTTAATTCTTCAAAAAACTATTTATCTTTCTCTTAAAAACATTTAATGAAGGAGCCTCAACTGCTTCACTGGGCAAGGAATTCCATAGATTCACAACCCTTTGGGTGAAGAAGTTCCTCCTAAACTCAGTCCTAAATCTACTTCCCCTTATTTTGAGGCTATGCCCCCTAGTTCTGCTTTCACCCGCCAGTGGAAACAACGTGCCCACATCTATCCTATCTATTCCCTTCATAATTTTATATGTTTCTATAAGATCCCCCCTCATCCTTCTAAATTCCAACGAGTACAGTCCCAGTCTACTCAACCTCTCCTCGTAATCCAACCCCTTCAGGTCTGTGATTAACCTAGTGAATCTCCTCTGCACACCCTCCAGTGCCAGTACGTCCTTTCTCAAGTAAGGAGACCAAAACTGAACACAATACTCCAGGTGTGGCCTCACTAATACCTTATACAATTGCAGCATAACCTCCCTCGTCTTAAACTCCATCCCTCTAGCAATGAAGGACAAAATTCCATTTGCCTTCTTAATCACCTGTTGCACCTGTAAACCAACTTTTTGCGACTCATTGCGACGAGCACACCCAGGTCTCTCTGCACAGCAGCATGTTTTAATATTTTATCATTTAAATAATAATCCCGTTTGCTGTTATTTCTACCATTGTCGATTGTCATAAAAAGCCATCTGATCCGTTGGCTCATTTGGAGAACCAGTGCAGACATGATGAATGACCTGCATCGTAACAATTCTATGATTATGCAAAAATCTTGTTCTCCACTATGCACGGGGAATGGGCAGTGCTGCTTAATCAAAAATACAGTTAGTTGGGAGTCACATAAGGCCATGAGACAAGGTGCGATATATCTTTGTGACACGATTTAACAATTTCAGTGTGGAAAAACATCTTTACAGATTTACAAGGTATAGTTATTGCTAGAATTTAAAAAAAAATGCAATATCTGAGCACTGGAAGTGATCGGCTTCTAAAAAGAAATGAGTTGTCAGGAATTTCGGTGACTCAAGAATTCCAGTTGGTAGAGTGCTAGATAACACAAAGTTTACTATCGTATTTGACTGCCCTCTTTTTCCAGATTGTGACAGATGCAGCTGCAGTAGAACGTCTATTAATAAAAACAGAAGTGCAACGGTCACAGCCAATTGAGTACTGTGTCGTGTGTGGAGACAAAGCATCAGGTAAACACCAACCGAAGTATGATGTGAATGCAGATGAAGGTTTGGAATTATTGTGAACTTGAAGATGATACAAACAGGCTGGTGGGGCGGGTGGACAGGCGGCAGATTAAATTTAATGTCGAGATGTATGAAATAATTTGTTTTGATAAGAAGAATGAGAAAAGAATTATAAAATAAAAGATGCAATTGTGAAGGCTCCCACCTCGGGTGTAAGAGCAGCTCGGTCCCGAAATCCGGCAACTGGAGGTAGAGATGCTTCTCCCCACTGGCATCTCCGTCCTCCCCCAGGAATAGCCTGCGCCGGACCCGGCTTCTTGCTCCTTCCGGCATCCGGCCAGGCGGATCCTCCTGGGGATGGCCAGCTCGGCGCCGGCTGGGTCAGAGTTACAGTCAGACAACATCAGAAGACAGGTGGACAGCCAGTGGCAGGCAGGGCCGCACATGTTCCGCACTCCTGGAGGGAGGAATAGCTTCATCGGCTCCACTCTGAGAGGCACTGTGTACGTGTGTAAGAGCACGTGTAGTCTTTTAGGGTACTGAAATTTGTTTGTTTCTCTACCTGCACCTACTGGTGTGTCTCCTCTTTCCATTTACCATTGACCTGTTGGCAGGATTTTGCAGGTTGATACTCAATCCATATTATGAATGCACCCTCTTTGGTTATTTTTGTCGGCGACCGAGGTGTCCGAATCGAGAAGTTAAAAGAAAACTGTTTATTGCAGAGCAATATGTGACAACGCACAACACATCCCAGTCGTGTCTGCTCTGTCGGTTCCATACCTGACTGACTTCATATAGAACTCAATCATGAATACAGTAAGAAGTCTTACAACACCAGGTTAAAGTCCAACATGTTTGTTTCAAACACTAGCTTTCGGAGCACTGCTCCTTCCTGGGGTGGGACTTGAACCCAGAGTTTCTGACTCAGAGGTAGGGATGGTCCCCACTGCAGCACAAGACCTACACAGGGATCTGGGTGTACTGTGCAAAGCCTCCTTTTTAAGTCATACATTTTGTCGTTAAATTTGCATTGCATGTACTTTGGTCTTAAATAGCCACACTGATGGCAGTTTGCAATAGAGTGGAGCTAGTTAATTCGAAAACTTAATGGACGTCCTCGCGGGGGGGGGGGGGGGCTCCACGGGGTCCAGGTCCTTTAGCTTAAGGCTGAAATGCAAGCGAGCGGAAGTTTAATTACAGTTGTATGGAGCTTTGGTTATGTTGTATAGCCAAATTTTATAATTAAAATGTTTAAGATGATTCATGGGGTTGATAAATTGGAGAATCCGAAACAAAGGGACATAACCTTAAAATTAGAGCTCAGCTATTCAACGAACAAAGAACAATACAGCACAGGAACAGGCCCTCGAGCCCCTCAAGCCTGTACCGGTCATGATACCACCCTTGATCAAAAGCATCAGCACTTCCTTGTGCTGTATCCCTCTATACCATCCTATCCATCTATTTGTCGAGATGCTTTTTGAACACCGTTTATGTATCTGCTTCCACAACCACCCCTGGCACTCGCCACCCTCTGTGTAAAAAACCTGCCTTTCATTTCTCCTCTAAACGTTGCCTCACGGACCCTCTGGTGACTGACCCCTCCACCCTGGGAAAGATGCTTGCCCAGCCAATCTATTCATGCCCCTCATAGGGCGGGATTCTCCGACCCTCCGCGCTGGAATCGCGCCCGGCGTGGGGGCGGAGAATAGCCGTTCATGCTGGAAATCCGGCGCAAAGCACTTCCATGATTCTCGGTGGACCTTCGGCGCAGGTCGGAGGTCGAATTCTCCGCGGACGACCGGCTGAACTCCCGCTGGCGTAGTTCCAACCTGGTACTACCCGGCGGGAGCTCAGACCCACGGCTGCGGTGGACGTCCTCGCGGGGGGGGGCTCCACGGGGTCCAGGCCCGCAATTGGGGGCTTCCGATCGGCGGGCGCCCGCGATCTGGAGGGGGCTTACCGCCTTCCGCGTGGGCCCGCTGTAGGTCTCCGTTATGTTGCCCCACGCCGGCACGGAGACGGCAGCCACGCGCATGCGTGGACCCGCGCCGGCTGTGCAGGGCCGCCTTTCGGCGCCGGAGCTGCGTGCAGCACTCCAGTGCCATACTAGCCCCCTGAAGGCAGCTGAATTGCTGGGCCAGGAGGCCCGTTGATGCCTGTGTACACCACTCTGGTGTTTACGCCGCTGCCAACACTTGGCTGGAATTTCGGAGAATCCCTGCCATAATCTTTTAAACCTCTATCAGTTCACCCCTCATGAATGATGTCAGAAAGAAGTTCAAACAAAGGGCAGTGGAAATGTGGAACTCTGTCACCGAAAAAGCTGATGATGCTAGAGGCATATTGAAAATTTCAAATCATAGATTGGTAGGAGCAGGAGTGGGCTATTTGGTCCATATGATCACTGTTGATCTTGCACCTTAATGCCAACTTTCTGCACTCTGCTGTTATCCCTTAATTACCTTAGTATCCAAAAATCTATTGACCTGTATCTTGAATGTATTCGATAATGGAGCATCCACAGCTCTTTGGGGCAGAGCATTTCAAAGATTCCCAGACCTCAAAAGTGATTTCTCCCGAGCTCAATCCTAAATGACCAGCCCCCAATTCTCAGACTGCAATCTCTAGTTCAAGACATTTATAATATCATAATAATCTTGATTTGTGTCACAAGTAGGCTTACATTAGCAGGTTCCTGTGAAAATCCCCCAGTCGCCACACTACGGTGCCTGTTCAGGTACACAGAGGGAGAATTCAGAATGTTCAATTCACCTAACAAGCACGTCTTCAGGACTTGTGGGAGGAAACCGGAACACCGGGAGGAAACCCATGCAGACACGGGGAGAGCATGCAGACTCTGCATTCCTAGCATCTATCCTTAAGAATCTTATATGTTTTGATGGGATCATCGTTTTTTCCCGCGCGTTATCAACCTTTTTGTCATTCTTTGATGGTCTTTATATTCTTTCCAATCTTCTGACCTGCCACTCGCCTTTACACAAACATCTGCTTTCTTTTGGTTTATCATCTGCCCTGGCAGGCGTCCTGCTTACACTCTCTTTGTGTTCGTCCATAAAATCACTAGAGCAGAAGGAGGCCATTCGGCCCTTCACGTCTGCACCGACCCTCCGAAAGAACACTTACCTAGGCCCAATCCCCTGCCCGATACCAATAATCTGACCTAATCTGCACATCTTTGGACACTATGGGCAATTTAGGATGGCCAATCCACATAACCTGCACATCTTTGAACTGTGGGAAGAAACTGGAGCACCTGGAGGAAACCTACGCAGACACGGGGAGAACGTGCAGACTCTGCACAGATAGTCACCCAAGGTTGGAAGCAAACCCATTTTTTTACTCAGAGGGTGGTGGGTGCCTGGAACGCTTTGCCAGCGGAGGTGGTAGAGGCGGGCACGATAGCATCATTTAAGATGCATCTAGATAGATATATGAACGGGCGGGGAACAGAGGGAAGTAGATCCTTGGAAAATAGGCGACAGGTTTAGATAAAGGATCTGGATCGGCGCGGTCTGGGAGGGCCGAAGGGCCTGTTCCCATGCTGTAAATTTATTTGTTGTTTGTTCTTGTTCTTTGTGAGGCAGTATTTTTGGTTAGTCAGTGGTTATTGTGCCATCGGCATATAATAAGAGGGTGCTGCCCCTCATGGATGAGGGTCACAACTGATATGTGACACAAAGTACTTACACAAATATTCTTAAATCAATTTACTTGATTCTGAAAAATGTGTCACACAGACTCTTATACAGCAGTTTTTTATTGTCACACAAACTAGTACTCAATAAGTGTCACCAATACTTTAACTCAATAAGTGATAACTGTTTCACTTACAGACAATATTAGACAATCTCAGCAGCTCTCCTAGCATCTGTGAAGCAAGAAAGGCGCTAACATTTCGAGTCTGAATGGCTCTATGTCAAAGTGTTACTCAACTTACGATTCAAACTCAAACATTACCCGAAACAGAACAGTTGGCCAAGCTTTCTCGAAGGATGCTTTACTGGTCACCGAGCCCTTGACTCTGTGATGGTTGGTAACCTTCTGTGATGGTTGGTCCCAGAGTTTCCGCTGATGAAGCTTCAAGTCCCTGCTTCATATTGTTTCTTCAAGCTTTTCAAAGGTTCGGTGATGTCAATTTTAGAATCCTCTGGCAACTGAGGTTGTGATTCACAGATCCAATAAACAGGATCCAGTTGTTCCATTATGCCATAAAACAGCTTCCAGATTAACAGTTTGTGTGACTACAAAGGCCTCTTTGTTAAGGTCGACTGGCTGCAGTCGTTTGGTTTCAATCAGCCTCCTGTTTTCTTTGTCACATAGCTGCCATGTTTTGCCTTGACGTGATCCGCTTTTGAGGCCAGGGGCCTCCTGCTGTCTTGCATCCTGTTGGAGAAACTACCTTTCCAGAAAGACTTCACAAAGCTTCTGTAACTTCTTTGGTACCTGTGTTACTTGGCCATATTTCCCATCAGGCTACAGTGTCTCTGCTAACTTGGACATATTAGGCTGAGGACCAGAGCTACATTTCCCCCCTCTGATCTGTTCACACAGGAATGTGTGTATTGGATCATTAATTTGGCCGTTCTCCTGCATAGGTTTACCTGAGCTCGATTTGTGTTACACTATGCAGCATTTTCACAATCACATTTAGTACATGATTCCTATTTGCGGGTTATAAAGTACCAACAAGTTTACAAATCGCAGCTAAATTCTACGGTAATCACACATTCAAAAGATCATGAGATTCAATTCTGTTTTTTTTTTGCATTGCATCCTTCACAATTGCAGAAACGCTACCTGGGTTCCTTGGTTGATACCCGGAGCTGATCCGTATGTTGTTGCGGTGGGGCGTATCTGCAACAACCAGCACTGGAGCGGGCACCAGAGGCAGTGAGTCTCCTTGTACCTCTCCAGCGTCCAACATCCCATGCTGGTGGTGACGTCTGTGCACCGTATGCTTTTTTAAAAAAGATTTTATTCAAACTTTCAGTTACAAACATACAAAATATTCAACCAGATTCATACAATAAACACAAATATTCTTGGCCACATATTTTGTTAATTTTGTTTTTAGAATAGTACCATTACACCATCTATGTATAACAGTGAGCAATATTCCAACTTTGTTTTATCAAACCCCCCCCCCCAAAGAAACAACAACAATTTCAGCCCCCCACCCCCCAATCAGGTCGCCGAGCCAAGCCGCTACCTGGGCGGGGTCGAGGACTTCCAGTCAAACAAGATTCGCCTACGGGCTACCAAGGAAGCAAAAGCAAGACAATCCACCCTCGTCCCTATCTGTAATTGACAAGTTTGAGTCCCAAAATTAGCTACCAAAGGGTATGGTTCCAAGTCAAATCCAAGAATCCCTGACCTGGTGCTGAAGGAGACCCAAAAGTTCACAAGCCCAAGGCAGCCCAGTGTATATGTTCCCATAGCGTGGAAGGTGAAATCTCCTGAAAGGACCTCTCGTATAAATTCTTATCTGCCAGGCCCCACCCCGGGGATTTGAAATCGGGGCTGGTTTAGCTTACTGGGCTAAATCGCTGGCTTTTAAAGCAGACCAAGCAGGCCAGCAGCACGGTTCGATTCCCGTACCAGCCTCCCCGGACAGGCGCCAGAATGTGGCGACTAGGGGCTTTTCACAGTAACTTCATTGAAGCCTACTCGTGACAATAAGCGATTTTCATTTCATTTTTCATTTCATCTCGCTGTTGGAGTTTTTCCACAGGAGATTTTTCCTTCTACGCTACTGGAGGTACTGAAGGTGGTCGTTGGAGGGGATATTATCTGCTTTAAGGCACATAAGGAAAAGGGCAGAGAGGTACAGATTGTCGGACACCATCTTGGAGGTCGACTGTCAATTCTCAATCAAGCAGACACCGGAATTGTTGACTAGTTAGAAGAAGCTACAGTTGGCTAGTAGGAAGAAGCTACAGTTGGAGTTTGTGCTTCTATCCACAGAGAGGGCAGTGCGCTTGCTGCGACGTTTGAGGGGAGCTCTTTATGAACATGGGGAAAAGACTAGTCGCTTGCTAGAACATCAGCTGAGGTGGCAGGCGGCCGCTCAGGAAATAGTGCAAGTTAGGTATGCGGGAGGTTGACTGGTTTCCATCCCGGCCAAGGTTAATGGGGCATTCAAGGCGTTCTGCCGGAACCTGTATGAGTCGTAACCCCTCAGTCCTCAATGTTATAGTTTTTAGACGGTTTGGCCTTCCTGGTAGTGGAACAAGAGAAGAGGGAGGAATTGGAAGCTCCTACTCTTGAGGAGATTGCGGAGGGTATGGGTTTGATGCAGTCGGGGAAGGTGTCGGGACTGAACGCGTTCTCGATTGAACTTCACTAAATATTTGCCTGGTTGCTAACCCCAGTGATGCTTGAGATGTTTGAGGTGCTTGGGGGACTTCACCAGCCTCATTGGTGCAGGCGACAATCTCCTTGATATTGAAGAAGGATAAAGAGTGTGGGTCATACGCCCCATTACTTTGTTGAATGTGGACACAACGTTGCTGGCGAAGGTCTTGGCAAGGCGCATGGAGTCCTGCCTCACAGGGACTTTAACGAAGGAGCAGATGGCATTTATCAAGGGGAGACAACTGTCAGGCAGCGTTCAGAGGCTGCTCAATGTGGTTTTGTCCCCCTCTCCATCCCCTGAAACAGAGGTTTGTTATTTCTTTAGATGCAGAGAAGATGTTTGATAGGGTAGAGTGGAACAATTTATTTGAGGTCTTGGGCAGGTTTGACTTTAGGCATAGGTTTATATCCTGGATCCGTCTTTTGTATAGAGCCCTGTACAAATGCTTTGAACTCAAAATACTTCCAACTGGGAAGAGGCATCAAACAGGGTTGTCCATTGTCTCCCCTACTGTTTTTCCTGGCTAATGAATCTCTGGCTATCGCACTGAGGTCATCCACAAAGTGGAGGAAAATAGATAGAGGAGGGAGGGAGCATGGGGTGTCCTTATATGTGGAAGACCTGTTATTGTATATGACAGACCCTGTCTCCAAAGCAGAGGGGATAATGAAGTTGCCCGAGAGGTTTGGCTCCTTTTCAGTGTAAAATCGATTGTTTTCCAGTGAATTCCCCAGGAAGGAGAGCCTGAGGAAGTTGCCATTTTTGCCTGGTTGGGTCCAGTTTTCAGCGTCTGGGTAGCCCATCACTGGGCCTCATTAGAGAAGCTAAATTTGGGGTTCCTGCTTAGACAGAGAAGGAGGACCTAAAGAGATGGGAGAGCCTCCCACTGTCTTTGGCTGGAAGGATCCAGACGATTAAAATTAATATTCTCCCAAGATTTCTGTTTTCGGTTCAGTGGCTTCCAGTTTTCCTTTCAAACTATTTTTTTACTGGAGTCAATAAGATGATCTCTTTTATTTGGGCAGGCCGGACCCCTTGGATCCGTAGAGTTTATATTTTACAAAGGAATAGGCAATCAAAGGGCCTTGTGTTACCCAACCTGTTATCTTATTATTGGATGGCTAATATTGAAAATGTGTGGGGATGGTATAGAGGGGCGGAGTCCATATGGGGGGATGGAGAAAAAGATAGATTGTAAAGGCACCAGCTTGAGGGCATTGGTAATGGTTGACCTTCAGTTTTCCCGATGAATTGGACTGCTGATCCAGTGGTGGTGGCACCTTGAAAATACGGTGACAATTTATATGGCATTTTAAACTGATGCGATGTCGATGTTGCCCCAATCTGTGGAAATCATTGTGTTGTGTGGCGGTTTTGGATTCGGCCTTCAGGGCTTGGAGGAGATGTTCGAGAGGCTTGGTGATCTGTTTGTTGATGATAATCTTTATTGTCACAAGTCGGCTTACAGTAGAACATAGAACGGGCCGACCATTTATCCTAATCCATGATCAACCTAACCTACACCCCTTCAATTTACTGCTGTTCATGTGCCTGTCCAAGAGTCGCTTAAATGTCCCTAATGACTCCAGGCACCCACCACTCTCTGTGTAAAGAACCTACCTCTGACATCACTGCAATGAATTTACTGTGAAAAGCCCCTAGTCGCCACATTCCGGCGCCTGTTCAGTACACTGAGGGAGAATTCAGAATGTCCAAACTACCATATAGCACTTTTTCCGGGACTTGTGGGAGGAAGCTGGAGCAATGGTATGTTCTTCAGTTTTGAGAAGTGGCTGGAGAAGTATAAGCTGTCAAGAGCTAACCAGTTTTGATATTACCAGGTGCAAACTTTGCGCGCAAGGAGATTGTTTCCTTCCCTTTGCCGCCCCCCCCTCCCCCACCCCTGCCTCGTGATGGACAGAGTTCTTTTGGCAGCAAATGTAGGGAGGGAGGGGTGTCAGAGATCTACAGTAGTCTGATGTTGACAGATCAGGTCCTGTTGAATGAGATTAAAAGAAAGTGGGAGGAGTTGGGCCAGATACTTGGAGGGTGAGGAGTGGAGCGAGGCTCTATAAAGGGTCAACTCTACCTCTTTGTGCACAAGGTTCAGTCTGATACAATTCAAGATGGTGTACAGGGCATTTGACCAGGGCCCGAATCAGTGGGGTTTTTGCAGATGTAGAGGGAGGACACAACCCATCACACACGTACATTCTGGTCCTTCCCTGGGCTTGCGAACATTTGGTTCTCTTTCTTCAGCACCAGGCCAGGTATTCTTTGGTTTGACTTGGAACTGCCCGTTGGTAGCTATTTTTGGGATCTCAAACTTACCGGAGTTACAGACAGAGACGAGCATGGACGGTCTTGCCTTTGCGAGTCTTGTTTGACAGGAAGTCCTCAACCCCAACCAGCACAGCGTCTTGGCTCGGCGATCTGAATTGTTGTACATAGAAAAAATCAAGTCTCTAATGAGAAGGTGGGCTTAGAGGTTTTACCTTGGGTGGCAGCCATTTTTGTCCATTTTGAGAGAGTTGGTCACCCATCAAATGTTGGTGAGAGGAGGGAGGGCATTGGGGATTAGCGGTTGTTTTGGGGGGTGTTTGGGTGGTTGAAATATTGTTCACCGTTGGACATAGGTGGTGTAATAGTGTTATTCTGAAAAATAGTTAAAATACTTTTTTAACTGGAATGGGGGGAGCGGGTTGGGTGGAGGGGAATATTTTTGTTTATTGTGTGAATCTGGTTTAATATTTTGTATGTTTGTAAACTGAAAATTTGTATAAAAATCTTTTTTTTAAAAAAGCATACGGTGCACAGGCATGTCACCGCCAGCATGGGATGTCGGACGCTGAAGAGATGAGGTACCAGGCGACTCCCCTCCTCTGGCGCCCACTCTAGTGTCGGTTGTTGCTGGTGAGCCCCAACTAGCACTAATAGATGGATCAGTTCCGGGTATCAATCAAGGAACCCACAAATGAGTTGGATGCAATGTAAAAATAAAACAGAATTTAATCTCATGATCTTTTGAATGTGTGATTATAGTAGAATTTAACTGTGATTTTTAAACTTGGTGTCTCAGTACACTTTGTGCACATGAAGTGGGAGACAGCCTGAGTGAGGTAACCAGAGTGGGATTGAAACTTGGTAACTTGGAGCAGTGTGGTAATTAAAGAGGTAAGTGGTAAATTAAATTTTCCTGTTCTTTTTTTCAGTTATAAGATTAGTGGTCTAGTTAGTTGGTAAAAAGGAGCTGCCCCCACCCAAATAGCTGACTGGCAGTTATCTGTCAATCACCTGAAGCCTGATTAGAGGCAAAAGGTGTAAATTGCATTCTTCTGTTTGAAGCCTAACTGGCTGAGCTCCAGATAAATTCACATTCAGTAAGGTTTGCAGTGGGTGGCAGCCTGAGTGAGGCAGCAGAGTGGGATTGAAATTTGGTAATTTGGAGCAGTGTGGTAATTCTGTGCAGAGTAGGAGGCGGTGCTTTTTCTCTTTCTGTTTTGTTTTCTTTCTCTTCGTTTGTACTGTTAATCTGCAGAGAGAGATCCAGAGAGCATGCTGGGAAGGTAAGTGATCTAACAACCTACCTCGTTTATAGAACATAGAACAGTACAGCACAGAACAGGCCCTTCGGCCCTCAATGTTGTGCCGAGCCATGATCGCCCTACTCAAACCCACGTATCCACCCTATACCCGTAACCCAACAACCCCCCCCTTAACCTTACTTTTATTAGGACACTACGGGCAATTTAGCATATCTGCAGTGATAAGTGAAGGTAAGAGTTTACTACATTTTCTTAAATCATTTAATTGGGGATAGAATTGGTGAAAGAGCACAAGAGCAATAGTTATAGGGGACTCTATAGTTAGGGGTACAGATAGGTGCTTCTGTGGACGTGAAAGTGTGGTTGAGGGACGATCTTATAGAAGTCTACAAGATTATGGGGCAGCAGGGTAGCATGGTGGTTAGCATAAATGCTTCACAGCTCCAGGGTCCCAGGTTCGATTCCCGGCTGGGTCACTGTCTGTGTGGAGTCTGCACGTCCTCCCCCTGTGTGCGTGGGTTTCCTCCGGGTGCTCCGGTTTCCTCCCACAGTCCAAAGATGTGCGGGTTAGGTGGATTGGCCATGTTAAATTGCCCGTAGTGTCCTAATAAAAGTCAGGTTAAGGGTATAGGGTGGATACGTGGGTTTGAGTAGGGTGATCATGGCTCGGCACAACATTGAGGGCTGAAGGGCCTGTTCTGTGCTGTACTGTTCTATGTTCTATTATGTGGGGCACGGACAGAGTAGATAGTCAGAAGCTTATCCCAGGGTGGAAGAGTCCAGGGGCCATAGGTTGAAAGGAGATGTTTTATACAGAGGGTGGTGGGAGCCTGGAACTCACTGCTAGGGAGGTAGTGGAAGCAGATACGATAATGATGTTTAAGGGGTTTCTTGACAAATACATGAATAGGATGGGAATAGAGGGATATGGGGCGGGATTCTCCGACCCCCCGCCGGGTCGGAGAATCGCCTGGGGTCGGTGTGGATCCCGCCCCCGCCGGCCTCCGAATTCTCCGACCCCCCCCCCCCACCAAAAGTCGCCGAGGCATGAATCGCGCTGCCCGCCTCGGAGAATGGCGGGGACCGGCGCGATGCTATGGACCCCGGGGCTGACCGAATTCTCCCGACCGGATGGGCCGAAGTCCCGCCGGCGTGAATAGAACCACCTATATAACAGCGCCAACCAGCTCTGATGGTTGACGCCGGACAGCGTGGAGGTAGGTTACAGCGCGGGGTGGCCGCAGAAATGATGGCGTGGCTGCAGTCGGTGTGAGGGGGGGGGGGGATGTGTGTGTGGAGGGGGTGTGCCGGTTTGCGTGTGTCTGGTGGGGGGGGGGGGGG
This sequence comes from Scyliorhinus canicula, assembly GCF_902713615.1. Lineage (NCBI taxonomy): Eukaryota > Metazoa > Chordata > Chondrichthyes > Carcharhiniformes > Scyliorhinidae > Scyliorhinus > Scyliorhinus canicula. The sequence continues at coordinate 95,889,543 of NC_052156.1, forward strand.
GGGTGGGGAAGGGGGTGTGAAGGGGCAGAGTGGAGGGTTGAGAGGGCGAGTGCCGGGGAGGGGGGAGAGGGGCGAGTGCCGGGGAGGGGGGAAGAGGGCGAGTGCTGGGGAGGGGGGAGAGGGCGAGTGCCGGGGAGGGGGAATGGGGCAAGTGCCGTGGAAGGCGGAGGGGGCAAGTGCCTGGAGTGCGTGAGTGCCGGAGAGGGGGGAGAGGGCGAGTGCTGGGGAGGGGGGAGAGGGCGAGGAAGGTCGTCCGCCTGGCCAGGTGCCAGCTTCCAACAGACGCGACCATGCAGTCCATGGCACCTGGTTGGGGATGGGGGGGAACGGGCAATGCTGACCTGTCGTCGTTCCCCACCCCCACCCTGCAGGCCGTTATGTTTGCTGATCGGCCAGCAATGTTGGCCGCTGTGACGGCAGCCGCACTTCTACATGTTGCCCTGGGGGAGGAGGAGGAGAGTGCCAGGGAGGCGGTGGAGGCTGCCGCAGAGGAGCGTGCTGCACAGGGGCAGGTGGCAGCCGCCCAGCTGGAGGGCCGCTCGCCCGGCAGGATGAGGAGGAGGAGGAGCACGAGGAGGAGGAGCACAAGGGGGAGGGGAAGGAAGAGGTGGTGGCGCCACGGTGACGGAGACGCCCGAGGAGGCCCCGTGTGTACCGGCCCCGCTTGTTGTACCAGGACCTCATGGACCAGGCATGCAGGAGGAGACTCCGGATGAGCCGGGAAACCGTGGCACACATCTGCCACCTGATGGCACATCTGGCACCGCGTGGCACTGGGGGAGGACACCCTCTCCCCGTGTCCATCAAGGTTACGGTTGCCCTGAACTTTTATGCCATGCGGTCATTCCAGGCGCCGAGTGGGGACCTGTCCGGTATCTCGCAGACATCGGTGCACTGGTGCATCCGGGCAGTGACAGACGCCCTATATGCCATTGTGGACCGCTACATCCAGTTCCCTGTGGACCGGGCCAGCCAGGATGCCCGGGCAGCGGGCTTCGCTGCCGTGGCCGGGTTTCCCATGGTCCAGGGCACGTGTGACCACCGCATGATGATCCTGCAGTGTACATGACTCGTACGTCGGGCTGAGGGGCTGGTTGCTGGGCGACAGGGGTTACGCGTTGCGGTCATGGTTGATGACGACCATACGGAGGCCACAGTGTGACGCGGAGATTGGCTACAACGCTGCCCATGCAGCGACCAAGGATGTGATAGAGAGGTGCTTTGGGCTGCTAAAAATGCGTTTCAGGTGCCTGGACCGCTCTAGAGGGGCCCTCCTGTACCCGTCAGATAGGGTCGGCCACATCGTTGTGGTCTGCACAACATAGCCCAGCAGAGGGGCAATGTGCCGCAGGTAGAGGAGGGGGAAGTGGAGAAACAGCAGGACGAGGCACAGTCCTCCCCAGATGAGGAGGATGGGGGCAATGGTCAGGACAGACGGGCTGGACATGGACGGGAGGCTGTCCACCGTTATCGGCTGGGCCAGCGGGCACGGGACAGACTGATAGCCGCCCGGTTCACTTATTAGGGGGGGGGGCATGGGAATCGCCGAGTATGGGCACAGACCGCACACCACGACACCAGGCGACCACCCTCACCCCCCACCCACCCACCACCAACACCCTCACCCCCCACCCACCCACTATCAACACCCTCACCCCCCCCCACCCACTCACCACCAACCACCCCCACCCCACTCGCATGCACACCACCCCTCCATTGTGTTGCTCTGTTCACTTGCTATAAATATAGCAGTCAATATGGTCGCCTTCCTTAATCCTAATTATGTTTACACTTAGAGTCGGCAGGTATCTCTTGATACCGCCACAAGGTTCAACCCGAATACCGATCAAAGAGCCAATGCATCAGTTAGTTAGTTCAAAGTCAGTACTATTTATTTACACACACAGTAATATCTACTTTGCACAATATGATCTACTCATGCACAACAGTGCTACAAACTAAACTATCTCTAACGCTAATGCCTATACTTAACTTCGGATGTCCACTTAGTCAGAGGAACAATGGCCGTTGTTCGGATCTGAGGCTGTTGAGTTCGAAGAGATACAGGAGAACAGCTAAGGTCGTCCGTCTGGTAGCAAGTGTTGACCTTGAACTTACTGCTTCTGGTGATGCTGGTGGACGGGTCTCTCCGCTTTGAGAGCCAAGTCCAAGAGAGCGATTCTCTCGTGGGGGTTTCTTCTTATACCTGGAGGGCCTTTTAGGCGGGCCTTAAACTTGGCCCCAATTAATTGGGTCGCTTCTCGATCACTGTTATCGATCTTGACCAATAATGGGGTGGGTGCCCTGATGCCTGGGCGTGTCTTAGGTGGCCGTTGGCCTTGCTTTGTTTGTGTCTTTCTGGCGCCGGGATGTCTGCAATGGTATTGGTTACTTTAGTGTCATTCCTATGTTCCCGGAGATGGGCCATCAATATGCTAATCGACCTATAATTTCAATTCCGTCTGGGAGCTGTTTCCCAAATATATATTCAGGCGCCTGTGCCTGCTTGTTTTCTAGCATTGTCCACAGTTCCCTATATTCTTTGTGAGCGTCCATTTTGTATTCTGGAAGTGGCCATCCCAGATGGCTACAATTGCACATCCACCTGCGGCACAATGGGCCAGGCTCACACGGTCGCCGGTGTCTATTGCAGGCCATGGAGGATGATGACAACCCGCTCTGCGATGAGCTCTGGGCTCTACATCGTTGGACAATGTCTGACCCATGGCCACAGTACCACCCTCCACCTGGACCTTCCCTGCATGCGACCGTGACACTGCAGCGCACGGTCCCGTCCTCTGCCCGGGGGGATGGCGAGGGCGACCCGGGGGGAGGGGGAGCACACTCATCTGGAGCCGACGTAATACCACCCCTCACACACACACTGGCGCTCAACGCACACGACACCCCCGCACACTTCGGACAGAGCACAAAGACAGCTTCTGTAGGTGTGAAAGTGATTTCAATTACAAACAGTGTCTAATTGTTTGGCCTTGCGGGCCCTTTGACTACATCTAGGCGGTTCCCCAGACGGTACAGCAGAACTGGACGTGGACTCCTGTGATTACTGCCCTGTTCTTGGGATCCCTTTGGCGGCAGTTTCCTGGGGCGGCCCGGCCTAGCTGGGCCAGGCTGCGGCTTGGGCGACTGGGATGGCGAGCTGCCAGCCTGTCCTGCACGTTGACCACCAGATGCACCTGGGACGGAAGGGGAGTCCGAGATGTCGCGGTGTTCTAGGGCCTCCCCTGCACCTCCTCCTCCCTCGGGGTGCCGGATAGGGGGAAGGGGGGGCTAGGGGCGAGGAAGGGATAGGGGGGAGGGGGGGAAGGGGAGGGTGGTTGAGAGGGGGGGGGAAGGGGGATATGGGGGAAAGGGGATATGGGGGAGGGAATATGGGGGGGAGGGGGGATATATGGGGGAGGGGAAGGGGGATATATGGGGGAGAGGGGATATATGGGGGAAGGGAAAGGGGGGATATGGGGAAGGGATATGGGTGGATATGGGGAGGGGAATATGGGTGGATATGGGGAAGGGTGGATATGGGGAAGGGGGGATATGGGTAGATATGGGGAAGGGGGGATATGGGTGAATATGGGGGAGGGGGAAGGGGATGTGGGGGAAGGGGATATGGGGGAGGGGGGTTATGGGGGAAGGGGGGATATGGGGAGGGGGGTTATGGGGGAAGGGAAGGGAGGATATGGGTGAGGGGGAAGGGGGGATATGGTGGAGGGGGAAGGGGGGATATGGGGGAAGGGGGATATGGGGGAGGGGAAGGGGGGATATGGGGGAAGGGGGATATGGGGGAGGAGAAGGTGGATATGGGGAGGGGATGGGGATATAGGGAAGGGGTGATATGGGGATGGGGGGAAGGGGGGATATGGGGGAAGGGGGATATGGGGAGGGGGAAGGGAGGATATGGGGAGGGGGAAGGGAGGATATGGGGAAGGGGGGATATGGGGGAGGGGGAATATGGGGAAGAGGGAATATGGGGGAGGGGAAGGGGAAATATGGGGGAGGGGAAGGGGGATATGGGTGGATATGGGGAAGGGGGATATGGGGGAGGGGGGATATGGGTGGGTATGGGGGAGGGGGAAGGGGGGATATGGGTGGGTATGGGGGAGGGGAAGGGGGGATATGGGGAGGGAAGATATGGGTGGATATGGGGAGGGGGATATGGGTGGATATGGGGACGGAGAGGGGATATGGGTGGATACGGGGGACAGAGAGAGGGGATATGGGTGGATATGGGGAAGGGGGATATGGGTGGATATGGGGGGGCGGAGAGAGGGGATATGGGTAGATATGGGGGAGGGGGATATGGGAGGTATCTTCGTCCTCGCCCCGGCACTCACCCTCTCCCCGGCTCTCGCCCTCTCCCCGGCTCTCGCCCTCTCCCCGGCTCTCGCCCTCTCCCCGGCTCTAAATGGCAGAACCCTTATGAATATTGACAGGCAGAGGGATCTGTGTGCAGTTCCACAGATCATTGTAAATGGCAACGCAGGTGGAGAAGGTAATCAAGAAGGCATGTGGCATGCTTGCCTTCATCAGCCAGGGCATTGAGTATAACAATTGGCAAGTCAGGGCAGCACGGTGGCCTAGTGGTTAGCACAACCGCCTCACGGCGCTGAGGTCCCAGGTTCGATCCCGGCTCTGGGTCACTGTCCGTGTGGAGTTTGCACATTCTCCCCGTGTCTGCGTGGGTTTCGCCCCCACAACCCAAAAATGTGCAGAGTTAATTGGAAAAAATAATTGGGTAATCTAAATTTATATAAAAAAAAACAATTGGCAAGTCATGCTACAGCGATATGGAACGTTAGTAAGGGCACACTTGGAATATAGGACGGAATTCTTCGACCCCCCCCCTCCCCCCGCCGCCCCGCAGGGTTGGAGAATCGCCCGGGTCCGACGTCAATCCCGCCCCCACCGTGGCCCAAATTCTCCACCACCCGGGAATCGGCGGGGACGGGAATCGCGCCGGTCGGCGGGCCCCCCACGGCGATTCTCCGGCCCGTGATGGGCCGAAGTCCCGCCGCTGACAGGCCAATCCCGCCGGCGGGAATCAAAACACCTCTGGTGCCGGCGGGATTGGTGGCGCGGGCCGGCTCCGGGGTCCTGGGGGAGGGGGGCGCGGGGCGATCTGACCCCGGGGGGTGCCCCCATGGTGGCCTGGCCCGCGATCGGGGCGGGGGCGGAAGAGAACCCCCTCTGCTGCGCATGCGCCGGTATGACCTCAGCTGCCGCTGACGCACCGGAGCATGCGTGGACTTCCGCCGCCCGGCGAAGGCCTTTCGGCCCCAGCTGGTGGGGTGTCAAAGGCCGTTCGTGCCGGTCGGCGGAGCGGGAGCCACTCCGGCGCGGGCCTAGCTCCTCAATGTTGAGGGCTTGGCCCCGACAGGGGCGGAGAATTCCGCACGTTTGTGGAGGCCCGACGCTGGAGTGGTTGACGCCACTCCAATACGCCGGGACCCCCCGCCCTGCCCGGTAGGGGAGAATCCCGGCCATAGTATTCCATACAGATTTAGATTTAGAACAGTACAGCACAGAACAGGCCCTTCGGCCCTCGATGTTGTGCCGAGCAATGATCACCCTACTCAAACTCACGTATCCACCCTATACCCGTAACCCAACAACTCCCCCTTAACCTTACTTTTTAGAACACTACGGGCAATTTAGCATGGCCAATCCACCTAACCCGCATATCTTTGGACTGTGGGAGGAAACCGGAGCACCCGGAGGAAACCCACGCACACACGGGGAGGATGTGCAGACTCCGCACAGACAGTGACCCAGCCGGGAACCGAACCTGGGACCCTGGAGCTGTGAAGCATTGATGCTAACCACTATGCTACCGTGCTGCCCCTACAGGTCGCCACATTACCAGAATAACCTTGAGGCTTTGGAGAAGGTACAGAAGAGGTTTACCAGGATGTTGCCTGGTATGGAGGACATTAGCTATGAGAAGAGGTTGGATAACCTCAGTTTGTTCACACTAGAACGAAGGAAGTTGAGGGGCGACCTGATAGAAGTTTACATAATTATGAGAGGCATGGACAGAGTGGATACTCAGAAGCTTTTCCCAGGGTGAAAAAGTCAATTACAAGGGGACATAGGTTTAAGGTGTGAGGGGTAAAGTTTGGAAGAGATGTGCGAGGGAAGTCTTTTACACAGGGTAATGAGTGCCTGGAACTCGCAGTCGGAGGAGGTGGTGGAAATAGCTACGACGTTTAAGGGAGATCTTTTCAAATACATGAATAGGATTGGAATGGAGGGATACGAATCCTGGGTGTAGAAAGTTTTAGGTTAGACCGGCAGCATGGTTGGCGCAGGCTTGGAGGGCCAACGGGCTTGTTTCTGTGCTGTTCTTTGTTCACAGTTTCAGCCTTCTCCTCTATTTAAGCACACAGGTAAGCCCTAATTAATGTCCACTACCTAAATACAATTAAATACCCAACTGATATACAATTGACAGAATGGAAAGGGGAAACAACTGGAACTCGGTGATGGGGAGGGAATGATGAGGAAGGGGCAATGGAGGAAACATGGTGATAGGAAGGTCAGGATTGGGCAGTGGAGGGGAACATGGTGATGGGAAAGGATGATGAGGAAGGAGCAGTGGGGGGCAACATGGCGTTGTGGAAGGAATGATAAGGAAGAGGCAATGGAGGAAACATGCTGAAAAGGAGGGAAAGATAAGGAAGAGGCAGTGGAGGGAACATTGTGATGGGGAGGGAATAATGAGGAAGGGGCAGTGGAGGGGAACATGGTGATAGGGAGGGAATGATGAGGAAGAGGCAGTTGAGGGAACATGGTGATGGAGGGCATGATGAGGAAGGGGCAGTGGGGGGCAACATGGTGATGGAGAGGGAATGATCAGGGAGGGGCAGTGGGGGGCAACATGGTGATGGAGAGGGAATGATCAGGAAGGGGCTGTGGTGGGCAACATGGTGATGGAGAGGGAATGATGAGGGAGGGGCAGTGGTGGGGAGGGAATGATGAGGAAGGGGCTGTGGTGGGGAACATGGTGATGGGGAGGGAATGATTAGGAAGGGGCTGTGGTAGGCACGTAGCACTTGTTTGGGAGGGAATGATTGGTGCTGAGGGAGGAGCACACTCATCTGGAGGGTAGGAAAGGCAATCGGAATGGATGCAGGAGCAGCCAATCTCTTCAACCTCTTGATTTGGCCTCCTCTGTGCCGTACTTACTCTATGATCCCTTTAGCTGGACGGTTTCCTTAGAGCTAGCAATAACTTTAACTCATGCTGCAACTGCACTATGAGAAACTGCGATGAATATTACAGGTGGCCAAGGCACACTTAGCACCATCAAAATCGAAGGACACTGGGTTGGAATTACATTTTGGACCTGTACTTTGTAACCGCAAGGCCTGCTTATCCCTCCTCATTACAGGGAGTTGATGTTTCATGGTGTTTCACCCACGACACTGAGAGCTGAATTAAAGATCATGGACTCTCTCATCATTTCACCTAATTTCCTCTTTCAAATTAAAATACATCATAATATTAATAATGATCGTCATAATTGCCAGTGGAATAGCTGCCTCAGGTATATCTATCAGCTTTGACTCAGTGCGAGGCAATGTCACCCAAATCCCAAAGTTGTGGCTTTGAGCCCCACTCCTGAACCTTGATTCCATAATCCCGGCTGTCATTTTGGTGCACTACCGAGGAAATGCTGCATTGTTGGAGGTTCTGTCTTTTTGGTGAGTTATTGAATCAAGGCTCTGACTGCCCCTCAGGTGAATACCAAAGACCCTATCACAGTTATTTTGAAGAAGACCCGAATAAGTTATTCCAAGTGGAGTGGCACAGTGGTTAGCACTGCTGCATCAGTGCCAGGTATCTGGGCTCAATTCTGACCTCGGGTGACTGTCTGTGTGGAGTTTGTACGTTCTCCCCATTCTGCATGGGTTCCCTCCGAGTGTGCCGGTTTCCTCCAAAAAACGGTCCAAAGATGTGCAGGTTAGGTGCATTGGACATGATCAAATGTCCAGGGATGTGTAGGTTAGGTTATGGGGTTGTTGGGATAGGGTGGAGTGCTCTTTCAGAGAGTCGGTGCAGACCTGATGGGCTAAATGGCCTCTTTCTGGACTGTAGGGCTTCTATGGTTCTATGGTAAGTGCACTGGGAAAATATTTCTCTCCCAATGAACATCAGTAAAAAAAACAATATTGATTTATAAGGGGATCAGGGTTTATGGGGAGAAGGCAGGAGAATGGGGATGAGAAAATATCAGCCATGATTGAATGGAGGGGCAGACTCGATGGGCCGAGTGGCCTATTTCTGCTCCTATGTCTTATGATCTTATTAGTGGGATTTTGCTGGTCACAAATAGTCTGCGACATTTTCTACATTAAAACCGCAATCCATTTTAATAGTGGTTACTTGGCTGTGGAGTACTTTCAGACTACCTAAAATGGTGAGAAGTATTATAAAAATGCAGTTCTTTAACTTCTGATCGAGGGACAGGAACCAACGAAACATTCTCGCAGTGGGATTTCCAGAATTGTGAAAGCAGTAAACCAGGCTTGAGACTAATTCTGTTCTGAATGATTCCAAGTTCAGTAACCAGAGTCTGACAATGTCACTTTGTGCTCCTTTACTTTTAAAGGACGTCACTATGGTGCTGTCAGCTGTGAGGGTTGTAAAGGATTCTTCAAACGAAGTGTGAGGAAAAACCTGACATACAGCTGCCGGAGCAGTCAAGACTGTGTCATCAACAAGCATCATCGTAACCGCTGTCAGTTCTGCAGGCTTCAAAAATGTTTAGAGATGGGCATGAAAATAGACTGTAAGTATTACCCTGTAGCTGGAGTGTCAGGGGCGGGTGAGGGGAAAAGTGTCACCCTATAGTGCAGGGTGGGGGCTTCAGGCTGTAGCTGGAGTGTTGGGTGGGGTGAAGGTCACCTTGTCACTGGAGAGGCAGGGAATGAGGGCCACCCTGTCACTGGAGAGGCAGGGAATGAGGGCCACCCTGTCACTGGAATGTCAGGGGATGAGGGCCACCCTATCGCTGACGTGTCGGGGTGAGGCCTGTCGCTGGAGTGTGGGTTGGAGGTGACATTAAGCGGCACGGTAGCGCAGTGGTTAGTACAGTGGCTTCACAGCCCCAGGGTTCCAGGTTCGATTCCCGGCTTGGGTCACTGTGCAGAGTCTGCACGTTTTCCCCATGTCTGCGTGGGTTTCCCCCGGGTGCTCCGGTTTCCTCCCACAGTCCAAAGATGTGCAGGTTAACTGGATTGACCATAGTAAATTGTCCCTTCGTGCCCAAAAAGGTTAGGTGGGGTCACTGGGTTACAAGGATAGGGACAGGTCTGGGATTAAGTAGGATGCTGTTTACAAGGGGCCGTGCCGACTGGATGGGCTGAATGGCCTCCTGCTGCAATTTAAGATTCTGTGATTGTCGCTGAAGTGTTGGGAGTGAGGGTTGCCCTTTCGCTAATGTGTCGGGAGAGGGTCACCCTGTCGCTGATGTGTCGGGGGAGGGTCACCCTGTCGCTGGTGTGTCGGGGAGGGTCACCCTGTCGCTGATGTGTCGGGGGAAGGTCACCCTGTCGCTGATGTGTCGGGGGAGGGTCACCCTGTCGCTGGTGTGTCGGGGGAGGGTCACTCTCCCGCTGGTGTGTTGGGGGTGTCACCAAGTGGCTGGAATGTTGGGGGGGATGAGGGGATAGGTTCACCCTCTCCCTGCCGTGTTAGTGGTGGAGGCTCAACTGGTGGCACGGTCACCCTTTTGCTGGGGTGTTGGTGAGGAGGGGCTTACCATGACGCTGGTGTGTGGCAGGGCATATCACCGTATAATTCAAGTGCTAGTCAGGGGGGTTGGAGGTCACCCTGTCGCTGATATGTTGGGTGAGGCGGGTCATGCTGGCCTATCGGAGTGGTGTGTGTGTGTGGGGGGGGGGGGGGGGAGAGAGTGTCACCTCGCCAGTAGTATTTCGGGGGAAGTGTCATCCTGCAGCTGGAGTTCCGTGGCAGGTTGGGGGAGGATCACCCAGCTGCTGGAGTGTCATGGGGTGGGGGAGGGTCACCTGTCGCTGGAGTGTCGGGGGAAGAGTCACCTTGCTGCTGGTGTGTCACGTAGTCAGAACTGCATAAAGACAGATGCAAGGTGTTTGTTCAATAACTCAGTCATATCCACTAACTCCATGTCTAAATCTCCTATTTGTTCCCTACCCAGCCCAGTCCTCCTCTTACAATTCCTCAACTATCTACATGTCTGCAGAGGACGTATCGATTCCCTTTTATGTTAGCTGCTGGTCTCCTTTCATACTTTCTCTTCACTTCTTCTTTTTGCTTTTTTCATTTTCCTTTTGTACCTTCCATGTTCATCCTGGTTCTCAGTCCTATTATCCACCTGACATCTGCGATAAGTAAACTTTTACTGCTTCAACTTAATCTCTATCTCTTTATTGTCATCCACTGAGCTCTGGATTTGTTTGCCCCACGTTTCCCCTTCATGTGAATATACCTTTAAAGTCGCTGAACTGGTTCCTCGTTATTGTATTTCATTTAAACCTTTGATTCCAATTATAATAGAGTCACACAATTTACAGTGCAGAAGGAGGCCATTCAGCCTATCGAGTCTGCACCGGCCCTTGGAAAGAGCCCCCACTCTATCCCAGTAACCCCACCTAACCTTTTGGACACTAAGGGACAATTTATCATGGCCAATCCACCTAGCCTGCACATCTTTGGACTGTGGGAGGAAATCAGAGGAAACCCACGCAGGCACGGGGACAATCTGCAAACTCCCACAGTCACCCGAAGCTGGAATTGAGCCCCGGTTCCTGGAGCAGTGAGGCAGCACTGCTAGCCACCATGCCGCCGTAATCCAGGTCAGATCCATTCTTGCCCCACTAAGTTGCCCCCCCACCTGTTAATTATTCTTTTTCTGAATTGTTCTGTATTCTTTCCCAGAGCCAACCTAAACCTGATGATAACATGAACATTGTCCCCCAAATGTTCAGTCTCTTGGCAACTCATTCACTAGATCCAGCATTAACAGTTACTCTTTTCTCTGTTGGACACATTGGGTAAAGATTTGTATCCATGTCTGATGAACATGCTAGATAATACTGCCTGTCCAAATTAGTTAAGTGCCTGAACAGGGCAGGTATCTCTCGTGTCAGGATTGTTGCATACCTTTCAGAGAAAAGCACAGAATGCTGGTCAAGGTTGCAAATTGTTCCCAAGAACCACAACCAGCTTTGCATGGTATATGAAGCCTTGTTGAGTTTGGAAAAGAGGCTAGGGATGTACTGAAGATACACCAGTCTTGCTGTGCTGATAATATGTTGTAATTTTTCTTCTAACATTAGCTGTTCAGTGTGAGAGAAAGCCGATCGAAGCACAGCGGGAAAAACCAGCAAACTGCGCCGCCTCCACAGAAAAAATCTACATCAGGAAAGACCTAAGGAGCCCACTCACAGCCATGCCAACATTCATCGCAGGCAAAGAGAGTGTCAGGTATAATTAACAGCAGTCTCTGCCTAGAGCCTGGATCTTTTATTCGATTTGTCGCACACACTAAGCGGCAGTGAGACTTGCTGGATTGCTGTAGCATTTGGCTCGCGGCAGTGTTAAATGATTTCCCCCTTGACTTGGTTTGATAAATTCAGTATCAGCTGTTCCTTATTGACTGAATGTCTCAGTTTCGATTTCTTTTGAATTCAGAGCTGTGAGGCAATTCAGAGTCTTTGATTGCTGTATAGAACATAGAACATTACAGCGCAGTACAGACCCTTCGGCCTCGATGTTGCGCCGACCTGTGAAACCACTCTAAAGCCCATCTACACTATGCCCTTTATCATCCATATGTTTATCCAATGACCATTTAAATGCCCTTAATATTGGCGAGTCCACTACTGTTGCAGGCAGGGCATTCCACGCCCTTACTATTCTCTGAGTAAAAAACCTACCTCTGAAATCTGTCCTATATCTATCTCCCCTCAATTTGAAGCTATGTCCCCTCGTGCGAGCCATCACCATCCGAGGAAAAAGGCTCTCACTGTCCACCCTATCTAATCCTCTGATCATCTTGTATGCCTCAATTAAGTCACCTCTTAACCTTCTTCTCTAACGAAAACAGCCTCAAGTCCCTCAGCCTTCCCTCATAAGATCTTCCGTCCATACCAGGCAACGTTCTGGTAAATCTCCTCTGCACCCTTTCCAATGCTTCCACATCCTTCCTATAATGCGGCGACCAGAGTTGCACGCAATACTCCAAATGCGGCCGCACCAGAATTTTATACAGCTGCAACATACCTCATGGCTCCGAAACTCAATCCCTCTACCAATAAAAGCTAACACACCGTAAGCCTTCTTAACAACCACAGCAACCCGGGTGGCAACTTTCAGAGATCTATGTACATGGACACCGAGATCTCTCTGCTCATCCACACTACCAAGAATCTTACCAGGGCCGGCTCAAGGCACCGGAAACTCGGGCAGTCGCCCGGGGCGCCATATGCTAGGGGGCGCCAGAGACTCGGATCCCGCGCATGCGCAGTTGGGCCGGTGCCAACCAGCGCATGCGCGGTGGCCGCCCTCCCCCAGGGCGGCCCCCCGGCTCGGTCCGCCCCCCCCCCCCCCCCTCCCGCTCCGTCCGTCCCCCCCCCCCCCCCCCCCCCCCCCCCCCCCCCCCCCCCCCCCCTCGGTCCGCCCCGCCCTCGGGTCCGCCCCCCCTTCGGGTCCCCCCGCCCCGCCCTCGGGTCCGCCCCCCCCTTCGGGTCCCCGGCCCCCCCCCTCGCGCCCCCCCCCTCGGCCCCTCACCCCCCCCTCGGCCCCGCCCCCCCAAGGGCACCGAAGTTCAGCTTGCCCGGGGCGCCAGCAACCCTCGGGCCGGCGCTGAATCTTACCATTAGCCCAGTACTCTGTATTCCTGTTACTCCTTCCAAAATGAATCACCTCACACTTTTCTGAATTAAACTCCATTTGCCACCTGTCAGCCCAGCTCTGCAGCTTATCTATGTCCCTCTGTAACCTGCAACATGAAATGAAATGAAAATCGCTTATTGTCACGAGTAGGCTTCAAATGAAGTTACTGTGAAAAGCCTTCTACACTATCCACAACTCTACCGACTTTAGTGTCATCTGCAAATTTACTCACCCATCCTTCTACGCTCTCCTCCAGGTCATTTATAAAAATGACAAACAGCAGTGGCCCCAAAACAGATCCTTGTGGTACACCACTAGTAACTGAACTCCAGGCTGAACATTTCCCATCAACCACCACCCTGTCTTCTTACAGCTAGCCAATTTCTGATCCAAACTGCTAAATCACCCTGAATCCCATGCCTCCGTATTTTCTGCAATAGCCTACCGTGGGGAACCTTATCAAACGCTTTACTGAAATCCATATACACCACATCAACTGCTTTACCCTCGTCCACCTGTTTGGTCACCTTCTCAAAGAACTCAATAAGTTTGTGAGGCACGACCTTACCCTGTTGACTATCCCTAATCAAATTATTCCTTTCTGGATGATTATAAATCCTATCTCTTATAAACCTTTTCAAGACTTTGCACTGGTCTATAGTTATCGGGGTTGCCTCTACTCCCCTACTTGAACAAGAGGACAACATTTGCTATCCTCCAGTCTTCTGGCACTATTCCTGTAGACAATGACGGTATAAAAATCAAAGCCAAAGGCTCAGCAATCTCCTCCCTAGCTTTCCAGAGAATTCTAGGATAAATCCCATCCGGCCCAGGGGACTTGTCTATTTTCATACTTTCCAGAATTGCTAACACCTCCTCCTTATGAACCTCAAGCACTTCTAGTCTAGTAGCCTGTATCTCAGTATTCTCCTCGACAACATTGTCTTTTTCCTGCGTGGATACTGAAGAAAAATATTCATTTAGCACCTCTCCTATCTCCTCGGGCGCCACGCACAACCTCCCACTACTGTCCTTGACTGGCCCTACTCTTAGCCTAATCATTCTTTATTCCTGACATACCTATAGAAAGCTTTAGGGTTATCCTTGATCCTACCTGCCAAAGACTTCTCATGTCCCCTCCTGGCTCTTCTGAGCTCTCTCTTTAGGTCCTTCCTAGCTAACTTGTAACTCCCGAGCACCCTAACTGAACCTTCACGTCTCATCTTTGCATAAGTCTCCTTCTTCCTCTTGACAAGTAATTCAACTATTTTAGTAAACCACGGTTCCCTCGCTTGACCACTTCCTCCCTGCCTGACAGGTACATACTTATCAAGGACACGCAGTATCTGTTCCTTGAACAAGCTCCACATTTCAATTGTGCCCATCCCTTGCAGTTTCTTTCCCCATCCTATGCATCCTAAGTCTTGCCTCATCACATCATATTTGCCTTTCCCCCAGCTATAACTCTTGCCCTGCGGTGTATACCTATCCCTTTCCATCGCTAAAGTAAACGTAACCGAATTGTGGTCACTATCACCAAAGTGCTCACCTACCTCCAAATCTAGCACCTGTCCTGGTTCATTACCCAGTACCAAATCCAATGTGGCCTCGCCTCTTGTTGGCCTATCTACATACTGTGTCAGGAAACCCTCCTGCACACATTGTCCAAAACGGACCCATCTGTGACTCCGATTTCATAGACATAGGGTTTGAACATGGTCAGGTTTGAGAATGATGCAGCTCATGGTACAGTACACTGGCAACATCTGGAAATATTCGTCAGGATAATAGTACCATAACGATGTTAGTCAACAGTGTTTAGAAAAGCATGTGTAGCAGACTCAACCTCATAATTTACCAAGCACACAAAGGCTGATTTACAGCTGGGTGGGGGGATGGTCTCAATACCACTTTCCCAAAGTGTGAATCCCAGTTAGCTGCACTTTGCCATAGGTACCCTCAGTTACTTTCAGTTCGCCATAGTTACCGGCAGTTAACTACAGTTAGTTTCACGGTGGCACAGTGGTTAGCACTGCTACCTCACGACGCTGAGGGCATGGGGTTTCCTGGCCCTGGGTCACTGTCCGTGTGGAGTCTGCACATTCTCCCCGTGTCTAGGGGCAACACGGTAGCATGGTGGTTAGCATAAATGCTTCACAGCTCCAGGGTCCCAGGTTCGATTCTCGGCTGGGTCACTGTCTGTGCGGAGTCTGCACGTCCTCCCCGTGTGTGCGTGGGTTTCCTCCGGGTGCTCCGGTTTCCTCCCACAGTCCAAAGATGTGCGGGTTAGGTGGATTGGCCATGCTAAATTGCCCGTAGTGTCCTAAAAAGTAAGGTTAAGGGGGGGTTGTTGGGTTACGGGTATAGGGTGGATACGTGGGTTTGAGTAGGGTGATCATGGCTCGGCACAACATCGAGGGCCGAAGGGCCTGTTCTGTGCTGTACTGTTCTATGTTCTATGTTCTGTGTGGGTCACCCCCACAACCCAAAGATGTGCAGGGTAGGTGGATTGGCCACGCTAATTTGCCCCTTAATTGGGAAAAAAAGAATTGGGTACTTTAAATTTATATATAAAAAAAACTATAGTTACTGTCAGTTACCCTCAGTTAGAGGCAGTTATCCACAGTTACCAATAGTAATGTGTTGTTAGCCAGTTTCCACCATCAACTCCTCACTGACCAGACTTCGTGTTGATAGGATGCATTAGGAAGTAGGCCTGCTAGTGTTCATGATACCCACTTCACGCAAATAACAAATATTATATTAATGGGGTGTTCCTAAGACCTGAGCTATCCCTGAAACTCTCAGATTCAAGGAAGTCTTCAAGACTCAGAGTGAGAGAGCAGAATGGAGGGGCAGCTACTTCTGCACCTGACACAGAGAAACCGCTGGAACTGTAGTTTACCACATATACTGCAGGTGGGAGCTCACCCTCAGTTTGGAAAGACCAAGTTGATGAATCATAGAATTTACAGTGCTGGCCCATTGAGTCTGCACCGGTCGTTGGAAAGAGAACCCTGCTCAAGCACACACCTCCACCCTATCCCTGTAACTCAGTAACCCCACTTAACCTTTTTGGACGCTAAGGGCAATTTACCATGGCCAGTCCACCTAACCCACACATCTTTGGACTGTGGGAGGAAAGCGGCGCATACGGAGGAAACCCACGCAGACACAGGAGAACGTGCAGACTCCGCACAGACAGTGACCCCAGCCGGGAATCGAACCTGGGACCCTGGAGCTGTGAAGCAACTGTGCTAACCACTATGCTCCCGTGCTTTAAGCAACACTGCAAGATTTGCCTAGATTTGGATAGAGAGACGGAGCTCCGGGGCAACGCTCGCCGTAAACGTTAGTTCAAGATTAGAAGTTGGCTGGGAAAAGAAAACACTATTGACTAACATTGTAATGGTGCTATTATCCACACTGACATTTCCAGATATGTTGGCATGGTATTTTTCCAATGGCAGGAGCTTTTGGAGGTTATTCGGAAGGCGCAACAGAAATTCACCCCAAGGAGGAGGAAACACGCTAAGCGGAGGACGTGGGATCCATGGCTGATGAGGGAAGTCAAGGACAGCACAAAAGAAAAAGAAAAAGCATACAAAGTGGCGAGGATTACTGGGAAGGCAGAGGATTGGAAAGCCTTTAAATGCGAGCAGAGGACAATTAAAAAAGCAATAGGGGGGGGGGGGGGGAGATGAAATATGAGTGCAAGCTACCTAGTAGTATAAAAGAAGATAGCAAGAGTTTTTTTCAATATATAAATGGTAAGAGAGAGGCAAAATAGACATTGGACCACTGGAAAATGAGTCTGGAGAAGTAATAATTAAACATTAGAACATTACAGCGCAGTACAGGCCCTTCGGCCTCCGATGTTGCGCTGACCTATGATACCAATCTAAAGCCCATCTACACGTTTCCATTGTCATCCATATGTTTATCCAATAACCATTTAAATGCCCTTAATGTTGCCGAGTCAACTACTGTTGCAGGCAGAGCATTCCACACCCCTGCTACTCTCTGCGTAAAGAACCTACCTCTGACATCTGTCCCATATCTATCTCCCCTCAATTTAAAGCTATATCCCCTCGTGCTAGCCATCACCATCCGAGGAAAAAGGCTCTCACTGTCCACCTTATCTAATCCTCTGATCATCTTATATGCCTCTATTAAGTCACCTCTTAACCTTCTTCTCTAACGAAAACAGCCTCAAGTCCCTCAGCCTTTTCTCATCAGATCTTCCCTCCACACCAGGCAACATCCGGGTAAATCTCCTCTGCGCTCTTTCCAATGCTTCCATATCCTTCCTATAATGTGGCGACCAGAACTGCACGCAATACTCCAAATGCTGCCGCACCAGAGTTTTGTACAGCAAAATAAAATAAAAATAAATAAAGGAAATAAAGAAATGGCAGAGGAACTGAATAGTTACTTTGCATCAGTCTTCACGGTGGAAGACACCAGTGGGATGCCAGAGCTCCAGGAGAATCAGTGGCTATCACTAAGGAGAAGTTTCTGGAGAAACTGAAAGGTCTGAAGGTGGATAAATCACCTGGACCGGATAAACTACACCCCAGGGTTCTAAAAGAGATAGCTGAGGAGATTGTGGAGGCATTTGTGATGATCTTTCAGGAATCACTGGAGGCAGGGCATGTCACAGAGGACTGTAAAGTCCTGGAAACAGCTCCCGCTGTTTAAGAAGGGAGGGAAGCAGAAGATGGGAAACATAGAAGATAGGAGCAGGAGGAGGCCTGTTTGCCCTTCGAGCCTGCTCCGCCATTCATCACGATCATGGCTGATCATCCAACTCAATAGCTTAATTCCGATACCTTTGATCCCATCCTCCCCAAGTTCTATATCCAGCCGCCTCTTGAATATATTCAAAGTTTTAACATTAACTACTTCCTGTGGTGATGATTCCACAGGCTCACCACTCTTTGTGTGAAGAAATGTCTCCTCATCTCTGTCCGAAATGGTTTACCCTGAATCCTCAGCTGTGACCCCTGGTTCTGGACACACCCATCATTGGTAATATCTTCCCTGCATCTACCCTGTCTAGTCCTGTTAGAATTTTATAAGCCTCTATGAGATCCCCCCCCCTACACCTCATTCTTCTGAACTCCAGCGAGAACAATCCCAACCTAGTCAATCTCTCCTCATGTGACAGTCCCACCATCCCTGAAGTTTGGTAAACCTTTGCTGCACTCCCTCGAGAGCAAGAACATCCTTCCTCAGAGAAGGAGACCAAAACTGCACACAATATTCTAGGTGTGGTCTCACCAATGCCCTGTACAATTGCAGCAACACATCCCTGCTTCTATACTCGAAACCTCTTGCAATTTTGGCCAACATACCATTAGCCTTCTTTGTCTGCTCAAGTGGCTGCAGTGATGTCAGAGTGTGGGTGGAGCTGAGCTCTGGCTCTGCTTTTTAGTTTCACTTTGAGGAAAAACTTGGGTGTGTCTGTGTTTTTTAGTTTCGTTTTAGTGTTGGAGTTGCAGCCAGCCATAGAAGATGTAATTTTGATCTCTCTGCCATCTAAAGACTATCTCTAGATCATTTGGTGAATTCAGAGTGATAACTGTTCTCAGTATCAGGGTATCAATTGCCCTCAGTACCAGGGGCTGGAATTTAGCACAGTAGGCTAAGACAGCTGGCTTGTAATGCAGAACAATGCCAGCAGCGCAGGTTCAATTCCCATTCCAGCCTGCCCGAACAGGCGCCAGAATGTTATGGGCAGCATGGTAGCATGGTGGTTAGCATAAATGCTTCACAGCTCCAGGGTCCCAGGTTCGATTCCCGGCTGGGTCACTGTCTGTGTGGAGTCTGCACGTCCTCCCCGTGTGTGCGTGGGTTTCCTCCGGGTGCTCCGGTTTCCTCCCACAGTCCAAAGATGTGCGGGTTAGGTGGATTGGCCATGCTAAATTGCCCGTAGTGTCCTAAAAAGTAAGGTTAAGGGGGGGGGGGGGTTGTTGGGTTACGGGTATAGGGTGGATGCGTGGGTTTGAGTAGGGTGATCATTGCTCGGCACAACATCGAGGGCCGAAGGGCCTGTTCTGTGCTGTACTGTTCTATCTATCTAATGTAGCGACTAGGGGCTTTTCACAGTAACTTAATTGAAGCCTACAGGTGACAATAAGTGATTATTATTATTATTATATTAGAGAATTTAAACCTGATGTCCTTCTGTAAAAAGTGGTTTTGTTTTATGGATGCTAAAAGGAAAGTTTAAGGATAACTTTGAGTGTTGTATTCTTTGGGGGTTGTATTTGAATTGATGGTTGCTCAGGTGTTCACTGTATGTTTTAAGAAGGTAATAGTTCATAGAATAAACATTGTTTTGCTCATAAAAATTACTTTAAGATTTCTGCTGCACCACACCTGTAGAGTGGCCGCATGCTCTCCATACCACAATCTAGTAAATGTCGTGGGTCAGGGGATCTCCATGATATACTTTGGAGTTCTCTAAACCCTGGCCCATAACAACACTTACCCAAATTATGCTGCAACTGTCATTGATTTGCCCAGCCTGTCCAGATCATGCTGTAGGACCCCTGCATCCTCGTCACAATTCACCCTCCCATCTACCTTGGTATCATCTGCAAACTTTGAGATGTTACATTTTGTTCCCTCGTCCAAATTATTAATATTTATTATGAATAGCTGGGATCCCAGCACCGATCCTTGTGGTACCCCACTAGTTACTGCCTGCCAATTTGAAAAGGAACCATTAATCCCTACTCTTAGTTTCCTCATACCAACTAGTTTTCTGTCCACCTCAATATATTTCTCCCAATTCCATGCACTTTGATTTTTCACAATAAAACTTGTGCGGGACTTTGTCAAACGCCTTCTGAAAGTCCAAATATACCACATCGACTGGCTCCCCCTTGTCAACTGTACTGGTTACATCTTCAAAGAATTCCGACAGATTTATCAAACATGATTTTCCCTTCATAAATCCATGCTGACTCTGACTGATTATAGGCCAGTTAACCTGACTTCGGTCATTAGTTAGATTTTAGAGTCTATTATTGAAGATGAGATTGAGGAGTACTGCTTTGTCAAGGGGAGGTCATGTGTGACAAATCTGTTCTTTGAGGAGGTGTTGCTCGTTTTACTGAGTGTGCTTAACACTCAATTGGCTCTGTTTTATTCCTTAGCTCTAGAGTCGCCAGGTATCTTTATGATACCGCACGAGGTTCAGGTTCAAGTTCAGATCAATGACTCAATACAACAGTTAGTAAGGTTCAATCAAACACATTTATTATTACACAGTAAATCGGTACTCATGCAACTAATACTAACGGACTAAGCTATTCCTACCACTATAAGCCAATACTTATCTTCGATAAGGGAACACACTGGATCAGGGAACAATGGCCTCTTGTTCTGTCCTGAGACTGCAGGCTTCCCAGTTGGTACGGGCTAAGGGGTCAGGAGTGTCTACTCTCGCAGCGACACTTACTTGTCGGTGTAGCTGCTGGCCAGGCCTCTCCTTCTCACGTTCAAGTTCTTAGAGAGCTGCTGCAAAGGTGTTCTGCTGGGAGGGCCGGCTAAGAGAGAGAGCTGGACTTGGGATCTGTCCTTTATAGGTCACAGGGGCTTCGCGCCCATCTGGGCGGAACCTATACCTGCTTTCAATCGATTGGACCTCATACCAATCGATTGGTTTGAATTCCCCAATACTGGGGCTGTTTCCCGATCGCTGGGCGGTTCTTGGGGCTGTTTGTAACTTATTGTCCGGGACTCCTGCTGGCGCCTAAGAGTTTAGCTTGACCGTTGTTATTCGTGATTGTGTCCATTGTGCCCGGGAATCACCGGGAATCGCTCAATTAGTATGCAGACAGTTTCAGTGCTGTCTGGTTTCTCTGCAGACAGAATACACAGAGAGATTCTGCAGCTTGCTTGTCTTTCTGACATTGTCCAATTTTCCCTGCATGCATTTCAATTCTCCATTTTATGCCGGGCAGAGGCCAACTTTGGTGGCTACAGAGGTAACAAGAAAGTTAGACAAAGGAGAACCAGTGGACGTGATTTATTTAGATTTCCAGAATGCCTTTGACAAGTGCCGCAGAGAGACTGTTAAATAAGTTAAACGCCCATGGTGTTAAGGATAAGATCGTGGCATGGATAGAGGATTGGCTGACTGGCAGAAGGCAGAGAGTGGGGATAAAAAGGTTTTTTTTTCAGGATGGCAGATGGTGACTAGTGATGTGCCTCAGGGGTCGGTGCTGGAACCACAGCTTTTCTCAATATACATTAATGATCTGGAAGAAGGAGCGGAAGGCACTGTTGCTAGGTTTGCAGATGATACAACGATATGTGAAGGGACAGGTAGTATTGAGGAAGTAGGGGGACTGTAGAAGGGCTTAAACAGGCTAGGAGAGTGGGTGATGGATCTCTGTGCCTTTTCGAAAACCCTGGATATCCGTTATCTCTTCTCAGTTCCCAAATAACAGAGGTCAAGTCTGTGCGTTTTGGCAAAGTCAACTTGTACTTTATTTGTCATGATGTGGAGATGCCGTCATTGGACTGGGGTGAGCACAGTAAGAAGTCTTACAACACCAGGTAGATTCACCTGAGGAAGGAGCAGTGCTCCAAAAGCTAGTGATGCGAAGAAACCTGTTGGACTTTAACCTGGTGTTGTAAGACTTCTTACTGTACTTTATTTGTCAGCTGTGCCATTGGTAAACTCATTTTCAATTCAAAATTTAGATAGTTTCTAACTAGCCCTGCGGCAAGCTAGTCAGATTGATTGTCTTTCGCGAATACTGAGTTTTCATTCAATTACAGATCGTAGTAATTCTTCAAATCATAATACACAGGATAACATAACTAAGTAATTTAAACAAAAGAAAGATGACGATTAGCAAAAGCAAGCAGCAAAGAAAAAATGTTTCAGAAATATAGATGGGGTGATCCCTGGATGAGTTTTTCCATCCTGGTAAGTGATTCTTAAGGAGATTATTATCTTAAGGTGTAGCTTTACTTCTGATTGGCTTTTACTAATTTATAATTTACTAATTTTGGCCAAAATGTCTGCCCATCAATTTAAGAGATATATGCATCTTAATATATTGGTGCAAATTTCCCATTCCATCGCTTGCCAATTTTCCAAATTGTCCACACCTGCATCTAACATTAATTAGAGAAACACAGTTTTTGTTGAAGCATTATTACCCAAGATTCGCTGTTACCATTGAAAGGGGACTACCCGTTCTGTTCAACAATGGGGCTTTTTAGCTAGTTGACGTCACTGATCTTGCAGCCTCAAGCAACTTGCAAATGGGAAATAAGACAGAAATTAAAGTGTATGACCTGGAGCAACCCTTAGTGAATTCTCAGCTATTGTTGCTTAATATGATTATAGTTAATTATTCCTAATGAGTTCTCATTTAACCATTTTACCTCAATCGAGATGATACCTCATGGTTATAGCTGACTGAAAAGGTCAATTTCTATCAGTGGGCAAAGAAGTGGCAGATGGAATATAATGTGGAAAAGTGTGAGGTTACGCACTTTGGTAGGAGGAATGGAGACATAGGCTATTTTCTAAATGGGGAGATGTTTAAGAAATCAGAAGCACAAAGGGACTTGGGAGCCCTTGTTCACTATTCTCTTAAGGTTAACATGCAGATTCAGTCCGCAGTTAGGAAGTCAAATGTAATGTTAGCATTCATGTCGAGAGGGCTAGAATATGAAATGAAAATCGCTTATTGTCACGAGTAGGCTTCAATGAAGTTACTGTGAAAAGCCCCTAGTCGCCACATTCCGGCGCCTGTCCGGGGAGGCTGGTACGGGAATCGAACCGTGCTGCTGGCCTGCTTGGTCTGCTTTAAAAGCCAGCGATTTAGCCTGGTGAGCTAAACCAGCCCCTGGTGAGCTAAACCAGCCCCTGCTCTTCAAATATAAGAGCAGGAATTACTTCTAAGGCTATATAAACTCTGCTCAGACCTCATTAGGAGTATTATGAGCAGTTTTGGCCTCATATCTAAGGAAGGGTGTGCTGGCCTTGGAAAGGGTCTAGAGGAGGTACGCAACAATGATTCCTGGAATGAAGAGTTTGTCTATTGAGGAATGGTTGAGGACTCTGGGTCTGTACTCGTTGGAGTTTAGAAGGATAAGGGGGAGACCTAATTGAAACTTACAGGATACTATGAGGCCTTGATATTGTGGACGTGGAGAGGATGTTTCTACTTGTCGGAAAAACTAGAAGCAGAGGACACAATCTCAGACTAAAGTGATGATCCTTTAAAAGAGATGAGGAGGAATTTCTTCAGCCAGAGGTTGGTGAATATGTGGAGTTCAAATCACTGAGTGCCTTTAAGATCTAGATAGATAGGTTATTGATTAAAAAGTGGATCAGGGATTATGGGGATGAGAAAAATATCAGCCATGACTGAATGGAGGAGCAGATTTGCTGGACCGAGTGGCCGAATCCTGCTCCAATGTCTTATCATCTTCTGGAAGTAGGCCATCAGGAGTTGAGTTTGGACTGATAGCAGGAGAGGGGGCGAGGATGTGAGCGACGTGGAGAATAGTTTTGGATTGGTAGCTGGAGAGGAGGCGGGGTGAAGTTTCAACCTGGTGAAGCTACAACACAGGACTACTCGTGTGCCAAGCAGCATAAGCAACAAATAATAGACAGCTAAGCGATTCCACAACGTATGGATCAGATCTAAGCTCTGCAGTCCTGTCACATTCATCCGTGGATGGTGGCAGACAATTAACTCACTGGAGGCTCGAGGGGCCAGATGGCCTACTCCTGCTCCTAGTTCTTATGTTCTTATGAAAGGAATTCAGGACCGGCATGTTCTTGTGAGGAAGAAGGATAAATATGGCAAATTTTGGGAACCTTGGATAGCGAGAGATATTGTAGACTTCGTCAAAAACAAAAGGGAGGCATTTGTCAGGGCTAGAAGGCTGAGAACAGACGAAGCCTGTGTGGAATACAAGGAAAGTAGGAGAGCCAAAAGGAGTCACAAAATGTCATTGGCAAATAGTGTTAAGGAAAATCCCAAGGCTTTTTACACATATATAAAAAGCAAGAGAGTAGCCAGGAAAAGAGTTGGCCCACTGAAGGACAGGGGAGGGAATCTGTGTGGAACCAGAGGAAATGGGCGAGGTACTAAATGAATACTTTGCATCAGTATTCACCAAAGAGAAGGAATTGGTGGATGTTGAGTCTGGAGAAGGGTGTGTAGATAGCCTGCGTCACATTGAGATCTAAAAATATGAGGTGTTGGGCGTCTTGAAAAATATTAAGGTGGCTAAGTTCCCAGCGCCTGATGGGATCTACCCCAGAATACTGAAGGAGGCAATAGAGGAAATTGCTGAGGCCTTGACAGAAATCTTTGGATCCTCACTGTCTTCAGGTGATGTCCCGGAGGACTGGTGAATAGCCAATGTTGTTCCTTTGTTCAAGAAGGGTAGCAAGGATAATCCAGGGAACTACAGGCTGGTGAGCCTTACGTCAGTGGTAGGGAAACTACTGGAGAGAATTCTTCGAGACAGGATCTACTCCCATTTGGAAGCAAGTGGACGTATTAGCGAGAGGCAGCACGGTTTTGTGAAGGGGAGGTCGTGTCTCACTAACTTGATAGAGTTTTTCGAGGAGGTCACAAAGATGATTAATGCAGGTAGGGCCGTGGATGTTGTCTGTATGGACTTCAGTAAGGCCTTTGACAAAGTCCCTCCTGGCAGACTGGTACAAAAGATGAAGTCACACGGGATCAGCGGTGAGCTGGCAAGATGGATACAGAACTGGCTCGGTCATAGAAGGCAGAGAGTAGCAATGGAAGGGTGCTTTTCTGATTGGAGGGCTGTGACTAGTGGTGTTCCACAGGAATCAGTGCTTTGCTGTTCGTAGTACATATAAATTATTTGGAGGAAAATGTAACTGGTCTGATTAGTAAGTTTGCAGATGACACAAAGGTTGATGGAATTGCGGGTAGCAATGAGGACTGTCACAGGATACAGCAGGATTTAGATCGTAGATGGCAGATGAAGTTTAATCCGGACAATTGTGAGGTAATGCATTTTGGAAGGTCTAATGCATGTAGGGAATATACAGTGAATGGTAGAACCCTTAAGAGTATTGACAGTCCGAGAGATCTAGATGTATAGGTCCACAGGTCACTGAAAGTGGCAACACAGGTGGAGAAGGTAGTCAAGAAGGCATACGGCATAGAATTTACAATACAGAAGGAGGCCATTTGGCCCATCGAGTCTGCAATGGCTCTTGGAAAGAGCACCCTACCCAGGCCCACATCTCCACCCTATCCCCAAAAGCCAGTAACCCCACCCAACACTAAGGGCAATTTTGGACACTAAGGGCAATTTATCATGGGAATCCACCTAACCAGCACATGTTTGAACTGTGGGAGGAAACCGGAGCACCCGGAGGAAACCCACACACACACGTGGAGAACGTGCAGACTCCACACAGACAGTGACTCAAGCTGGGAATCAAACCAAGGACCCTGGAGCTGTGAAGCAATTGTGGTAACCACTATGCTATCGTGCTGCCTTCATTGGCCGGGACATTGAGTATAAAAATTGGCAAGTCATGTTGCAGCTGTATAGAAACTTAGTTAGGCCACACTTGGAGTATAGTGTTCAATTCTGGTCGCCACACTACCAGAAGGATGTGGAGGCTTTGGAGAGGGTGCAGAGAGATTTACCATGATGTTGCCTGGTATGGTGGGCATTAGCTATGAAGAGAGGTTGAATAAACTCGCTTTGTTCTCACTGGAACTTCGGAGGTTGAGGGATTTGATAGAGATCTACAAAATTATGAGGGGCATAGACAGAGTGGATAGTCAGAGATTTTTTCCCCAGGGTAGAGGAATCAATTACACGGGGGATAGGTTTAAGGTGCGAGGGGCAAGGTTGAAAGGAAATGTATGAGGCAAGTTTTTTTACACACAGGGTAGTGGGTGCCTGGAACTCGCTGCCGGAGGAGGTGGTGGAAGCAGGGACGATAGTGACGTTTAAGAGGCGTCTTGACAAATACATGAATAAGATGGGAATAGAGGGATACGGTCCCCGGAAGTGTAGAACATGGTCGGTGCAGGCTTGGAGGGCCGAAGGGTCTGTTCCTGTGCTGTGATTTTCTTTGTAACTCATCTTAAGGACGCAGAGGCTGCTCACACACGCTTACTGGAGAAGGATTTGATTTTCCCTCCAGAGAGCTCAATAAAAGCTATGGAGCAGGACTCTCCGTCGTAATCGGGAAAAACAATTGGACGGAGAATTGGTTTTGACGGCAAAATCATGGCAGGCGCCGGTTTCACACCAAATTGTAATTCTCCGCTGCCTTGACAACAGCTTCAATGCATTCCGCTCGGCATGTACGTATATCATTAGCGGGCCTGATCAGGTATTCTCCACGGCCTCCGTGATTCTGTTGTCTGCAATGGGGGGAATTCCTGACGGCGAGGTTCACTTGTGCTTTTAAAATTCGAGAAACAAACACCGTGGCTGATGAGGGAGAGAGAGAGAGGAGGTAGGACATGCAGAGCCACGACCACGGGCTGTCGGGCTGGACACGGCCTGGGGGGGGGGGGGGGGGTGGTTGCTTGCTAGTGTGAGGGGAGGGGAGGGTGGTGACCAGAAGATGGGCCATGGAGCCGGGATGAACCCTCCCCCAAGAGACTGGTGCCGTGTCCAGGCACGGACGGCAATCACCGCGGCCGGCAAGGCATCCATCTTGCTGCACACCCCACTGACCACCCACCTTGGTCCCTGGTACTGCAGAGTGACACCGGCTGTATGGGTGCTTGCACCACCCCCACACCCCACCCTCCACTCCCCCCACCCCCCAAATCCGGGGCATCACACGGCCCACCGAAGAGCAACACCCTCAATAGCCCCTACAAGGGGGCGGCAGAACGTACTGCTGTCAACGGCAGTGCCAGCCAACTGTACCCCATGGCAGCACCAGCCAATGGTACCCCATGGCAGTGCCAGACAATGGTACCCCACGGCAGCGCCAGCCAATAGTACCGCATGGCAGCGCCAGACAATAGTACCCCATGGCAGCGCCAGACAATGGTACCCCACGGCAGTGCCAGCCAATACTACCCCATGGCAGCGCCAGACAATGGTACCCCATGGCAGCGCCAGACAATGGTACCCCACGGCAGCGCCAGCCAATAGTACCCCATGGCAGCGCCAGCCAATGGTACCCCATGGCAGCGCCAGACAATGGTACCCCATGGCAGCGCCAGACAATGGTACCCCATGGCAGCAGGGACAGGAGCCAGGGCCAGAGGACCGCCATGGTGGCGGGCACCGACGGGGTCAGGGTTGCAGTGATGGGGAGGGGAGGGGACATGCGGGAGCAGGGTCTGTAGTGCCAACCGGGCCACCGTGCAGCCTACGGGGGTGTGACACGAGCGGATCAACCATGATTGAATGGTGGAGTGGACTCGATGGGCCGAATGGCCTTACTTCCGCTCCTATGTCTTATGGTCTTATGGTCCCTGAGCCAAGGGCAATCCCAACGTCCACCTATTTTCCCCCCCACCCGCCCACTCTGCAGCCAGCCCTGCAGCTCAGCTCACACCCTTCTGACAGAGCACTTAGGTAGGTTGTAACATTGTATACAGGTGTTTATTGTGAAAACCATGTACAGATTTGTGCCCTAGCCCCTGTTACTAAAGTGTGCCCTGCACCCATGCCAACTTAAATGGTGTGTAATTTTTTGTCTTTACGGGCCAACACAACATCGAGGTGAATCCCCAGATCAGTGTTCTTCAAAGTCTGGAGCGCGACCCATGGGTGGGTCGCGGGCAGGTGTCGGGAGGGTCACGGAGCCATTGGCCACGGCACTCCCGATCGTGCAAATCGCCGCGCAGCAGCCAGCTTTTTATAGCGCTGTCTGCAAGCGGCCACGAACGCGGTAAAAAAAATTGGGCTGCATTGCGCATAAGCGCACAATGATGGGCGCGCATGCACAGTGCGGCCACTATTTTTAAAAACGGTTGCAGGTTTTTGTTTTACAAGTTCTGGCGTGGTTTTTATTCATTTATTTTATTCATTTAATTTTTTTTCATTTATTTTATTTAATTTTTTTTCATTTATTTTACTCTTTTTTTTACAAGTTCGGGGTGGGGTTTTATTTGATAAAATCGGGAGTGCAGGGCCGCACGGTAGCATGGTGGTTAGCATAAATGCTTCACAGCCCCAGGGTCCAAGGTTCGATTCCCGGCTGGGTCACTGTCTGTGTGGAGTCTGCACGTCCTCCCCGTGTGTGCGTGGGTTTCCTCCGGGTGCTCCGGTTTCCTCCCACAGTCCAAAGATGTGCGGGTTAGGTGGATTGGCCATGCTAAATTGCCCGTAGTGTCCTAAAAAGTGAGGTTAAGGGGGGGGGGTTGTTGGGTTACGGGTATAGGATTGATACGTGGGTTTGAGTGGGGTGATCATTGCTCGGCACAACATCGAGGGCCGAAGGGCCTGTTCTGTGCTGTACTGTTCTATGTTCTATTGTACAGGAAAAAAATTCAGAACTTTGGACAGATGGAGACTCCACACCAGAAGGCTTCACCTTCATCCAACAGGTTCCATTGGAGGAGCGTGTACGAGGGCCAAAGGGACCCAAAGCTATTTCCTCCATTTTTTTCAGCAGCAAACAAGGTAAGAGAAAATTGTGGGTCGCGCAGGTCGGCCGGTGTGTGTCGCGAAGGTCAGCCGGCCTGGGTCGCGAAGGTCGGCCTGGTTGGGTCCTGAAGGTTGGCTGGTTGTTAAAAATGGATTCCTGGAAAAAAAGTTTGAAGAACACTGCCCCAGATGGTACATCACGAGTGGAGGTGGCCTGCTGTGTTTCCCGCTCTGCGACCTGGGTCCCTTCGGCAGGAGTCTTCTGGGCCGACCAGGCCTGGATGGGCCAAGCTGCTGTCCAAATGTCCCAGGTGACATGGTGCTGCCCTGTTTTCCTGCTGCCCACCAGATACGCCAGGGACAGGAGGGGGGAGTCTGAAGTGTGGGCCCCCATCACCTTCTCCTCCCTCGAGATTGCCAATGGCCTTTGGCTACTCCATGGGACGGGGGTGCGAGCGGGGCTCCCAGCCATGTGGCATTGACAGTCCTATAGGCTCGCTCTCGTCTTGACCAGGATCTGCATGCTCGCAGCCATGGAGCACAGGGAGTGGACCAACTGCATCTGGGACTGTGCCACATCACCCATTGACTGGGTCACCACTTTGTGTGTCTGTGTCACATCAACCAGTGCCTGGGCAATGCCGCCGATGCTCTTAACCATGGCCCGCTGTGACTGGACCATGCTCAGGAATGCCACTGCAATGTCCAGGTGGCTCTGGCAGATGACTGCCAACACCACCTCTTGCTCTTGCATGTGATTGGACTCTTTCACCTGCGCCTGCAGGTGCTGGATGTTAGGCGACAACCCCTCATGTAGTTCCTGGCTTTGCAACTGCATCTCCACGATTGATGGGACTGTCCGTTCCAGAAGCCCGAAACCCATCTGGACAGCAGCTGGTCCCTGGGGTCGGCCGGCCCTCCAATCGTCCGCCCCCTCAGTGGTTCCTACCTCAACCTGCTATTCCGGAGCATGTGTATGGTGCGCACTAGATAGGGGGAAGTTTGACGCACGTGTAACGGGAAATCGCAACTCAGCGCGATTTTAGTACCTCGCCTGACGCCAATCTCCATCACGGCGACTGCTCTTTCCTCAGGCCCACCGAGCTCATCCAGGCCCTCTGCTCTACTTTGGTGAGGGGACGCAGATCTGACGGTCCCCTCCCGTCTTTTCCCACTCTCGACGGTTATGGGCGGCTTTCTCCGATGGGGTGGAAGCAGAAAATGCAGATTGTTAGACAGTCCAACTCATGCAGCCCAGGGGTTGGGTAGCTGGTAGCTTCAGTGGCCAGGACACCTGGCCATGGTGGCCTATGTGGGGGATTCGGACGCCCTGTGGTTGAAATGAAATGAAAATTGCTTACTGTCACAAGTAGGCTTCAATAAAGTACTGTGAAAAGCCCCTAGTCGCCACATTCCGGCACCTGTTCGGTGAGGCTGGTACGGGAATTGAACCGTGCTGCTGGCCTGCCTGGGTCTGCTTTAAAAGCCAGCGATTTATCCCAGTGTGCTAAACCAGCCCCTAACCTCCCCCGGTTGGGGGGATTGGGGTTGGTTGTTATGCTGTGTGGGGGACGGCGGTTGGTGCCGAGGCATAATGCTGCTCACCCTTGCCGCTCTGAGACAGCCATGCAGGTTTTTATGGCACTGCTGGCCACTCCAGACAGTTGCTCGTGGCGCTGAAGGCCTCTGCCATCTGCGCCAAGGCACGGCGAACGGCAGCAGCTGGCAGCCTCCTTGCTGGGCCGGAGTACAGAGTCATCCTCCATGGTGTCCAGCAGCATCCCGAGCTCAGCATCTAAGAACCTTGGTGTTGCTCTCCTCGCTGCCATCTTGTTGGCTGGGATGATTTGTGTGGGGAGTGCAGTGTGTATATGCGGCTGCAACCTTGTCAACCTCCTGAGTGTCAATCGCGAACTCAGCGAAACCAGCATTGTTTCTCATTGGAAGCGATTGTGTTCCACATGGTGCTGATATTCGCCTCTCAGTGGTCGCCGAATCGGTCCATGTGCGGCGCCAGTTTTAGTATCGTAGAGGTCCGTGAATCCTGCCCTGGTATCAACACTTAGCCTCAGGAAAGGCGAATTCAACCAATCATTTTCGTGAATAGGATAGGTGAGGATTGTATCCCAGTTCCATTATGCAAAGTACAATTGGTGTGTGATTTAGTGTCAGCAGTTGTTGGAGTGGTTAAGATATTCCCAGCGGATGGAGTAGATTTACTTTTGGGGAGCGATTTGGCAGGAGTGAAATTTGTAGCTTCACTCATGATTACAGAGAGTCTGAGTGGAGTACTGCAGATAGCTCATGAGATACCACGGGTAGGGCATATGGGAATTAGGGAAACTCATTGGGCATCAAATGACTCAAAGAAAGAAATGTTGAAGACGTTGATCACATATCAAATGACAATGGTAGTGAACCTGATTCTGCTAACTACTGACAAAATTGTCTCTACAAGAATGATTCCTCACAGAAACGTGCCAACGATAAAATCTACGAAAGAACCACATTCTGAGAACTCTAATATCGAAGGTGACCATAAGAAAGAAGAGTCCAAATTTAATAGTAAGGAGGCCAGGCCAGCATGTGTGCAGGAGTTGTCTCCAGCTACAGCTCCTGGAAGCCTGAGTTTCAGAGCTGGAGTGGAGGTTGGGAACACTATAGAGCATCCGCGAGGCAGAGAATGTCATGGATAGCATGTATAGAGAGGTGGCGACACCGCATGGTCAGATTCCACAGAAAGGGCATAGGTGACGACCAGGCAGTGCAAGAGAGCGAGGCTGGCAGTGCTGGAATCTCCTGTGGCCATTTCCTGTATCCGTTTGGGATACTGTTGAGACGAATTACCTCTCTGGGAGAAGCAGCAAGAGCCAAATTTGTTGCATCACAGTTAGTTTTGCTGCAGAGAGAAGTACAAAGTGTGGGAGTGCAATAGTTATAGGGGATCCGATTGTAAGGGCAACAGATAGGCGTTTCTGTGGCTGCAAACGAGGTTCCAGGATTGTATGTTGCCTCCCTGGTACTAGGGTCAAGGATGTCTCGGAACAGTTACGGAACATTCTGGAGGGGGTGGGTGAACAGCCAGTGGTCATAGTACACATAGGTACCAACGACATAGGTTTAAAAAAAAGGGATGAGGTCCTGAAAGCAGAATATAGTGAGTTAGGAAGAATGTTGGGAAGTTGGAACTCAAAGGTAGTGATCTCAGGATTACTACCAGTGCCACATGCTAATCAGAATAGAAGTAGTGGGATGTATCGGATGAATACGTGGCTGAAGAGATGGTGTGAGGGGGAGGGTTTCAGATTCCTCGGCATTGGGGCCTGTTCTGGGGGAGGTGGCATCTGTACAAACAAGACGGATTACACCTGGGCAGGACTGGGACTGATTGAATCCTCAGCTGAAAATAACCTTGTGAAGGAAAAGAGAGGGTTTTATTGATTAAAATTAACCATCTTCCCTCCTCTTTGTCAATGCTGCTTGCAGTTTGGCTGCAGAAGATCTTTGAAATTTGGATTAACGTTTGTTGGACAATGAGAAAAGACTGGCTGACATTCCACGAGAGACTGAAACTGACTGAAATTCAGAAGAAACTCATTCAGGGGGTTCTCTAATTTTTACAAGTGAGAAAGAAACCTGACAAAAGGAAGTACATTGGGCAGGATTCTCCATTTGAGAGACTAAGTGTTGATGCCAGGACTGAATCGGTGGACTTCCTGACAACAAAATTGGTGCCAGTTGCAGAGCCATTCAGGCCCCATTAATGGGCTAGCACCGGCGTCATGTAGCACTGCTGCAAGCTTAACGCATGCAGAACCTGATCCCAGCCAAAATGATGGCACTTGTTCTGAAGCATGGTCATCCCATTGATGGGTCGGTTGGGGCCAGAGGGTAACTAAGAGGGAAGTCTGAGGGCATCCTTGCGACTCGTGGTGCTGAGTTCCCAGTGGGCAGTCAGCGGCATGCGTAGCCACATGGCTGCTTTGCAGCTTGCGGCATTGGTGGTCCGTGCCCGGCCCTACGGCCCTCCTCCTATCCGCCATCCACTACTCCCCCCAGCCCTGGTAGACGCCCCAGCCAGTGGCACAACTATAGCAATGTCAGACACAGTTTGTACCCTCTCCCGCACCCTCATCAGCCACAGCATTTGTTTACCAGTTGTAAATACCTCAATACCCTTGGAAAGGGTCCAGAGGAGGTTCACAAGAATGATCCCTGGAATGAACAGCTTTTCATATGAGGAACGGTTGAGGATTCTGGGTCTGTACTCTTTGGAGTTTAGAAGGATGAGGGGAATCCTATTGAAACTTATAGGATACTGCGAGGCCTGGATAGAGTGGACGTGGAGAGGATGTTCCCACTTGTAGGAAAAACTAGAAGCAGAGGACATGATCTCAGATTAAAGGGATGATCCTTTAAAACAGAGATGAGGACAAATTTCTTAAGCCAGAGGATGGTGAATCTGTGGAACTCTTGGCCACAGAAGACTGTGAAGGCCAAATCACTGAGTGTGTTTAAGACAGAGATTGATAGGTTCTTGATTAATAAGGGGATCAGGGGTTATGGGAGAAGGTAGGAGAATGGGATGAGAGAAATATCAGCCATTATTGAATAGCAGAGCAGACTCAATGGGCCGGGTGGCCTAATTCTGCTTCTATGTCTTATGTGAACCTCGCTATCAGTAATTCCTCCTGGCGGAGGTGGAGCATTGCTGGCAGCCCGGAGAATGCCGGGATGGGCCCATTAATGATATGCCAAAAGCCTTTACTGCACAATTTGCATGGCCATGCCGGCGTGCGTCGTAGATCACGTTCACGCCGCTGTCGAGGGACCAGAGCATGGCACTCTATTTTGTGCTCGCCGCCAATCTCGATTTTCTACTTACGACGAATTCTCTGCCCAATCGTGTTTCCCTATCCTGACGTTGGCCAACGGAGAATCCTGGCCATTGTCTTTGACATAAAAACAGGAAATACTTGACAATCTCAGGAGGTCTGACAGCATCTGTGGAGAGAGAGGGATGTAACGTTTGAAGTCTGGATGACTCTTTGTCAAAGTTTTCATTTGTCTTTGATTTTAGAACATAGAACAGTACAGCACAGAACAGGCCCTTCGGCCCTCGATGTTGTGCCGAGCAATGATCACCCTACTTAAACCCACGTAACCCGTATACCCGTAACCCAACAATCCCCCCATTAACCTTACTCTACGGGCAATTTAGCATGGCCAATCCACCTAACCCGCACATCTTTGGACTGTGGGAGGAAACCGGAGCACCCGGAGGAAACCCACGCACACACGGGGAGGACGTGCAGACTCCACACAGACAGTGACCCAGCCGGGAATCGAACCTGGGACCCTGGAGCTGTGAAGCATTGATGCTAACCACCATGCTACCGTGAGGCCTCATTTTGTAGATAAGAATGAGCACAAGGCACTGTTGAGGATATCGGGGCGAGTTCTAAAACCAGAGTTGCAAACCTGTTAACAGAGAGAACATATACTAAAGATACTGAAAGAGTATGGACAGAGTTGTAGGGAAACACCAGGGGGCACACTGTTATCTAAACAATACGTAGACAGAAGAAACTCTGAACCAATAAAGCCACATCTGTCTCGACTAAAACCACTGACTCATTTAGAGACTGAAATGCTGTGCATGTTGTGGAAACAAGCGAAAATGCTATGGTTCACAGAACGGATGCAGAGTTTTGGAGATTAACGACCATAGAACATAGAACATTACAGCGCAGTACGGGCCCTTCGGCCCTCGATGTTGCACCGACCTGTGAAACCATCTGAAGCCTATCTGACCTACACTATTCCATTTTCATCCATGTGTCTATCCAGTGACCACTTAAATGCCCTTAAAGTTGGCGAGTCTACTACTGTTGCAGGCAGGGCGTTCCATACCCCTACTACTCTCTGAGTAAAGAAACTGCCTCTGACATCTGTCCTATATCTACCACCCCTCAATTTAAAGCTATGTCCCCTCGTGTTGGTCATCACCATCCGAGGAAAAAGACTCTCACGGTCTACCCTATCTAACCCTCTGACTATCTTATATGTCTCTATTAAGTCACCTCTCAGCCTTCTCCTCTCTAACGAAAACAACCTCAAGTCCCTGAGCCTTTCCTCGTAAGACCTTCCCTCCATACCAGGCAACATCCTAGTAAATCTCCTCTGAACCCTTTCCAAAGCTTCCACATCCTTCCTATAATGTGGTGACCAGAACTGCACGTAGTACTCCAGGGGCGGCCGCACCAGAGTTATGTACAGCTGCAGCATGACCTTGTGGCTCCTAAACTCAATCCCCCTACTGATAAAGGCTAGCACACCATATGCCTTCTTAACAGCCCTATTAACCTGGGTGGCAACTTTCAGGGATTTATGTACCTGGATACCGAGATCTCTCTGTTCATCTACACTACCAAGAATCTTGCCATTAGCCCAGTACTCTGCATTCCTGTTACTCCTTCCAAAGTGAACCACCTCACACTTTTCCGCATTAAACTCCATCTGCCACCTCTCAGCCCAGCTCTGCAGCTTATCTATGTCCCTCTGTATCCTATAACATCCTTCAGCACTATCCACGACTCCACCGACCTTCGTGTCATCTGCAAATTTACTAACCCATCCTTCTACACCCTCTTCCAGGTCATTTATAAAAATGACAAAGAGCAGTGGCCCCAAAACAGATCCTTGCGGTACACCACTAGTAACTGAACTCCAGGATGAACATTTGCCATCAACCACCACTCTCTGTCTTCTTTCAGCTAGCCAATTACTGATCCAAACCGCTAAATCACCTTCAATCCCATACTTCCTTATTTTCTGCAATAGCCTACCGTGGGGAACCTTATCAAACGCTATGTTTGTGGACGAACCATTGCTGGCCGCCCTGGACCTTTCCAGACCAGTTAAAATGGCCACAGGTGCCAGTGACCTGGGGTTAGGAGAAGTGCTACTACAAAATGACGATGCAGGAAATGAAATTAAATGAAAATCGCTTATTGTCACGAGTAGGCTTCAAATGAAGTTACTGTGAAAAGCCCCTAGCCGCCACATTCCGGCGCCTGTTCGGGGAGGCTGTTACGGGAATCGAACCGTGCTGCTGGCTTGCCTTGGTCTGCTGTCAAAGCCAGCGATTAGCCCTGTGAGCTAAACAGCCCCTGTCGGAGAGGCCTGTCGGATATTTTTCAAAAAACCTAAGTCTGTGCCAAAGAACGTATTGCACTAGTGAAAAGAAGCTTTAGCCTTGTGTTAAATTCTACCATGCAGTTTAAGTGTAGTCTCATAAACACTTTGAACTCAGTAGAAATTTACGTTACACGTCTCGGGTGCGAAACAAAATCTTTTATTGTGTCTATTGATTATAATTGAGAGGTTGAGATCTTCTTGTGGTTACAAGTCAAATGTTCTCAATAAAGCCCTTGCCAGCAGAAGACTTCAAGCGATATAATCGACTTAGTAGTTTACAAATTGATTTAACTTTCAAATACAGTAATGGTTTCTTGCTCAAAGCAAAAACAGCTTGCGCAGACTTGAAGAGTTAGAGTGGAAATATGAAAGACGAAATAAAGATAGTGAATAGTTAGGTAAAAGGTATAGAGTGATCCTGGATGAAAAATGGCTGCCGGGACATCTATGTTTAAGGAGAATGTTACCAGTCTGACTCCATCTGTCCCTGCCCCTGCAATGTGCTGATTGGCTTGGATGAATTTCAAATGCATTTGGTTGGATAGTCAGTTGTCAATCATCAATGTGCAACATAGCTGTAGATATGTTGCTTTTTAGATGATTGGCATGTGTTGGAATGTGACTTATACTTTTAATCAGCTCTGGTTTCTGCTGGTTTTTCATATTTTGCACAATGGTAGATTTATGTTGTCATGGTGCTTATTTTGACCATCATCAGATTGTGGTAATGAAACTAATTTGAACTTTTGCAAGTCTGTTCATTAGAACATTGGACAGTTTATAATGTCAATTTAACCTTTCAGTAAAAATGTTGCATTAGCGTCTAGCTAGCCTGTAGGTGTTTCAAATTTTGTGCTTTTGTTACTGAAAGCTGTGTGTTTTTATAATCTAAAGTTATGCTTGATATCTTATGATGAAATCCATTTTCTGGCCGTTAGTATTTACTTTAAAATGGATAAATCAATGACCCTTTCACCTATCAGAAATAGCTGGTTCCCTTCACCTTGCTACTAGCCCTCCAGCACTTTGAAGTATATGTCTGGCATGCTAATAAACAAATCATAGTTTATACAGACCATAATACACTTGCATTTATGGAGACATTTTAAACCCCGAACGCAAGATTATTCCGTTGGAGTTCATTGTTACAGCTGTTTAATGTTAAAATTGTACATATTCCCAGAAAGGATAATGTGATTGCAGATGCTTAGTCACGGGTTTAAGGGTTGACTAGTTACCAATATAGAGACTGGGAAGTGGATTTGAATACTGGGGGTGGATTGGATGGATATGTGTTTCTGATTTATGGCTTGCACACCTCAAAGTGAAATGTCCGTGCCCTGAAATGTCATTCTTTTAAGGAGGGAGGTCTGTAAAGATCCTTCCTTTTTATTTCCATCAGTGCTGGAATGAGAATTGACATAAGCACTGGAGATCAAGATGTCAAATCAGTCTGGGTAGAAATAAGAAATAACAAAGCAAAAAAGTCCTTGGTAAGAGTAATCTATAGGTCCCCAAACAGTAGTTCCACAGTGGAGCACAATATAAACCAGGAAATACTGAGGACTTGCAAGAAAGGTACGGCAATAATAATGAGTGATTTTAATATGCACATAGACTGGAGGAATCAAATTGGCATCGGTTGCCTGGAGGCAGAGTTCATTAAATGCGTCAGAGGTTGTTTCCTGGAGCAGTATGTTACGGAACCAACCAGGGCACAGGCTACTCTGGATTTGGCATTTTGTAAAGAGGAGGGATTAATTAATGACCTCATCGTTAAGGATCTACTAAAGAGTAGTGAGCATAGTATGGTAGAATTCAAGATTCAGTTTGGGGGTGAGAAAGTGGAGTCCCACACTAGTGTTCTGGAATTAAACAAAGGAAATTACATAGGCTTGAGGTCAGATTTGGCCTGTACAGACTGGGTAGGAAGGATAAAAGATAGGACAGCTGATGAGCAGTGGCAGCTGTTTAAGGAGATACTCAATTCCTCACAACTGAAGTATATCCCAGTGAGGAAAAAGGCCATTGACACTGGAAGATTGGGACACTTTCAAACATAAACAACGGGTTACTAAAAAGTAATAAAAAAAGCTTAGGGAAATTACAAAAAACAACTAACATACAATATCAAAAAGGATAGTAAAAGCTTCTACAGGTACATAAAACGGAAGAGAGTTGCTATGGTGAATGTTGACCCCTTGGAAGATGAAACCGGAGAGTTAATAGTGGGGAACACAGAAATGGCAGAGATGCTAAATCAATACTTTGCCTCAGTTTTTACGGTGGAGGTAGTGTGTACCATTCCTATCGGAACGGGCAATTTAGGGGTAAAGGGTGGAACTTTGAACAATCAACATTAAAATGTACTCAACAAATTCTTGGGATTGAGGGCAGACAAGTCCCCAGGGCCTGATGGCCTACA
The DNA here is from genome assembly GCF_902713615.1 of Scyliorhinus canicula. NCBI lineage: Eukaryota > Metazoa > Chordata > Chondrichthyes > Carcharhiniformes > Scyliorhinidae > Scyliorhinus > Scyliorhinus canicula. The sequence continues at coordinate 95,927,674 of NC_052156.1, forward strand.
TCCTAGGGTGTTAAAGGAGATAGTGCAGCAGAGATAGTGGATCCACTGATTATGATATTTCAAAATTCCATGGACACGGGAAAGGTTCCAGTGGATCACAAAATATTAATGTAATGCCCTTATTCAAAAAGGGAGGGAGACAGAATGTGGGAATTGCAGACCAGTTACTTTAACATCTGTTGTTGAAAAATTGTTAGAATCAATTATCAAGGACATAATATCAGGACGTTTGTAAAGCCAAAGCGCTATCCATCAGAGTCAGCATGGTTTTATGAAGGGCAAATCATGTTTGACTAATTTGCTTACGTTCCTCGAAGATGTAACAAGATATGGGGATCCTGTAGATGTAGTATATCTGGACTTCCAGAAGGCATTTGATAAGGTGCCGCACAGAAGGTTAATTCTCAAGGTGAGATCACATGGGATTAGGGGTAATTTATTTGCTTGAATAGAAGACTGGCTGACGGACAGGAGTCAGAGAATCGGGATAAATGGATCTTTTTCTGGATGGCAAGATATAACTAGTGCGGTGCCACAGGTTTCGGGCCACGGCTATTTACAATCTATATATATATATAGTTTTTTAAATTTAGAGTATCTAATTATTTTTTCCAATTAAAGGGCAATTTAGTGTGGCTAATCCACTTATCCTGCACATCTTTGAGTTGTGGGGGTGAAACCCACGCAGACATGGGGAGAATGTGTAAACTCCACGCAGACAGTGACCCAGGGTCCTCAGCGCCACAGGCAGCAATGCTAACCACTGTGCCACCGTGCTGCCCTATTTACAATCTATATTAACGACTTGGATATAGTGATAGAAGGTTCTATAACCAAATTTGCAGATGACACAAAAATAGGTGGGACAATAAGTTGCAATGAGGAAATAATAACTTTACAAATCGATATAGATAGGTTAGGAGACTGGGCCAAAATGTGGCAGATGGAGTTTATCGTGGGTAAGCGTGAGGCCATGCATTTTGTTTGAAAAAATGGAAAGACAACTTGTTATCTAAATGGGGAGAGACTTCGGGTGCAGAGGGAGTTGGGTGTCCCAGAACATGAGTCACAGAAAACGAACATGCAGGTGCAGCAGATAATAAGGAAAGCAAATGGAATGTTGGCAGTCATAGCAAAAGGAATTGAGTAGAAAGGTAAGGAAGTGTTGTTGCAAATATACAAGACATTGGTAAGACCGCACCTTAAGTATTGTGCACAGTTTTAGTCCCCTTATTTGAGGAAAGATGTAGTGGCATTGGAGGCAGTTCAGAGGAGGTTCACGAGATTGATTCCAGAAATGAGAGGTTTGTCATATGAGGAGTTTAGGCCGATACTCCCTAGAGTTTAGAAGAATGAGAGGAGATCTAATTGATGTATACAAAATGCTAAAGGTATGGGTAAAGTAGACGTGGAGCTGATGCTTCGTCTGATGGGGCATTGTAAAACGATAGCAAAGGAGGAAGGAATCTCTCAATCTCGCCCTCTCTCTTTCTCTCTCTCTCTCACACACTCTCACTCTGTATAGAGGGTGGGGGCAAATTAAAGTGGGGAATTAAGAAGTAGATAATGGTTACCCAGTTGTATTTACTGCATATTCCATTATAGTTCTTGTTGTAAATATGCAGTCATTATGTTTAAACTTACAAATGTGGTGATTGTAATTATTGGGCAGCCAAGGGCCAAAGACCTCGGGTATTTTACTAAGAATTATTGGTTAATTCACTTGTGTTGTAACTCCAGGTCAAGTGGGGCTGGAATAGACCCCACACTAGCCCAGGGTGTCATAATAGGCTGAGGAGGCTTCACAAATAACCCCATCCACAGTGATGTAGAATCAGTGCCAAAGACAAGGCATTTGCAATCATTTTCAGCCAGACGTACCAAGTGGATTATTGAATGATTGATTTGATTTGATTTATTGTCACACGTACCGAAGTACAGTGAAAAGTATTTTTCTGCGGCCAAGGAGACGTACACAGTACGTACATGGTAGACAAAGAGAATAATCAACATCGAACATTGACAATGGTACATCGACAAACAGTGATCGGTTACAGTGCGGAACAAGGGGCCAAACGAAGCAAATACATGAGCAAGAGCAGCATAGGGCGCCGTAAATAGTGTTCTTACAGGGAACAGATCAGTCCGAGGGGGAGTCGTTGAGGAGTCTTGTAGCTGTGGGGAAGAAGCTGTTCCTGTGTCTGGATGTGCGGGTCTTCAGACTTCTGTACCTCCTGCCTGATGGAAGGGTCTGGAAGAAGACAATGCCTGGGTGGGAGGGGTCTCTGGTAATGCTGTCTGCCTTCCTGAGGCAATGGGAAGTGTATACAGAATCAATGTGGGGGTGGCAAGTTTGTGTGATACGTTGGGCTGAGTTCACCACACTCTGCAGTTTCTTGCGATCTTGGACTGAGCAGTTGCCATACCACGCTGTGATACTGCCAGATAGGATGCTCTCTATCGCACATCTGTGGAAGTTTGTGAGAGTCGATGCAAACATGCTAAATTTCTTTAGCTTCCGACGGTGTTGGGCTTTCTTGACTGTTGCATCAATGTGAGTGGACCAGGACAGCCTGTTGGTGATGGTGACCCCCAGGAACCTAAAGCTATCGACCATCTCCACTTCGGAACCATTGATGCAGATGGGAATCTGTGTCGTGCTGTGCTTCCTGAAGTCGATGATCAGTTCCTTGGTCTTTCCGACATTTAGAGAGAGGTTGTTTTCTGTACACCATGCAACCAAGTGATTTATCTCCCTCCTGTAGTCTGATTCGTCATTGTTTGAGAACATAATCCACCACAGTTGTATCATCTGCAAACTTATAGATTGAGTTGGAGTTAAATCTTGCCACACAGTCATGTGCGTATGACTAGAGTACATTAGAGGACAATGCACCCATCCTTGCGGGGCCCTGGTGTTTAGGACTAATGTAGAGGAGGTGCTGTTCCCTATCCTGACAGATTGTGGTCTGTTGGTGAGGAAGTTAAGGATCCAGCTGCACAGGGAGGGGTCAAGTCCAAGATTGCAGAGTTTGGTTATTAGTCTTGTCGGGATAATGGTGTTGAAGGCGGAGCTGTAGTCGATGAAAAGCTGTCTTACATAGATGTCCTTGTTGTCGAGGTGTTCGAGTGTTGATTGTAGAGCCAGGGAGATAGCATCTTCTGTGGACCGGTTTTGGTGATGGGCAAACTGCAGTCGATCAAGACCGTCTGGGAGGCTGGCAGTGATCCGTCTCATGACTAGCCGCTCGAAGCATTTCATGATAACAGACGTCAAGGCCACCGGTCGGTAGTCATTGAGGCAGGCTACCTTGTTCTTCTTTGGTACTGGTATTATAGTGGTCTTCTTGAAGGAAATGGGGACCTCAGAGTGGAGGAGTGAGGTGTTGAAGATATCTGCAAATACACTCGCCAGCTAGTCTGCGCAGGCTCTGAGTCTCCTCTTCAAACCCCTACCATTGCACATGCCAGTCTTAAGCAAATTTGATTCACTTCACCTGATATCAAAAAACAGCTTCAGACACGGGTGCTGCAAAGACTATGGGTGCTGACAACATCCAGTTGTCCTACTGAAGATTTGTGGCTGCAGAACTAGCCACGCTCCCAAACCATACAGTTCCCGACAACGCAGGTAACTATCTGACAATGTTGAAAATTGCCTTGGTGTGTCTCGTCCACAAAAAGCAGAACAAATCGAATATGGCCAAATACTGCCCCATCAATCCACTCCATCAGTGAAGTGATGGAGGGTGTCGTTGATAGCACTATCAAGCATCACATACTCAGCTGTAACCCGCTCACTCAGTTTGGGTTGTTTCAGGTCCACTTGTCTCCAAATCACATGGTCAAAGAGCTGAATTCAAGAGGTGTATGGCACCACATTGGCAATGAGGTAAAAGGTTCGATCGCAGCTTGCTGTACATCGTGATTTAAGGGGGCAAGGAAGGAGCACTTGACAAAGGAAAGAAGCACCATCAAGGGTCGGGAGCCATGGGGCAGCACGGTGGCACAGTGGTTAGCATTGCTGCCTACGGCGCTGAGGACCCGGGTTCGAATCCTGACACTGGGTCACTGTCCGTGTGGAGTTTGCACATTCTCCCCGTGTCTGCGTGGGTTTCACCCCCACAACCCAAAGATGTGCAAGATAGGTAGATTGAACACTCTAAATTGCCCCTTAATTGGAAAAAAAAATAATTGGGTACTCTAAATTTTTTTTTTTTTTTAAAAGGGTCGGGAGCCATTAACCTGTGAGCAAAAATGTCTATCAGCGATAAACTAAACCCGTTTGACCAAGGGGCTGAGATTGGAGTGAGTACATTGAAGGGCTCCGCTATTTATATACCATGAACAAGATCACAGGCGAGGACAAGCAGGGGGTGATACCTCTGACATTTTGCAAGCCCCAAACGTATAATTTAATTAGGAACCTCACATCCCCGGAGGTCTCTGACTTGAAGACCTTTGACCAGACAATTAAGTTGGTCAAGGAGCAAAGAACAAAGAACAATACAGCACAGGAACAGGCCCTTTGGCTCTCGAAGCCTGCGCCGACCATGGTACCTGCCCAAACTAATATTGTCTGCACTTATGGAGACTTATCCTTCCATTCCCACCCTATTTTTGTATTTGTCTAGATGTCCCTTAAATGCCATTATCATACCTGCTCCCACCACCTCCCCAGGCAGCGTGTTCAATATATTTACCATCTTGCCTCGTACATCTGTTCTAAACTTTTCCCAAAAAACACTTCAACCCAAGTCCCTTGACTATCTTCCATCATTACAAATTTAACTCTGTGCTGAGGGACCATGAAGATTCCATCTCAGCCTTCATAAACAGGCTTTATCAGTTCATTGAGCACTGCGAGTTTGGGACCGTGCTTTGTGATATGTTGTGCAACCACATGGGATTTGTGGGATCCACAACCTCAATTTCCAGAAGAAGCTCCTGGTTGAAACCACCGTAACGTTGGAAAAAGCAATTGAGATACCTCTGGCAACAGAGTACACTGAGAAAGACACCACCGAGCCAAATAGCATGGCCAAAGGAGAGGTCAATCACGTATGGAGCGGTATGACCACGAGCTGCGCGGCAAGAAGGAGTTTGCAATGTATCAGCTTTTTATTTGTTCATGGGTCGTGGACGTCACAGGCTGCGCCAGCATTTATTGTCGTCCCTAATTGCCTTTGAGGGGGCAGTTAAGAATCAACCACATTACTATGGGTCTGGAGTCACATGTTGTCCAGACCAGGGGAGGATGGCAGATTTAGAATAATAATAACCTTTATTGTTATACATGATGTGGAGATGCCGGCGTTGGACTGGGGTGAGCACAGTAAGAAGTCTTACAACACCAGGTTAAAGTCCAACAGGTTTGATTCAAACACAAGCTTTTGGAGCGCAGCTCCTTCACCTGAGGAAGGAGCTGCGCTCCGAAAGCCCGTGTTTGAATCAAACCTGTTGGACTTTAACCTGGGGTTGTAAGACTTCTTACTGTGCTCACCCCAGTCCAACGCCGGCATCTCCACATCATGGCTACCATCGACACCGCAAACTGCCGGCTCAAAGTGGAGAGGATCTCCAGGAAGATTGCGCATTCACCTGAGGAAGGAGCTGCGCTCCGAAAGCTCGTGTTTGAATCAAACCTGTTGGACTTTAACCTGGTGTTGTAAGACTTTTATTGTTATAAGTAGGCTTGCATTAACACTGCAATGAAGTTACTGTGAAAATCCCCAGTCTCCACATTCCAGCGCCTGTTCGAGTACACAGAGGGAAAATTCAGAATGTCCAAATTACCTATCGGCACGTCTTTAGGGACTTGTGGGAGGAAACTGGGGCACCTGGAGGAAACCCACGCAGACACGGGGAGAACATGCAGACTCTGCACAGACAGTGACCCAAGCCGGGAATCGAACCTGGGACCCTGGAGCTGTGAAGCAGCAGAGCTACCCAATGTGGCACCGTGCTGCCCATTTCCTTCCTGAAAGGACATTAGTGAACAAGATGGGTTTTTACGATAATCAAAATGATTGTTGAGGAAAGACAAAGATACAGCCTGATGGGAAGAGACTAATTACAGATGATATTAGGCTCAATTGGCTGGAAATGTTTTTAATTTCTAATGGCGTTCTTCAAGATGTCCTGAGGAGATATGAGGACGTTTTTCTCAAGGAACTGGATAGGATCAGAGGCTTTAGAGCCAAAATCTATGTTAATCCAGACTCGGCGCCCATGTTCTCCGGACCAGTACCGTATGCCCTGCATCAGAAGGTTGAAACTGAGACGAGAAAAACTAGGCATAATGAAAATGAAATGAAATGAAAAGCGCTTATTGTCACGAGTAGGCTTCAAATGAAGTTACTGTGAAAAGCCCCTAGTCGCCACATTCCGGTGCCTGTTCGGGGAGGCTGTTATGGGAATCGAACCGTGCTGCTGGCCTGCGTGGTCTGCTTTCAAAGCCAGCGATTTAGCCCTGTGCTAAACCAGTTCAGTTCTCCGAGTGGGTGACACGCATAATACCTGTCATAATATACATCCATGTATATAATGGAGTGCAAACAGGCAGTGATTAACACACAGGATGACCAGTAAGCACACACAACAGAGCAGCCAATCACCAGACAAGACACGACCACTAATGAGCCAGAGGGCACCAGTTTTCCCGCTCTCTCAGGGCCCAGCCTCTGAGACAGTCAGAGCTTGTGAGCTAGCCAGTACAAACACCATGTGGTAGCTAGTAAGTCTGGTCAGGCTAGTGTCAACCCACAGTTGAACATGTATTATAGTTTAGATGTTAAATAAAATCGTGTTGCATCTCATCAAATGTTGGAAGTCTGTCTCTCGCTAAACTGCATCAAGTGCAGTCCATATCGACCCAGCCAGCCCAACACATCATGGTACCAGATTTGGATGCTGAAAATTGACAGACCTACCTTGAGTGAATCAGCATTGATCAGCAAACAGCCATCCGGTGACATGGAAAACGTCCGCCCTCCTCTGCAGCTCCGCATCGCCGGCAACCTCGGTGCAAATTGGAAGATCTTCAAACAGAAGTTCCAACTCTATCTCGAAGCCACCGACCTCGAGGCCACATCGGACGCCAGGAAGATCGCACTATTCCTCTCCACAGCCGGGGACCACGCCATCCACATCTACAACGCTGAAGGCGAAGACAAGACGAAATTTAAAACAGTCCTGCTGAAGTTCGACAGCCACTGCGACATTGAGGTGAATGAGAGCTTTGAACGGTACGTTTTCCAGCAGAGGCTTCAGGGTGAGGATGAACCTTTTCAATCCTTTTTGACCCATCTCCGCATCCTTGCACAGTCATGTAACTATGACTCCATAACTGATTCCATGATCCGGGATCAGATCGTTTTCGGGGTCCACTCCGATTCCCTTCGCCAGCAGCTCCTGAAAGTCAAGCAGCTCACCCTCACCATCGCCATCGAAACGTGCATTCTCCACGAACATGCTAACAATCGGTACTCCCACATCAGGGCAGCAGAAACGGCAAAGCAAACCTCCCACGAGGCGGAACGGGTACAGGCCATCGCACAGATGCAGGGCCTACTGATCGATGAGAGTGGCCGTTTCGCGCTCTTTTCCCGGGTCCCTGCGCATGCGCGCCACGACCGAGGGGACAGGAGATCAGCCTGCGCAGGTGCGTACGTTGTTCGACCGCACTGCGCATGCAGTTGGCGCACGGAACGCGCTGTTGTTGGTGTCATGACATGTCCGAAATGTGGCTCCGCCCATTTAAAGCGGCAATGTCCGGCAAAATCACGACGGTGTCTACAGTGTGGCAAGCTTGGCCACTACGCAGCCGTTTGCTGATCTGCTCCACTGCCAAGCATCCAGCGATCCCAGCCACGGCGCTGAAGCGTCCGTTCCATACAGCAAGGCATGCCAGACTCCGACCTCGACAGCCCAACAGATCCTGAGGCTGAGTGCCCCAAATCCCCATACCGGGTGGGCATCATTACGAAGCATACGCTGCCTCTCTCCAAGATAGTGAAGCACCTCCCGATCCTCAGCGTGGATCCCGATGACGAGTGGTGTGCTGTCCTCAAAGTCAACAAGGCTCGCATCCGGTTCAAGCTGGACACCGGCACATCGGCGAACCTCATCTCGAAATCCGATCTCGACACCATCCGCGTTAAACCTAGCATTCTTCCACCGGCCTGCCAGCTACTTGACTACAATGGCAATGCCATAGCTGCCAGTGGCTCATGCCAACTCGGAGTTTCCAATAAATCATTTAAAGCGACGCTGCGATTTGAGATTGTAGGTCCTGACAGAGCATCCTTGCTCAGTGCTCGGCCCTGCAAACTCCTGAACCTGGTTCAGCGAGTCCACACCATGTCATCCTCACAGGCAACGTCCTCACCTGATGAAAACTTCCAAGCTGAAATTGATGACATCATCACGCAGTACCACAGTGTGTTTCGTCGGAAAGGGCACACTCCCATACAGTTACAAAATCCTACTCTAACCAAACTCCACCCCTGTGGCTCACGCACCGCTTCGGGTGCTGGCAGCCCTCAAGGACCGCCTCAAGCAACAGTTGCAGGACCTCCAGGACCAGGGCACCATATGAAAGGTCACAGAACCCATCGACTGGGTCAGCTCCATGGTCTGCGTCAAGAAACCGTCAGGGGAGCTTCGAATCTGCATCGACCCCAAAGATCTAAATCGCAACATCATGAGAGAACATTACCCAATACCGAAACGAGAAGAGTTGACCAGCGAGATGGCTCATGCCAAATTCTTTACGAAGCTGGACGCCTCCAAGGGGTTCTGGCAAATACAGCTGGACGCATCAAGTCGCAAGCTGTGCACATTCAACACCCCGTTCGGTCGCTACTGCTACAACCGGATGCCTTTTGGCATCATCTCTGCCTCAGAGGTATTTCACCGCATCATGGAACAGATGATGGAGGGTATCGAGGGGGTGCGCGTGTGTGCAGACGATGTCATAATCTGGTCCACAACTCCTCAAGAACACATCGATCGCCTCAAGCAGGTATTCCACAGAATCTACGAGCGTGGCCTCCGACTCAACAGGGCCAAGTGCTCGTTCAGTCAACCAGAATTCGTCGCCCGCCGCAAAGACTAAACTTATAGACTGAACTTTTGCACAATTTTGTTACCTCATCGTTTTGACCTCTATAAATATCGTTTCTACCGTTTCATCTGCCCTATATCTGCATTAGCGACACCTTCCTATGTATATAAGATCATTTTAACACATTCTGTATATAGTCATGCACATATACACGTACACACGCACATGCACCTTACTATTTATTATCTGAACACAAACACTGTAAAACAAAAAAGGGGGGGAGATGTCATAATATACATCCATGTACATGATGGAGTGCAGACAGGCAGTGATTGAGACACAGGATGACCAGTAAGCACACGGAACACAGCAGCCAATCACCAGACAGGACACGACCACTATAAAGCCAGAGGGCACCAGTTTTCCCGGTCTCTCAGGACCTAGCCTCTGAGACAGTCAGAGCTCGTGAGCTAGCCAGTACAAACACCATGTGGTAGCTAGTAAGTCTGGTCAGGCTAGTGTCAACCCACAGTTGAACATGTATTATAGTTTAGATGTTAAATAAAATCGTGCTGCATTTCATCAAATGTTGGAAGTCTGTCTCTCGCTACACTGCAGCAAGTGCAGTCCACATCGACCCAGCCAGCCCAACACGGGGCAGCATGGTGGTGCAGTGGGTTAGCCCTGCAGCCTCACAGTGCCGAGATCCCAGGTTCAATCCCGGCTCTGGGTCACTGTCCGTGTGGAGTTTGCACATTCTCCCCGTGTTTGCGTGGGTTTCGCCCCCACAACCCAAAGATGTGCAGAGTAGGCCAGAGTACGCTAAATTGGCCCTTAATTAGAAAAAATGAATTGGGTTCTCTAAATTTTAAAAAAAAAATTTTGATGGCAGCACGGTAGCATTGTGGATAGCACAATCGCTTCACAGCTCCAGGGTCCCAGGTTCTATTCCGGCTTGGGTCACTGTCTGTGCGGAGTCTGCACATCCTCCCCGTGTGTGCGTGGGTTTCCTCCGGGTGCTCCGGTTTCCTCCCACAGTCCAAAGATGTGCAAGTTAGGTGGATTGGCCATGATAAATTCCCCTTAGTGTCCAAAATTGCCCTTAGTATTGGGTGGGGTTGCTGGGTTATAGGGATAGGGTGGAGATGTTAACTTTGGGTAGGTTGCTCTTTCCGGGAGCCGATGCAGACTCGATGGGCCGAATGGCCTCCTTCTGCACTGTACATTCTATGTAATTTATGTAACACATCAGTACCCATTCTCAAACCAGATTGTTTGCCCACCACTGGGCAACAGGAGACAGAGAGTAATAGTGGAAGGGAGTTTCTCAAAATGGAGAACTGTGACCAGTGGTGTTCCACAGGGATCCGTGCTGGGACCACTGTTGTTTGTGATATACATAAATGATCTTAAGGAAGGTATAGGTGGTCTGATTAGCAAGTTTGCAGACGACACTAAGATTGGTGGAGTAGCAGATAGTGAAGGGGACTGTCGGAGAATACAGCAGAATAGAGATAGATTGGAGAGTTGGGCGGAGAAATGGCAGATGGAGTTCAATCGGGGCAAATGCGAGGTGATGCATTTTGGAAGATCCAATTCAAGAGAGAACTATACGGTAAATGAAAAAGCCCTGGGGGAAATTGATGTACAGGGAGATCTGGGTGTTCAGGTCCATTGTCCCCTGAAGGTGGCTGCGCAGGTCGATAGAGTGGTCAAGAAGGCATACGGCATGCTTTCCTTCATCAGAATGGGTATTGAGTACAAGAGTTGGCAGGTCATGTTACAGTTGTATAAGACTTTGGTTAGGCCACATTTGGAATACTGCGTGCAGTTCTGGTCGCCACATTACCAGAAGGATGTGGATGCTTTGGAGAAGGTGCAGAGGAGGTTTACCAGAATGTTGCCTGGTATGGAGGGCGCTAGCTATTAGAGTTTGAGTAGATTAGGATTATTTTCATTAGAAAGACGGAGGTTGAGAGGGGACCTCATTGAGGTCTACAAAATCATGAGAGGTTTAGACAGGGTGGACAGCAAGAAGCTTTTTCCCAGAGTGGGGGACTCAATTACTAGGGGTCACAAGTTCAAGGTGAGAGGGGAAAAGTTTCAGGGAGATATGCGTGGAAAGGTCTTTACACAGAAGGTGGTGGGTGCCTGGAACGCATTGCCGGCGGAGGTGGTAGAGGCGGGCACAATACCGTCATTTAAGATGTATCCAGACAGATACAGGAATGGGCAGGGAGCAGAGGGATACAGATCCTTAGAAAATAGGCGACAGTTAGATAGAGGATCTGGATCGGCGCAGGCTTGGAGGGCTGAAGGGCCTGTTCCGTGCTGTAATTTTTTTTTGTTCTTTGTTCCCCTGTCGAAGAGTATCCTGCCGCCACCAGTACATCAGGAGATAGTATTAGCTTTGAGCTTCCTGGATACTCTGCCAGTTTCTACCGAACGCTTTTATAAGTAGACCCAGAGGGTAGCAAGGTGGCGCAATGGTTATCACTGCTGCCTCGCGGCGCCGAGGTCCCAGGTTTGATCTCGGCTCTGGTCACTGTCCTTATGCAGTTTGCACATTCTCCCCGTGTTTGCATGGGTTTCATCCCCTCAACCCAAAGATGTGCAAGGTAGATGGATTGGCCACACTAAATTGCCCCTTAATTGGAACAAACAATAATAATAAAAAAATAACTGGACCCATACTATCAGAAGTGAAGAGAATGATACAGACCAGGTGGCACTATGAGAAACCTGAGCAATTAAGGCCCTATTTTACCCATCTGGATTAGTTCACCTGCGAGGATGGTGTGATCTTGTTGTGACCACGAGTAGTTGTTTCAGCTATGAAGCCTTCTTGGCAGAGCTGCATAGCGCCCACTCAGGGCACCCCTCCAGCCAGGGGGTGACCCCTCTTACAGGAGCTGCATAGCGCCCACTCAGGGCAGACAAACATGAAGATGATGGCACCCAGCTACTTCTGGTGATCAGGCATAGATGAAGCCTTTGAAGAATTGATACAACAGTGCCATCCTTGTCAAGCACAGCAGTACCTGCCTTCGCCGGCCACTCTCCACCTTTGGGAATGGCCAGGTTCCTGGGACCTGGGACAAAGTTGACTACACAAGACGCTTTATGGTCAGGATGTTTTTAGTTTTGGTGGATGCCCATTCTAGGTGGCTGTATGTACATGAAATGAAAATCGCTTATTGTCACGAGTAGGCTTTAATGAAGTTACTGTGAAAAGCCCCTAGTCGCCACATTCCGGCGCCTGTTTGGGGAGGCTGGTACGGGAATTGAACCGTGCTGCTGGCCTGCCTTGGTCTGCTTTAAAAGCCAGCGATTTAGCCCAGTGTGCTAAACCAGCCCCTGAGATGGGGACCACCACGTCAACTGCCCCAGTAGATGCCTGGCTCTATGTTTTCGCTATTCATAGATTTTCGTAATCCCATCGTGTCAGACAATGGCACCCCATTTACAGCCGATGACTTCAAGGTTTTCATGCAAGCCAATGACATGCGACACATGAGGACAACCCCTACGGTTTAGCTTGGAGGGCCATTCAGACCTTCAAGAAAACATTGTGCAAACAGTCTGGCAAACCAATTCGCCAGCGTTTTACCATTTCTTTTGTTGTATAATCAAACACCCCACACCACCACGGGGCTCACAACCACTAAGCTGATCATGGGCCGTCGCCTGAGAACCCAGCTGGATCTCATGTTTCTTAATTTGGCAGGGAGGGTGGAGGCACATCAGGCATCTCAGAGATGTCAATGGTCTCTGCAGAAAGGGGTCAGGTCTTTCCAGGTAGGAGACCTGGTTTTGATTTATAAACTTGCTCAGGGCTGCCTTAGCTAGCCAGAAGGATTGTGGCCCAATCAGGGGTCAGACTTTCAAAATACACGTCAACCAATTGAGGAGTTGGGGGAGGAGTGACAATCTGCAATTTGGAGCCAACAAGCTCTACCAGTAATATAGACACCCCTGTAAATTTATCTCGCCAAGGGGAGCAGAGGTCTCCTGAATGCACTGGACCAGCTGAACCTGTGAAAACCGATGAGGCCGGTTCTCCTGTCGTTGAGGCAGTGCCTCCTGAAGTGTTACCGGCTGCTGACAACTTGATTACCTTGAAGGGTACCGAGTCTGTGGAAGGGCTGGGGAGATCTGGGTGGACGCAGAGGTGTCCAGACCGATTGACTTTTCATACACTCTCTTTCCCCTGTTGTCTTTTGTAATGTTAGTAAATTCTGAATTTTTTTTAATAGGTTGACTTAAAAGGGAAGGGATGTGTTAGTGCGGTCCCTTTAGGAGGGCGGGCCTGACTGACCGGCTTGGGGTCAATTGGGAGCACGCAAACCATAGGGAGTTTGCGTGGGGCCTTGGGAACACGACTCCAGAGCGGAAGTGTTCTTCTGTGCCTGTTACTTAACTGCCTTTGCCTTTCATCAAGAAACCGCATGTTAACTACTGTGTATGCCTCGAGGCATCACACCCTCCAAACAACACACCATCCTGACTTGGAACTATGACGCCGTTCCTTCACTGTCACTGGGACAAAACTCTGGAGCTCCGGGAACTTCTGGTGGTGGCCATGGAGTGAGTGGTCACATATTTGGCAGCTCCCGCTCGTGGTGGTCTTTTTGTGGCCTTTACATCGGTTTGTTGCAGGAATTTTGTGATAAAGGTGCAGAATTGAGAGCAGAAGACAGTGACCCCGAGTTTATGGATTTGCGATCCAGAAGTGCCCGGGAAAAAGTGAACCACTTGGTTGAAGCGTGTGTGGTGCAGACAAGCACGTGGAGATGGCGGATGGGTTGGATCTGGCCCCGTCGGTTCAGTGGTCGATGGACCAGTTGGTGACCTTAAATGAGAAGTTCACCCAACAGCGGAAGGAAAGTGCGGAGGACCTGGCCCAGCCAGTGGACCCCGATCAAGGCAGTGGTTGACCGCATTGAGTCGAGACTGGCAGCCCAGGGACAGGCGATCCAGAGGTTGGAGGAACATAGAGCACAGAACATAGAACATACAGTGCAGAAGGTGGCAATTTGGCCCATCGAGTCTGCACCGACCCACTTAAGCCCTCACTTCCACCCAATAACCCCTCCTAACTTTTTTGGACACTAAGGGCAATTTAGCACAGCCAATCCACCTAACCTGCATGTCTTTGGACTGTGGGAGGAAACCGGAGCACCCGGAGGAAACCCACTCAGACACGGGGAGAACGTGCAGACTCCGCACAGGCAGTGACCCAGCGAGGAATCGAACTTGGGACCCTGGCGCTGTGAAGCCATAGTGCTAGCCACTTGTGCTACTGTACTGCCCGAGCAGGCGGGGGAGCAGGAGGAACAGTCCACATCAATGGCAGCAGAGATTGGGCTGATGCATGACCAGCATAAATGACTGCTGGAGAAAGTGGAAGACCTGGAGAACCGTTCTTGGAGGCAGAACATCCAAATTGTGAGTCTGCCGGAGGGAATCGAAGGATCGTATGCGGGTGTATAAGTTGTGAAGATGCTGGAGAAACTGCTTCGGGAAGGTGCGTTTGAGTGGCCGTTGGAGATGGATTGGGCTCACCGGGCACTGATGCCCGGTCCCAGGGGGGGGTGAGCTGCCGAGGACGATAGTGGTACGATTGCATCAGTTCCTGGACAAGGAACGCATCATGAGGTGGGCCAGGCAAATGAAGCGATGCACTTGGTAAGACTTTGAGATTCGGGTGTACCAAGACCTGGGAGCAGAGCTCGCGAATAGGAGGGCGAGTAAAGTTGACCCTGTACAAGAAGGACGTAAAGTTTGGACTACTGTACCCGCCTATGGGTGAGCTATGGAGGCCAGGAGTTGTACTTTGACTCGGCGGAGGAGGCAGCGGACTTTATGAAGGAGAATGGACTGGCAGGAGAAGGAGTTCCTTGAACTTTGATTGAGGAGAACTGAACTATGTTGTGAAAAACTTTGCGTTTATGTTGTTGGGATTTCTTTCATTTTTTTCCCGTTCTTCGGTCCTGTTTAGGTTAAGTTGGTTTGCAGTGCTTTGTTAAGGGATGCGGGGTGTTTGGACCTTGGGAGGGACTGTTTATTTCTTTTTACTTCTTGCTTTTGTTTTGACTGTTTGCACTAAGAGCCGGGGGGGGGGGGGGGGATCAGTGCGGGGTAGGATGCTAGGCACCACGGGCGGGGTCTGCCAGTCTAGCTGGGCGGGCTAGTTCATGGAAGCAAAGTGGGGGGTGAACTGAAGATCGATTGGAGTGGGGGGGGGGGGGGGGGGGGGGGGGGGGGGAGGGAGGAGAATGGGAGTGGTGCATGTTGGGCGGGGGGTGCGGATTATACTGCTGACGGGGAGGTGACTTTCAAATTGGAGGTGGAGGAGGGTTGATGATGGTAGTTGCCCAAGGGCAGGCCAGGGGAGGTGCGGGACATGGGCCACAGACTGGCCTAGGAGAGGTTCTGGTTGATGGGGAGGGGACGGGGTGCCCTCCCGACCAGGCTGGTCAAATGGAATGTTTGGGGACTGAATGGGCTGGTCAAAAGGGCCCGTATGTTCGCACACATAGAACATGGGACATTACAGCCCAGTACGAGCCCTTCGGCCCTCGATGTTGCGCCGACCCGTGAAACCATCTGAAGCCTATCTGACCTACACTATTCCATTTTCATCCATATGTCTATCCAGTCTCCACTTAAATGCCCTTAAATTTGGCGAGTCTACTACTGTTGCAGGCAGGGCGTTCCACACCCCTACTAATCTCTGAGTAAAGAAACTGCCTCTGACATCTGTCCTATATCTGCCACCCCTCAATTTAAAGCTATGTCCCCTCGTGTTGGTCATCACCATCCGAGGAAAAAGACTCTCACTATCCACCCTTTCTAACCCTCTGACTATCTTATATGTCTCTATTAAGTCACCTGTCAACCTTCTCCTCTCTAACGAAAGCAACCTCAAGTCCCTGAGCCTTTCCTCGTAAGACCTTCCCTCCATACCAGGCAACATCCTAGTAAATCTCCTCTGAACCCTTTCCAAAGCTTCCACATCCTTCCTATAATGTGGTGACCAGAACTGCACGCAGTACTCCAGGTGCGGCCGCACCAGAGTTTTGTACAGCTGCAGCATGACCTCGTGGCTCCGAAACTAAATCCCCCCACTGATAAAGGCTAGCACACCATATGCCTTCTTAACAACCCTCTCAACCTGGGTGGCAACTTTTAGGGATCTACGAAAATGGACAGCGAGTTATCTCTGCTCATCCACACTACCAAGAATCTTACCATTAGTCCAGTACTCTGTACTCCTGTTACTCCTTCCAAAATGAATCACCTCACACTTTTCTGCATTAAACTCCATCTGCCACCTCTCAGCCCAGCTCTGCAGCTTATCTGTGGCCCTCTGTAACCTGCAAGATCCTTCCGCACTGTCCGCAACTCCACCGACCTTCGTGTCATCTGCAAATTTACTCACCCATCCATCTACGCCCTCCTCCAGGTCATTTATAAAAATGACAAATAGCAGTGGCCCCAAAACAGATGCTTGTGGTACACCACTAGTAACTGAACTCCAGGCTGAACATTTCCCATCAACCACCACCCTCTGTCTTCTTACAGCTCGCTAATTTCTGATCCAAACTGCTAAATCACCCTGAATCCCATGCCTCCGTATTTTCTGCAATAGCCTACCGTGGGGAACCTTATCAAAAATTTTACAATACATCAACTGCTTTACCCTCGTCCATCTGTTTGGTCACCTTCTCAAAGAACTCAATAAGGTTTGTGAGGCACAATCTACCCTTCACAAAACCGTATTGACTATCCCTAATCAAATGATTCCTTTCTAGATGATTATATCTTTAATAAACCTTTCCAAGACTTTGACAACAACAGAAGTAAGGCTCACTGGTCTATAGTTACCGGGGTTGTCTCTACTCCCCTTTTTGAACAAGGGGACAACATTTACTATCCTCCAGTCATCTGGCACTATTCCTGTAGACAATGATGACATAAAGATCAAAGCCAAAGGCTCTGCAATCTCTCCCCTAGCTTCCCAGAAAATCCCAGGATAAATCCCACCCGGCCCAGGGGACTTATCTATTTTCACACTTTCCCGAATTGCTAACACCTCCTCCTTATGAACCTCAAGCCCTTCTAGTCTAGTAGCCTGTATCTCAGTATTCTCCTCGACAACATTGTCTTTTTCCTGCGTGAATACTGACGAAAAATATTCATTTACCACCTCTCCTGTCTCCTCGGATTCCACACACAACTTCCCACTACTGTCCTTGACTGGCCCTACTCTTACCCTAATCATTCTTTTATTCCTGACATACCTGTTGAAAGCTTTAGGGTTATCCTTCATCCTACCTGTCAAAGACTTCTCATGTCCCCTCCTGGCTTTTCTGAGCTCTCTCTTTTGGTCCTTCCGAGCTAACTTGTTACTCTTGAGCGCCCGAACTGAACCTTCATGTCTCATCTTTACATAAGCCTCCTTCTTCCTCTTGACAAGTGATTCAACTACTTTAGTAAACCACGGTTCCCTCGCTCGACCACTTCCTCCATGCCTGACAGGTACATACTTATCAATGACACGCAGTAGCTGTTCCTTGAGCGAGCTCCACATTTCAATTGTGCCCATCCCCTGCAGTTTCCTTCCCCATCCTATGCATCCTAAGTCTTGCCTCATCGCATCATAATTGTCTTTCCCACAGCTATAAACTCTTGCTCTGCGGTATATATCCATCCCTTTCCATCACAAAAGTAAACGTAACTGAATTGTGGTCACTATCACCAAAGTGCTCACCTACCTCCAAATCTAGCACCTGTCCTGGTTCATTACCCAGTACCAAATCCAATGATTACCCAGTACCAAATCCAATGTGGCCTCGCCTCTTGTTGGCCTATCTACATACTGTGTCAGGAAACCCTCCTGCACACATTGGACAAAAACGGACCCATCTACTGTACTCGATCTATAGAGTTTCCAGTCAATATTTGGCAAGTTAAAGTCCCCCATAACAACTGCCCTGCTACTTTCGCTCCTATCCAGAATCATCTTTGCAATCCTTTCCTCTACATCTCTGGAACTTTTCGGAGGCCTATAGAAAACTCCCAACAGGGTGACCTCTCCTTTCCTGTTTCTAACCTCAGCCCATACTACCTCAGTAGACGAGTCCTCATAAAACGTCCTTTCTGCTACCGTAATACTGTCCTTGACTAGCAATGCAACCCCTCCCCCTTTTTTACCACCTTCCCTGCTCTAGCCATGTCTCCGAAATGGCCACAACGTCGAAGTCCCAGGTACCAACCCATAGAACATAGAACATAGAACAGTACAGCACAGAACAAGCCCTTCGGCCCTCAATGTTGTGCCGAGCCATGATCACCCTACTCAAACCCACGTATCCACCCTATACCCGTAACCCAACAACCTCCCCTTAACCCTACTTTTATTAGGACACTACGGGCAATTTAGCATGGCCAATCCACCTAACCCGCACATCTTTGGACTGTGGGAGGAAACCGGAGCACCCGGAGGAAACCCACGCACACAGGGGGAGGACGTGCAGACTCCACACAGACAGTGACCCAGCCGGGAATCGAACCTGGGACCCTGGAGCTGTGAAGCATTTATGCTAACCACCATGCTACCCTGCTGCCCCATGCTGCATTGAGTTTGTTAGACAGGTACTGGGGAAGATCCCAGACCTAGATTCACATCGACTGATTATGGGGGAAGATTTCAATACGGTCCTTGATCCAAGGCTGGACCGGTCGAGTTCTAGGTCGAGCAAGTTATCAGCTATGGAAAGGGAGCTCCGGGGTTTCATGGAGTATAGGGGTTTTGGGGGGGGGGGGGATGGGGGGGGGGGGGGGGGGGGTGGCGCGGGGTGGCGATCTGTGGAGATTTGGAATGCCGAGGAATAAGGTGTTTTCATTCTACTCCTTAAGACTGAGCTGAGGAGGAACTTCTTCACCCTGAGAGTTATGAATCTATGGAATTCCCTGCCCAGTGAAGCAATTGAGGCTCCTTCATTAATTGCTTTTAAGGTAAAGATAGATAGTTTTTTGAAGAATAAAGATTAAGGGTTATGGTGTTCGGGCCGGAAAGTGGAGCTGAGTCCACAAAAGATCAGCCATGATCTTATTGGATGGGGGAGCAACCTCGAGGGGCAAGATGCCTTACTCCTGCTCCTAATTCTTATGTCCCATGTGCATAAGGTGTATTTTCGGATAGACATCTTTGTGATAGATAAAACGTTGCTGGTTGAGATGGTAGATGCTGATTATTCAGCTATAGTCGTGTTAGACCATGCCTCGCACTGGGTGGATTTGCAAGTTAGCAAGGGAAAGGCCCAGCGCCCGTAATGGAGGTTGGATGTGGGGCTGTTAGCGGAGGACGAGGTATGTGAGCGGGTGAAGGAGGCCATTCAGGGATATATAGGGATTAATTACACAGGTGAGGTTTCGGCAGGGGTGGCACTGAAGGGTTTTATTAGGAGGAATTCATCTCAATTCGGGCCCGTAAGGAGAAGGTTGAGCGGGTGGGATTGGACAGATTGGTAGGCAAAACTTTACAGTTGGACAGGAAGTACGCGGAGTCTCCGGATGATGGGCTTTTGAAGGAGCGTCAGAGACTGCAGCTGGAATTTGGGCTCCTGTCCACAGGTAAGGCGGAGGGACAGCTGAGGAGGATAAAGGGGGCGGTGTATGAATATTGGGGAAAAGCCAGTAGGATGTTGGTGCACCAGCTGAGGAAACAGGAGCCGGCGAGAGAGATTGGGAAAGTGAGAGATACAGGGGGGAAGGTGGTTATGGATCCAGCCAGGGTAATTTATGTGTTACGGGAGTTTTATAGTAACTTGTATAAATCGGAACCCCCAGCTGGGGAGAAGGGTATGCAGCAATTTCTGGGGGGGATGAAGTTCCCGAGAATAGACGAGGAGTTGGTGGAGGATTTGGGAGCCCCAATTGGGATTGGAGAGAATATAGGCGGGTTGGGGGGGGGGGGGGGGGGCGGGGGGGCGCGATGCAATCGGGTTAAGTCCCGGGACCTGATGGATACCCGGTTGAGTTTTATAAAAAGTTTTTCGGGCTGTTGCGGTCGCTCCCGGTAAAGGCTTTAAACGAGCCAAAGGAGCTGGGAGTGCTCCCCCCAATATTATTGCAGGTAGCGATTTCCCTTGTTTTGAAGAGGGATAAGGATCCGGAGAGCTGTGGCTCATATAGGCCAATCTCCCTGTTAACTGTAGATGTGAAATTGCTGTCAAAGATCTTGGCCACATGCATAGAGGATGTGTTCCGGGGGCAATAGGAGAGGACAAGACGGGATTTGTGAAGGGACGACACCTGACGTCCAACATTAGGCGGCTCCTAAATGTAATAATGATGCCTGCGGAGGGGTGCAAGGCCGAGGTGGTGGTGGCCATTGATGCAGAAAAGGCCTTTGATCGAGTGGAGTGGAAGTACTTGTGGGATGTTCTGGGAAGGTTTGGGTTTGGGCAAGGATGTGTGGTTTGCGTCCAGTGGCGAATGGAAGGACAAACCAGGTTCGATCAGAATATTTTAGTCTGTGCCGGGGGACGAGACAGGGGTGTCCACTCTCCCCACTACTGTTTGCCCTGGCCATAGAAGATTTGGCAATGGCGCTGAGAGCATTGAACATTTGGCAAGGGATAGTGAGAGAAGGGGGCGGAACATAAGATCTCGCTCTATCCAGATGACTTGCTCCTTATAACAGACCCGTTGGGGGTAATTGCAGGAATTATGGGGAAACTGAAGGAATTTTGTCGGTTCTCAGGTTATAAACTGAGTATGGGCAAGAGTGAGGTTTTTGCGATCCAGGCAAGGGGGCAGGAGGCACCATTCAAGGTGCTGGGAGGGAATTTTAGGTACCTGGGGATTCAAGTGGCAAGGGACTGGGGTCAGCTTCATAAACTAAATTTGGGCAGGATGATTGAGAAAATGAAAGGGCATTTCCGTAGGTGGGACGTGCTCCCGCTGTCACTGGCAGGGAGGGTACAGACTGTGAAAATGACAGTCCTGCCGAGATTGCTGTTCGTGTTTCAGTGTCTCCCAATCTTTATCACCAAGGCATTTGTTGGGAAGTTGAATGCGGCGATCCCACCCCGAAGGCGAAGAAGGTCCTTCTTGAACGGGGGCATGGGAAGGGGGGCTTGGCCCTTCCAAACTTTATTAATTACAACTGGCCGGCCAATATATCAATGGTTAGGATAGTGAGGGAGGGGTCGGTGTGGGAGCGAGTGGAGGCAGCATCTTGCAAGGGCACGAGTCTAAAGGCTCTCCAAAGTTAAAGGCAGCTCTGGCTTTCTCGCCGGCGCAGTACTCCACAAGTCCAGTGGTAGTGGTAGCCCTGAGAGTGTGGGGACAATGGAGGCAGCACATGAGACTGGAGGGAGTGTCAGTGTGGTCACCCATCTGTGCTAACCACCGGTTTGCTCCGGGGGGGGCTGGATGAGGGCTTCAGGAGGTGGCAGCGGGCAGTGGTTGAGAGATTTGGGGACCTTTTCATTGAGGAGGGTTTCCCAACTCTGGAGGAGCTAGAGGAGGAGTTTGAATTACCGGGTGGGAATAGGTTCCAGTACCTGCTGGTATGGGATTTTGTCCGGAAACAGGTCCCAAGCTTTCCTAGCTTCCCACTAAGGGAACTGCAGAATAAGGTGTTGTCTAAAACAGGGGTTGGGGAGGGGAGGGTCTCGGAAATATATAATATTTTTTGAGGAGGTGGAGGACAGGTATGGGCGGTATGGGGGAAGTCCTGTGAATCATGTACATATGTTCTGGGCGTGTCCGAAGCTGAGGGGATTCTGGTAGGGATTTTCAGATGTCATGTCAGAGATCCTGGAAGGGAGGGTGACTCCCGAGTCCAGAGGTGGCAATATTTGGAGTGGCGGAAGATCCGGGAGCCCAGGGGGGGAAGAGGGGCCGATGTTTTGGCCTTTGCCTCCCCGGTGGCCTGGGGAATAATTTTGCTGGGATGGAGGGACTCGGAGCCTCCAAAGTAGGGGTGTGGTCTCAGTGACATGGCAAAGTTTCTTAGGCTAGAGAAAATTAAGTTCGCCTTAAGGGGTTCGCTCAGAGGTGGCAGCCGTTCATCGACTTCCTTAAGGAAAATTGACCATCAGCAGGGGGCGGGGGGCATGGAAGTGGTGGAAGTGAGTCACTGTCTGTGGTGATTAAGTGCATGGAATCTAATGTATGGGTAGTTAGGGTTCAGGACTGGGGGAGTCGGGTGTGTTACTGCGGTGTTTTTGCATGTGTTGAATCTCTGTTCTTTAAAATGTTAAAATTATAAGTGCCTCAATAAAATATTTTCTGAAACAAAAATTCTGGAACTCCATCCCGAACAGTCCTTTAGATGTACCTACATCACATGGACTGCAGCGGCTCCACCACCTTCTCATAGGCAATTAGGGAAGGACAATAAATGTCGGCCCAGCCAAAAATGTTCACATCCTAGGAATGGATAAAAGACTTGAAAGAGAACACAGATTTATAGTGTTTGGCAAAGTTCCCAAAGGAAAGAATCCAGTGAATTATATTTCAGCAATGGGCTTGGTGGTCTAGGGGTATGATTCTTGCTTGGGGATTTTCAGTCAATGAGCATGCTAGAACTTTGGGTTCAAATCACGGACGAGCCCTTTGCACCTAGTCAAACATGAAAGACATTCACTTATCTCCATTCACTAATTCAGGTGACTCCATGATTCATAGAATTTACAGTGCAGAAGGAGGCCATTCGGCCCATCGAGTCTGCACCGGCTCTTGGAAAGAGCACCCTACCCAAACGGCTGAGCGGCCGTCGTGAAAACGGCGAGTCCCGCCAGCGCCGTTCACACCTGCTTTCAGCCACCGGGACCTCGGCATGGAAAGGTCGGGTGGGCGGCCTGTGGGTGGGGAGGGGTGGGGGGGGGGGTGTCCGGGGTGGGGGGTGGGGGCCTCTGATGTGGCCTGACCCGCGGCAGAGTGTCCACGCCGTCGTAAATGGTGTGAACCGCTCCAGTGCCATGCTGACCCCCTGTCGGGGCCAGAATTAGTCGTGGGGTCGGCCCGTTCACGCCGTCGTAAAATGCAACGGCGTTTACGACGGCGTAGACACTCTGCCACGGGATTAGAGAATCCTGCGCCTAGTCGCCTCACGGTAGTAGGGGGGGCCTCACGGTAGCATAGTGGTTAGCATCAATGCTTCACAGCTCCAGGGTCCCAGGTTCGATTCCCGGCTGGGTCACTGTCTGTGTGGAGTCTGCACGTCCTCCCCGTTTGTGCGTGGGTTTCCTCCGGGTGCTCCGGTTTCCTCCCACAGTCCAAAGATGTGCGGGTTAGGTGGATTGGCCATGCTAAATTGCCCGTAGTGTAAGGTTAATGGGGGGGATTGTTGGATTATGGGTATACGGGTTACGTGGGTTTAAGTAGGGTGATCATTGCTCGGCACAACATCGAGGGCCGAAGGGCCTGTTCTGTGCTGTACTATGTTCTATGTTCTGTTCTGTTCTAGTCTATCCAGCCTACTCTCACAGTTACAGCATTTCTATCCAGGTGAATGCATTCCTTCTAATTCCATTGTATGCATCCTGGGGTGCAATGGCCAGAACTGAATGCAGTATTCCAGATGGGATATTTGTTGAGTTCTTTACAGCTATACCATAACTACAACCCTTTTATTTTCCAGTCTTCCTGAGTTAAAAACTAGATCCTATTAACCCCTTAACTATTTTTCGTATCTGTCCACTAGTCTTTAAGGATTTAGAAACATTGAATTAGAATCTCTACATTGCAGAAGGAGGCCATTTGGTCCACTGAGTCTGTACCAACCCTCTGAAGAGCACCCTCGCTAGACCCACTTCCCGCCCTATCCCCATAACCCCACTTAACCTGCACATCTCTGCACTGTATGTTTCTGTACTTGGGACCCCTAAATTTATTTGCCCTTTGCCATTCCCAGCATCTAATCATCTAGAGAATATTCATATTTCACCATTTCAGTGTCATCTGCCACAGTTTTGCCCACGAGTTCTATCAATATCGCATATTCACCTCGAGACCATTTGCTATGCCACCTAACTCGTGGGCCAGACAGCTGGTTTATGATGCAGAACAAGGCCAGCAGCGAGGGTTCAATTCCTGTACCAGCTGAGAATTCTGAATTCTCCCTCTGTGTACCCTAACAGAATGTGGTGACGAGGGGCTTTTCACAGTAACTTCATTGCAGTGTTAATGTAAGCCTACTTGCAACAATAAAGATTATTATTATTATTAGTGACTAGTGTTGCCAGCAAACTTAGATGTATGACTCTTTCTTCCGTCATACAAATAATTTATGCGTGTAGTGAGAATATGAGGCCTCAGTGCAGATCCCTGGTGGTCAACGTGAGTCACCACCTGGCAATCTGAATGTTTAGGCAGCAGGGTAGCATGGTGGTTAGCATAAATGCTTCACAGCTCCAGGGTCCCAGGTTCGATTCCCGGCTGGGTCACTGTCTGTGTGGAGTCTGCACGTCCTCCCCCTGTTTGCGTGGGTTTCCTTCGGGTGCTCCGGTTTCCTCCCACAGTCCAAAGATGTGCAGGTTAGGTGGATTGGCCATGCTAAATTGCCCGTAGTGTCCTAATAAAAGTAAGGTTAAGGGGGGGGGTTGTTGGGTTACGGGTATAGGGTGGATACGTGGGTTTGAGTAGGGTGATCATGGCTCGGCACAACATTGAGGGCCGAAGGGCCTGTTCTGTGCTGTACTGTTCTATGTTCTACCCTTCTCTGTCTCCTTTGCCAAATAGCCATCGTGTGAACAATCTTCTCTATGGAACCTATGGAAAATCTGGAAATCCATATAAACAACACATAAATATGCTCTTCTCTATCACACCCCTGAACGCTTGCTTTTTAAAACCAAGTCATGTTTGCCAGCTATGATGTTGTGGGAGACAATGGAGCAGAATATTCTTAATGAGTTGTACACACTTTACCAAAAGCAAATACTGTGGATGCTGGAAATGTGCAATAAAAACAGAAAATACTGGATCAGCTCAGGAGTTCTGGCAATATCTGTGGAGAGAAACTTTGAGTTAATGCTTCGAGTCCGTATGTTTCTTCCTCAGAGAAAATCTTATTTTCTGTTTTCTTGCAGACAGACTAATCTGTTTGAATCAGGAGCACTGGTGAATATCCAACAGCCATTAATACAAACAGACAGTGGTGCTGTTTTGGTAGCTGCAGACTCTAAGGTGAGGGGATCTTTTTGTGTCGGGTAAATATGTTGAAGATCCATCACAGGAATCAATCTGTAATATATGATTTCAATGACACATGGTTGAATCATGTAAAGTAGAATTCTCCCTCATTTGTTGTCAGGTCATGACTTTCATCAGCAGGAGAATATTTTCATCTCTTCATTTGACCAAAAAGAATTAAATAGATTGTTACAGGCCAGGTTTCTTCCTCACTGCATAAATCCAGGGAATACAACAGAATTTCGACAATGCAAAAGGAGGTCATTCGGCCCATTGAGTCTGCTCAACCCTCTGAAAGATCACTGTACCTCAGCCCACTCCCCTGCCCTGTCTCCACAACCTCACTTTTTTTTTAACAAACAATTTTATTGAGATACTTTAAGCATATAGAAAAAGTGACATTATACAGTACAAAAAAAGAAGTCAAGACACAAATTACAAATTAAACATAGTGCAAACCACGGCTCTGTTCACGCATGGACCTGCCTCAATATCCCCCTACTATACTCTATTCTACCCTTGCCCCCCCCCCCCCATACCTGAGCCCTCGGGGGCTTTGAGTCCCTCCATGCTAACAGTATTCGTCGCCGGGCTACCAGGGAAGCAAAGGCCAGAACGTCGGCCTCTCTCTCTTCCTGGACTTCCGGGTTCTCCGAAACCCCAAAGATTGCCACCTCCGGGCTCATTACCACCCCAGTTTTCAATACCCGGGACATGACATCTGCGAATCCCTGCCAATACCTCGAGTTTAGGGCACGACCAGAACATGTGTACATGGTTAGCCGGCCCTCCGGCGCATCTAGCACACTTGTCCTCCAGCCCGAAGAATCTGTTCATCCGGGCCACCGTCATGTGGGCCCGGTGCATGACCTTAAATTGGATCAGGCTGAGCCTGGCGCATGTTGCGGTCGTGTTTACTCTGCTCAGGGCTTCTGTCCAAATACCGTCCTCCAGCTCCCCTCCGAGCTCCTCTTCCCGCTTAAGCTTCAGGTCCTCGGTCTGCGTATCCTCAGCTCCCATTAGTTCCTTGTAGACGTCTGAGACTCTACCCTCTCCCACCTCTCTCCTAGAAACTACTCTGTCCTGCCTCCCCTACGGCGGGAGACGTGGGAAGGACGGCACCAATCTGCATACAAAATCCCTCAATTGCAAGTATCTAAAGTCGTTCCCTCTCGCCAGCCCAAACTTCTCCTCCAGCGCCCTCATGCTCGGAAAGCTCCCTTCCAGGAACAGATCACCCATCCTCACAATCCCCACCCTCCACAGTCGATACCCCTGTCCATGTTCCCCGGGGCAAATCGGTGGTTGCTGCAGATTGGGGTCCACACCGATGCTCTTACCTCCCCTACATGCCTCCGCCACTGGCCCCAGATCCGAAGAGCCGCCACCACTATCGGGCTGGTGGAGTACCGTGCCGGCGGAAGCGGCAGAGGCGCCGTGACCAGGGCTGCTAAGCTAGTGCCCCTGCACGAAGCAGCCTCCAAACCGACCCTGCACCCACCATCCATTTCCTTATCATCGCTATGTTGGCCGCCCAGTAATAGTTGCTGAAGTTCGGCAACGACAGCCCCCCTTCTCCTCTGTTCCTTTCAAGCTTCACCCGCGGGGACTTCCCTGCCCATACAAATCCCAGAATAATTTTATTGAGCATCTTAAGGAAGGACCGCGGGATAAAGATGGTGAGACACTGAAAAACAACCAAGAACCGCGGGAGAATCGTCATCTTAACAGTCTGCACCCTCCCCGCCAATGACAGCGGGAGCGCATCCCACCTCCGGACCTTCTCCCTCACTCGTTCCACCAGTCGGGACAGGTTGAGCTTATGCAACTTGCCCCAGTCCCGTGCCACCTGAATCCCCAAATACCGGAAACTCTCCCCCACTAGCCTGAACAGCCCTTCAGCCTGTCTCCTGCCCCTCGCCTGAATTACAAACAACTCGCTCTTCGCCATGTTCAGTTTGTATCCGGAGAACCAGCCAAATTCCTTCAGGGTTGCCATAATACCGTCCATCCCACCATTGGGTCCTATACATATAACAGCAGATCATCCGCGGATAACGAGACTCTATGTTCCACCCCCCGGACCAGCCCTTTCCAGCCCCTAGAAGCTCTCAGTGCAATTGCCAGCGGCTCTATGGCCAGCACAAACAGCAGTGGGGAGAGGGCAGCTCTGTCCTGTCCCACGGTGCAGTCTAAAGTAGTCCGATGTCGCCTCCGGGGCCTGATACAATAGCCTAACCCAGTCGATGAACCCCGCCCTGAACCCGAACCGTCCAAGTACCTCCCACAGATAATCCCACTCGACCCGGTCAAAAGCTTTTTCAGCATCCATGGCTACCACTATCTCTACCTCCCTACTCTCCGGGAGCATCATAATCACGTTGAGCAGCCTTCTTATGTTCGCCACCAGCTGCCTCCCCTTTACAAACCCGGTTTAGTCCTCCACAATTACATCCGGTACAAAGTCCTCAATTCTGGTCGCCAAAATCTTGGCCAGTAACTTGGCTTCTACGTTGATCAAGGAGATCGTCCTGTATGACCCACAGGCCTCCGGGTCCTTATCCCCTTTCAGAATGAGCGAGATGGTGGCCTGCGACATCGTCGGGGGTAAACTCCCTCTGCCTCTTGCCTCGTTAAAGACCCTGACCAGCGACTTCCGGTTGCGGTGATGCGGAGCTAAGCCGCACGTTCGGCAGCTCCCGCTATCAAAGGACTTTCGGGCCTGTATTAGGGCCCCAAACGGCGCTGTTTCGACGATTCCAGGTGGGAGATGGTGTTTGGAGGAACATTCCCCGAAATTTATGGTGCGTAACCAGAGTGGGGCAAAGAAAAAGGCTGCAGCAGCTCCCCAGAAAAAGCGGGGGAAGGAGGACAAAATGGCGGCCGGCGGAGCGCCCGAGGATTGGTGGAAGTGGGCGCAGGAGCAGCAAGCTGCTCTTCACTGTTTTCCCTGGACTCCCTGAATGCGACTACCAGCAAGCTGCTTGAGATCCAGACAGCCCAGGGGGTGGCCATCCAGGAGTTGCAGCAGTAGGCCGCTGATCGGGAGGAGAAGGCCGTGGTCCTCGTGGGGAAGGTGGAGATGCACGAGGCACTTCACAAAAAGTGGCAAGACCGCTTGGAGGCGCTGGACTTTCGCATGAGGCGAAAGAATTTGAGGATCCTGGGCCTGGCGGAGGGGCTGGAGGGGTTGGATCTTCCGTCCTATGTGGCCACGATGCTGAATTTGTTGATGGGGGCGGGGTCCTTCCATCTGCCCCTGGAGCTTGAGGGAGCCCACAGAGTGCTGGCCAGGAGGCCCAAGGCGAATGAACCCCCGCGGGCGGTGCTGGTGTGGTTCCATCGGTTCAGTGACCGGGAGTGTGTGCTGCGCTGGGCCAAGAAGTAGAGGAGCAGCAAGTGGGAGAACTCGGTAGTGCGAATCTACCAGGACTGGAGTGCGGAGGTGGCTAAGCGGTGGGCCGGGTTCAACCGGACGAAGGCTGTGCTGCATAACAAGCAGGTTAATTTTGGAATGCTGCAGCCTGCACGTCTGTAGGTAACATATAAGGACTGGCATTACTACTTCGAGTCCCCGGAGGAGGCGTGGGCCTTTGTGCAGGCGGAGAAGCTGGACTCGGAACTAGGGTTTGGGGGCTGCGGGGTCTTGTGTACTATGGTTGTTGCTATTTTTCCTGTTGCTGTTTTTGTAATGTAGATATGTTTTTTTTATGCTGGTTCTTGCTCTGTTTCCGGGTGGTCCTGTTGGGTATGGTTTTGTGTTATGTGGGGAATGTTGGGGATTTGTTTTTTTTTCTGTACGGGGCTGGGGGATGGGGTGGAGCTGGAATTTGGGAGCTGCGTCAGAAAGGTGGGGTGGGGCAGTGGCAGTGGGGTGGGCTTTCCTCTGGTTTCCCACGCTGCGGGGCAGGAGGGGTGGAGCTGGCGGTGGGGGCGTGGCCTCTACTGGTTTTTTACCGCGCTGAAGCGGTGCCAAGGAGGAGGGGCAGGAGGGGGATGACCCCATGTCGGGAGGGGCCGGGCTTTGGCGGGAGTTGCCGGGGTCAGCAGAAGTCAGCTGACTCACGGAAGTACCATGGAGGGTGTGTCGCGGCTTGGAGGGGTCCTAGCCTGGGGGGGTTACCGGGTTGCTGCTCGACTGGCCAGGAAGGAGCTGGTGTGGGCCGGGGGGGGTAGGGGAGAGGCGCTATCGTCATGGGGAACGGGTCGGGCGGGGTGTGCTGGCCTGGGGCGAGCAGTCAATGAGCTATGGCTAGTCGGCAGGGGAGGGGGGGCGGGGTGCCCTCTGATCCCCACCTGGAACGTGAGGGGGCTGAATGGGCCGGTTAAGCGGGCTAGGGTATTTTCTCATTTGAAGGGGCTGAAGGCGGACGTGGCTATGCTCCAGGAGACCCACTTGAAGGTGGCGGACCAGGTTCGTCTGAGGAAGGGGTGGGTGGGGCAGGTTTTCCACTCAGGATTAGATGCGAAGAACCGGGGGGTGGCGATTCTTCTGGGGAAGAGGGTGGCATTCGTGGCGTCTGAGGTGGTGGCGGACAAGGACGGCAGGTTTGTTATGGTGAAGGGTAGGCTACATGGAGAGAAGGTGGTGCTGGTAAACGTGTATGCCCCGAATTAGGATGACGCTGGCTTTATGAGGCGTATGTTGGGCTGCATTCCGGACCTGGAGGCAGGAGGCCTGATCATGGGGGGAGACTTTAACACGGTGCTGGAGAGCTTTATGAACAGGCTATGTTTCCCAAAGGTGCAGGAGGAGCTGGTGGAGGGGCTGGGGGCGCCGATTGAGTTGGAGGAGTTAGTCAGGGGGATTGGTAAAATGCAGTCAGGGAAGGCCCCGGGGCCGGATGGATTCCCGGTGGAATTTTATAAAAAGTATGCGGACCTGGTGGGCCCCCTGTTGGTGCGGGCCTTCAATGAGGCATGGGAGGGGGGGGGCTTTACCCCCGACGATGTCATGGGCGCTGATTTCTTTGATCCTGAAGCGGGATAAGGACCCCCTGCAGTGCGGATCATACAGGCCAATCTCGCTCCTCAATGTGGATGCTCAGTTGCTGGCGAAGATCCTGGCCACCAGGATAGAGGACTGTGTGCTAGGGGTGATACACGAGGATCAGACAGGAGTCAAGGGAAGACAGCTTAACACGAATGTGCGGAGGTTGTTAAATGTTATCATGATGCCGGCGGTGGAGGGGGATAGTGGTGGCGCTAGATGCAGAGAAGGCGTTTGATAAAGTTGAGTGGGGGTACCTGTGGGAGGTGCTGGAGAGGTTTGGATTTGGGGAGGGGTTCATCAAATGGGTGAGGTTGCTTTATGAGGTCCCGATGGCGAGTGTAGTAACTAATGGAAGGAGATCAGAGTACTTCAAGCTCTACCGTGGGACCAGGCAGGGGTGCCCCCGTCCCCCTTGCTTTTAGCACTGGCAATTAAACCTCTGGCTATGGCGTTGAGGGAGTTGGGGAGGTGGAGGCGTCTGGTGCGGGGTGGGGAGGAACATCGGGTATCGCTGTATGTGGATGACCTGCTGCTGTATGTGGCGGACCCAGTGGGGGGAATGCCGGGGGTAATGGAGCTGTTGGCTGCGTTTGGGGGCTTTTCGGGCTATAAGCTGAATTTGGGCAAGAGCGAGGTATTTGTAGTGCACCCGGGTGATCAGGAGGAGGGAATTGGTAAGCTCCCGTTTAAGAGGGCAGTGAAGAGTTTTCGGTACCTGGGGGTGCAGGTGGCCAGGAGTTGGGGGACTCTCCACAAGCTTAATTTTACCAGGCTTGTGGAGCAGATGGAGGAGGAATTTAAAAGGTGGGACATGGTGCCGCTATCGCTGGCGGGTAGAGTGCAGTCCGTCAAAATGACGGTGCTCCCGAGGTTCTTGTTCCTTTTTCAGTGTTTGCCCATCTTTATCCCGAGGGCCTTTTTTAGGAGGGTGACTAGCAGCATCATGAGCTTTGTTTGAGCGCATGGGACCCCGAGGGTAAAGAGGGTCTTCTTGGAGCGGGGCAGAGATGGTGGGGGGCTGGCGTTACCCAATCTCTCGGGTATTATTGGGCGGCCAATGTGTCGATGGTGCGCAAGTGGGTGATGGAGGGGGAGGGGGCAGCATGGAAAAGGTTGGAGATGGCGTCCTGTGGAGGCACAAGCCTGGGGGCCCTGGTAACGGCGCCGTTGCCGCTCCCTCCTACGAGGTATACCACGAGTCCGGTGGTGGCGGCTACCCTCAAGATCTGGGGGCAGTGGAGGCGACATGGGGGGAAGTGGGGGGCTCGATGGAGGCCCCGCTAAGGGGGAACTATCGGTTCGTCCCGGGGAACATTGATGGGGGGTTCCAGGGTTGGCACAGAGCGGGCATCAGAAAGTTGAGGGACCTGTTCATTGATGGGAGGTTTGCGAGCCTGGGAGAGTTGGAGGAGAAATTTGAGCTCCCCTCGGGGAACATGTTCAGGTACCTGCAGGTAAAGGCGTTTGCTAGGCGTCAGGTGGAGGGATTCCCTTTGCTTCCCGCGAGGGGGGTGAGGGACAGGGTGCTTTTGGGGGTCTGGGTCGGGGATGGGAAGATATCTGATATCTACAAGGTAATGCAGGAGGTGGAGGAGGCGTCAGTAGAGGAGCTAAAGGCTAAGTGGGAGGGGGAACTGGGGGAGCAGATCGAGGATGGGACATGGACGGATGCCCTGGAGAGAGTTAACTCTTCCTCCTCATGTGCGCGGCTTAGCCTCATCCAATTCAAGGGGCTGTACCGGGCCCATATGTCCAGGACTAGGATGAGTAGCTTCTTTGGGGGCGAAGACAGGTGTGCTAGGTATTCGGGGAGTCCAGCGAACCATGCCCATATGTTCTGGGCATGCCCGGCACTGGAGGAGTTCTGGAAGGGGGTGGCGAGGACGGTGTCGAGGGTGGTAGGATCCAGGGTCAAGCCAGGCTGGGGACTCGCGATTTTTGGGGTTGCGGTGGAGCCGGGAGTGCAGGAGGCGAGAGAGGCCAGTGTTTTGGCCTTTGCGTCCCTAGTAGCCCGGCGGAGGATCTTGCTACAGTGGAAGGATGCGAGACCCCCAAGTGTGGAGACCTGGATCAATGACATGGCGGGTTTTATTAAGTTGGAGAAGGTCAAATTCGCCCTGAGACGATCGGTACAAGGGTTCTTTAGGCGGTGGCAGCCTTTGCTCGACTTTCTGGCTCAGCGATGGGGAACTAGGTCAGCAGCAGCAACCCGGGGGGGAAAGAAGTGAGGGGAGGAGGGAGGGAGGGAGGGAGGGGGGGAGGGAGGGAGGGAGGGAGGGAGGGGGGAGGGGGGAGGGTGTGGGGGGCGTTGACTATGTTTATTTTAATTTATTTTCCTGTTTTCTTGTTGTTTACTGGGTTTGGGGGGGGGGGGTGGGGGGGTTCGAGATACGCGTTGCTATGGTCTTGGGGGTGTTATGCTTATTATTATGTTGTTTTATTGTTGCTTGTTACTGTTTGGTGTTATATATTTTGTAAAAAAATTTCAATAAAAATTATTTTTTTAAAAAGACCCTGACCAGCACCATCCCCACTACCGCGGCAAATTTTTTGTAAAACTCCACCGGGTACCCGTCTGACCACGGGGCTTTACCCGACTGCATGACCTTCAGGCCCCCCAATACCTCTTCGATCCGGACCAAGGCTCCCAGTCCGTCCACCAACCCTCTCCCCACTCTTCGGAAGGTCAGTCCCCCCCAATACCCCGGGTGGTTCCGAAGTGTACAGAATAGAATAGAATAGAACAGTACAGCACAGAACAGGCCCTGCGGCCCTCAATGTTGTGCCGAACAATGATCACCCTACTCAAACCCACGTATCCACCCTATACCCGTAACCCAACAACCCCCCCCCCCCCCCCCCCCCCAACCTTTACGTTTTAGGACACTACGGGCAATTTAGCATAGCCAATCCACCTAACCCGCACATCTTTAAGTTAAACAAAAAAAAAGATAAGAAATAACAGGCACTCTTCAGTCCTTCCCATACAGACACAGAAAAAAAAAGATTGCACAAAGTTCCCCTGAAGCATCCATTTTAACCCAAGCCTTTTAACTGTTTTCTTTATTAATTCCCCCCCAGCCAAACTCCAACTAAGCAAAGAGCCCAAACAAGAAACATTCAGGAAAACCACGCAAAAAACACGCAAAAAAAAAAAAGATACATCCCAAAACGGGAGAGACACCACATATACTTAAAAGCTCGAACATGAGTCCAAACACCCTCTGCTCAGGGCCAGCCCTTGCTTCTTAACGAAGTCCATCGCCTCTTCGGGTTCCTCGAAATAGTAATACCCTTATACGTAACCCACAGTCGTGCTGGAAAAAGGATCCCGAATTTCACCTTGTTTTTATACAGTATCTCCTTCACCTGCCTGTAGCCTCCCCTCCTCCTGGCCACCTCTGTGCTCAAATCTTGGTAAACGCACAGGGTGGTATTGTCCCAAATACAGCTTTGTGTGCTCTTTGCCCATTGCAGCACCCGTTCCTTGTCCAGGTACCTGTGAAAGCATACCACCATCGCTCCTGGGGGACCCCCTTGTCGCGTCTACCTCAGCTGCACTCTGTGTGCCCTGTCCATCACCGGCGGGCGTGGGAACACCTCGTTCCCCAGCAACTTCTGAAACATACCCTCCGCAAATGCGGCAGCATCTAGCCCCTCTGCCCCCTCCAGGAGGCCCACGATTCTCAAGTTCTGCCGGCGAGATCTGTTGTCCAGGTCCTCCAGCCTTTCCAGAGGCACTTTTTGCTGGTCCCTCAGCCTCCGAAACTCCACATCCGCCACCATGTGAAAGTCAGCCTGCTCCTTCACTGACTTCCCCAACTGCTGGAGCTTCTCAGCCTGATCATCCAGCCTTTTTCCCATCCGATCAATTGACTTCTGAAGCGGCTCCAAGTTCTACGCTTCAAAGCCAAAAAGCCCTTCTGCATAGTCTGCAGCAGTTGCTCCATTGTGGGCTGGGCTGTCGGCTCCTTGCTCTGAACACCAGCCATGCTGGTCTCTCTCACAGCCTCCACTGTGCCCTTACTCGACCACTTCTTCTGCTGTTTACGGTCCCTCCGGTTTCTTAGGTCCATACAATTCTGTATGGGTCCAGTGCCTGAGTGCTATTGCTTTCCAGTTCCATACTCAAAAGCGCAAAAAAGTCAGGGGAAAAGGTCCAAAAGTCCAACTGAAACGGGAGCCACCAAATGTGCGACCTACTCCCTCATAGCCGCCACCGGAAGTCCCCTCCATAACCTCACTTAACCTGCACCTGCGCATCTTTGGACTATGGAGGAAACAGGAGTACCCAGAGGAAACCCACGCAGACATGGGAAGAGCATGCAAACCCCTCACAGTCACCCAAGACTGGAATTGAACCCGGTCCCAGGCGCTGTGAGGCAGCAGTACTAACCACTGTGCCACCATGTCACTATTGTTACATCAGCACACTATTCCAAAGGTATTGTTGGCATTCACTTGTAAATTAATGTCTTTCCCATCCCTTTATGAGGAACTGATCATTGGCATTTGCTGAATTTGTAAGCAATTTGAGCTTGCTCCTTTTCAGGAACCATCTGTTTGAGTAGCAAAGAACAATACAGCACAGGACAGCCCTTCGGCCCTTCAAGCCTATACCGGTCATGATACTAACCTTGGCCAAAATCCTCAGTACTTAGACATAGATATAGACATAGAATTTAGAGTGCAAAAGGAGGCCATTCGGCCCATCGAGTCTGCACCGACTCTTGGAAAGAACAACCCACACCTCCACCCTATCCCTGTAACCCAGTAACCAATCCCACCTAACCTTTGTGGACACTAAGGGCAATTTAGCATGGCCAATCCACCTAATCTGCACATCTTTGGACTGTGGGAGGAAACTGGAGCACCCTGAGGAAACCCATACAAACACAGGGAGAACGTGCAGACTCCGCACAGACAGTGACCTAAGACGGGAATCAAACCTGGGACCCTGGAGATGCGAAGCCACTGTGCCAGCTACTGTGCTGTCCAGCGCTTCTTTGCGCCATACCCCTCTATACCCTTCCTATCCATGTATTTGTCAAGATGCCTTTTGAACACCGCTAATGTATCTGCTTCCACAACCTCCCCTGGCAACGTGTTCCAGGCACTCACCACCCTCTGTGTAAAAAAAAAAAAACTGCCTCGTATATCTCCTCTAAGCTGTGCCCCATGGACCTTAAACTTATGCTCCCTAGTGACTGACACCTTCACCCTGGGAAAGAGTGCCTGCCCATCCACTCTATCCATGCCCCTCATAATCTTGCAGACCTCTATCAGGTCACCCCTCAACCTCCGTTGTTGTAATGAAAACAGTCCGAGTCTATTCAGCCTCTCTACATAGCTAACAGCTTCCAGACCAGGCAACATCCTGGTAAACCTCTTCTGTACCCTCTCCAAAGCCTCCACATCCTTCTGGTAGTGTGGCGACCAGAATTGTGCGCAGTATTCCAATTGCGGCCTTACCAAGGTTCTGTACAACTGGAGCATGACTTGCCAGTTTTTATACTGGATGCCCCGTGCAATGAAGGCAAGCATTCTGTATGCTTTCTTTACTACCTTGTCCACTTATGTTGCCACGTTCAAAGATCTGTGGACCTGCACGCCCAGATCTCTCTGATTTTCTATATTCCACAGAGCTTAGCCATTTATGGAATATTTCCCCTCTATATTTCCTCTTAAGTGGGTAAATGCGGACTTGATGGGCCAAATGGCCTCCTTCTGCACTGTATGTTCTATGTTAGACCTATCAAAATTCATTACCTCACATTTGCCTGGATTCAACTCTATTTGCCATTTCTCTACCCAAGTCTCCAACCTATCTATGTCCTGCTGTGTCTTCTGACAGTCCTCAACACTATCTGCCACTCCACCAACCTTGGTGAACTTACTAACCAGACCAGATACATTTTCCTCCAAATCGTTTATGTACACTACAAACAACAGAGGCCCCAGCACAGATCCCTGTGGAACACCACTAGTCACAGCCTTCCATTCAGGAAAACACTCTTCTATTGCTACCCTGTGCCTTCTGGGACCGAGCCAGTTCTGTATCCATCCTACCACCTCACCTCTGATCTTTTGTGACTTCACGTCTTGTACCAGTCTGCCATGAGGCACCTTGTCAAATGCTTTATTGAAGTTGATGTAAACAACTTCCGCCGCCCTTCTCTCATCAATCATCTTTATCACCTCAAAAAACTTGCATCAAGTTAGTGAGGAACGACCTCCCCTTCACAAAACCATGCTGTCTATTTCTAATGAGTCCATTTGTTTCCAAATGGGTATAAATCTTGTCCCTGAGAATTCTCTCCAATAATGTACCTATTACCGACGTGAGACTCACCGGCCTATAGTTTCCTGGATTATCCCTGCTACCTTTTTTTAATAAATAATTTTTATTGACATTTTTGAAAAATGTATAACAACAAAACAATAATAATAACAATAATAAACACCCCCCCGGACCCGTAACAACGCATATAACGAGTCTCCCCCCCCCCCCCCCCCCCAAACCCGATGAACAACAAAATAAATTAAAAATAAATTAAATTAACATAAACAATACCCCCCCCCCCCCGGGTTGCCACTGCTGCTGACCTAGTTCCCTATCGTTGAACCAGAAAGTCGAGGAAAGGCTGCCACCGCCTAAAGAACCCTTGTACCGACCCCCTCAGGGTGAATTTGACCTTCTCCAGCTT
This sequence comes from Scyliorhinus canicula, assembly GCF_902713615.1. NCBI lineage: Eukaryota > Metazoa > Chordata > Chondrichthyes > Carcharhiniformes > Scyliorhinidae > Scyliorhinus > Scyliorhinus canicula. The sequence continues at coordinate 95,964,656 of NC_052156.1, forward strand.
AATGAATCCCGCCATGTCATTGATCCAGGTCTCCACGCTTGGGGGTCTCGCCCCTCAGGGGCTGGTTTATCTCACTGAGCTAAATCGCTGGCTTACCAAGCAGGCCAGCAGCACGGTTCGATTCCCATACCAGCCTCCCCGGACAGGCGCCGGAATGTGGCGACTAGGGGCTTCTCACAGAAACTTCATTGAAGCCTACTCGTGACAATAAGCGATTTTAATTTCTCATATCTTTCCATTGCAACAAGATCCTCCGCCGGGGTACTAGGGACGCAAAGGCCAAAACACCGGCTTCTTTCGCCTCCTGCACTCCCGGCTCCACCCCAACCCCAAATATCGCAAGTCCCCAGCCTCGCTTGACCTTGGACCCTACCACCCTAGACACCGTCCTCGGCACCCCCTGCCAGAATTCCCCCAGTGCCGGGCATGCCCAAAACATATGGGCATGGTTCGCTGGGCTCCCCGAACACCTAATGAACCTGTCCTCACCCCCAAAAAACCTGCTCATCCTCGTCCCGGACATATGAGCCCTGTGCAGTACCTTGAACTGGATGAGGCTAAGCCTCGCACATGAAGAGGAGGAGTTCACCCTCTCCAGGGCGTTCGCCCATGTCCCCTCCTCAATCTGCTCCCCCGGCTCCACTTCCCACTTAGCCTTCAGCTCCTCTACCGACGCCTCCTCCACCTCCTGCATCACCTGGTAGATGTCAGACACCTTCCCATCCCCAACCCACACCCCCAAAAGCACACTGCCCCTTACCCCCCGCGGGGGCAGCAAAGGGAACCCCTTCACCTGCCGCCTAGCAAACGCCTTGACCTGAAGGTACCTGAACATATTCCCCGGGGGGAGCTCAAACTTCTCCTCCAGCTCACCCAGGCTCGCAAACCTCCCGTCAATGAACAGGTCTCCCAACTTCCTTATGCCCGTCCTGTGCCACCCCAGGAACCCGCCATCAATGTTCCCTGGGACAAACCGGTGGACTCCGAGCCCCCCACTTCCCCCCTGTGTCGCCTCCACTGCCCCCAAATCTTGAGGGTAGCCGCCACCACCGGGCTCGTGGTGTACCTCGTTGGAGGGAGCGGCAGCGGCGCCGTTACCAGTGCCTTCAGGCTCTTGCCTCCGCAGGACGCCATGTCCATCCTTTTCCATGCTGCCCCCTCCCCATCCATTACCCACTTGCGTACCATCGAGACATTAGCCGCCCAATAGTTCCCAGAGAGGTTGGGCAGCGCCAGCCCCCCTCCATCCCTGCCCCGCTCCAAAAAGACCCTCCTCACCCTCGGAGTCCCATGCACCCAAACAAATCCCATGATGCTGCTGTTCACCCTCCTAAAAAAGGCCCTCGGAATAAGGATGGGGAGGCACTGGAACAAAAACAAAAACCTCAGGAGCACCGTCATTTTAACGGACTGTACTCTACCCGCCAACGACAGCGGCAGCATGTCCCACCTTTTGAACTCCTCCTCCATCTGCTCCACCAACCTAGTAAAATTAAGCTTATGCAAAGTCCCCCAACTCCTAGCCACCTGAACCCCCAGGTACCTAAAACTCCTCACTGCCCTTTTTAGCGGGAGCCTACCAATCCCCTCCTGATCACCCGGGTGTACAACAAACAGCTCGCTCTTGCCCAGGTTCAACTTGTAGCCCGACCCTGCTACCTTTCTTAAACAGCGGTACCACATGAGCTATTCTCCAGTCCTCTTGGATCTCACCTGTAGTCAATGAGGATACAAAGATGTCAGTCAAGAACTCAGCAATTTCTTCCCTTGCTTGCCTCAGTATTCTGGGGTAAATCCCATTCGGCCCAGGAGACTTATCTACCGTAATATCTTTTAAAAGACCCAATACCTCCTCCTTTTTGATGTCAACACGACCCATACTGTCAACATGCCCTACCCAAGAATCATCTTCCACAAAGTTCTTTTCTTTGGTGAACACTGATGCAAAGTACTCATTTAGTACCTCGCCCATTTCCTTTGTTCGACACGTAGATTCTCCCCACTGTCCTTAAGTGATCCAATCCTATTCCTGGCCACCCTCTTACTTTTTACATATGAATAAAAAGCTTTGGGATTCACCTTAATCCTACTTACCAAGGACTTTTATAACTCCTCCTAGCCCTCCTGATTTCCTGCTTATGTACCTTCCTACTTTCTTTATACTCCTCAATTATTTTGACGGTCCCCACCCTTCTGGATAGTAAAATAGCCTCCTTTTTCTTTTTGACGAGGTTCACAAAATCCCTCATTATCCAAGGCTCCCTAAACTTCCCATACTTATCCTTTGTTCTGTCAGGAACGTGAGTTTCTTGAATCCTAATCAACTGTCACTTGACAGACTCGCCCATGTCCAATGTTGATTTACAGCCGAATTCTTCAATTCCTGTCTAATATTATCGGAATTTGCCTTTCCCCAGTTTAGCACCTTAACGCGAGGATTACCTCATCCCTATCCAAAAGTACCCTAAAACTTACGGAATTGTTCCACTACTGAAACCTCAACCAACTGACGAGGCTCATTTCCCAATACCAGGTGCAGTACTGCCCCTTCTCTGAGATTACAGTTGGGAGGCCTGCAATAACGCCCAACATTGTGATTGCCTGTTCCTGAACTCTACTCAGAATGCCTCATAGAATTATTTTTACAGTGCAGAAGGAAGCCATTCGGCCCATCGAGTCTGCACCGGCTCCTGGAAAGAGCACCCTACCCAAGGTTAACACCTCCACCCTATTCCCATAACCCAGTAACCCCACCCAACACTAAGGGCAATTTTGGACACTAAGGGCAATTTTTCATGTCCAATCCACCTAACTTGCACATCTTTGGACTGTGGGAGGAAACCGGAGCACCCGGAGGAAACCCACGCACACACGGGGAGGATGTGCAGACTCCGCACAGACAGTGACCCAAGCCGGAATCGAACCTGGGACCCTGGAGCTGTGAAGCGATTGTGCTATCCACAATGCTACCGTGCTGCCCTCATTGTGTGAGCCCACAGAGGTGCCCTCCAGTTTATCAGACTGATTGCAGGGATGGTGGGACTGTCATGTGAGGAGAGATTGACTAGGTTAGGGTTGTTCTTGCTGGAGTTTTTTTCATAGAATTTACAGTGCAGAAGGAGGCCATTCGGCCCATCGGGTCTGCACTGGCTCTTGGAAAGAGTACCCTACCCAAGGTCAACACCTCCACCCTATTCCCATAACCCAGTAACCCCACCCAACACTAAGGGCAATTTTGGACACTGAGGGCAATTTATCATGGCCAATCCACCTAACCTGCACATCTTTGGACTTTGGGAGGAAACCGGAGCACCCGGAGGAAACCCACGCACACACGGGGAGAACGAGTTCAGAAGAATCAGGGTGGATCTCATAGGGACTTATAAAATTCTAACAGGACGAGACATGGTAGATGCAGGGAAGATGTTCCCAATGGTTAGTGTGTCCAGAACCAGGGTTCACAGTTGGAGGATTCAGGGTAAACCATTTCAGACAGAGATGAGGAGATATTTCTTCACCCAAAGAGTGGTGAGCCTGTGAAATTCATTCCCGCAGGAAGTAGTTGATGCTAAAACATTGAATATACTCAAGAGATAGATATAGATATATATAGATAGATATATATGTATATATAATAGATATAGGTAGCACTTGTGGTGAATGGGACCAAAAGCTATGGGGAGAAAGCAGGATTAGGCTATTGAGTTGGATGATCAGTCATGATCGTGATAAATGGTGGAGGAGGCTCCTATCTTCTATTACTAGGGGTCACAAGTTCAAGGTGAGAGGGGAAAAGTTTAAGGGAGATATGCGTGGAAAGTTCTTTACACAGAGGGTGGTGGGTGCCTGGAGCGCATTGCCGGCGGAGGTGGTAGAGGTGGGAATGATAGTGTAATTTAAGATGTATCTAGACAGATACATGAATGGGCAGGGAGCAGAGGGATATACATCCTTAGAAAATAGCGACAGTTTTAGATAGAGGATCTGGATCGGCGCAGGCTTGGATAGCTGTGCTGTAATTTTTCTTTGTTCTATGTATCTAGTACGGCTATAATATTCTCCTTAACGAGTAAATCTACTCCCCCACACCTTTTACATCTCCCTCTATCCCTCTTGAATCATCTGTATCCTCCAACATTCAGCTACCAATCCTGCCCTTCCTTTGACAACGTTTCTGTGAGAGCCACAACATCATAATTCCAAGCACTAATAAGTGCCCTAAGTTATAGAATATAGAACAGCACAGTACAGGCCCTTTGGCCCACAATGTTTTGCCGACCATTTATGCTAATCTAAGATCAACCCAACCCCTTCAATTTATTGCTGTCCAGGTGCCTATTCAAGAGTCCTTTTTTTATAAACAATTTTAATGAGGTATTTTTTGGCATTGTAAACAGTAGAATTACAGAACATGAAAATAAAAGGACTGTACAATAAACAAAGTACCCAGTGCAAGCACGGTAGCATGGTGGTTAGCATAAATGCTTCACAGCTCCAGAGTCCCAGGTTCGATTCCCGGCTGGGTCACTGTCTGTGCGGAGTCTGCACGTCCTCCCCGTGTGTGCATGGGTTTCCTCCGGGTGCTCCGGTTTCCTCCCACAGTCCAAAGATGTGCGGGTTAGGTGGATTGGCCATGCTAAATTGCCTGTAGTGTCCTAAAAAGTAAGGTTCAGGGGTGGGGGGTTGTTGGGTTACGGGTATAGGGTGGATACGTGGGTTTGAGTAGGGTGATCATGGCTCGGCACAACATCGAGGGCCGAAGGGCCTGTTCTGTGCTGTACTGTTCTAAAAAAATTTTAAAAAATTGCTCTAACCCGTCCTACCCAGATCTGCCTAATTGACCCCCCATACTACATTCCCCTAACCTTCCCTCCCCCCTGCCCCCCTGCTGACGATTAATTCTCTGCGAAGAAGTCAATGAATGGTTGCCACCTCCGGGCGAACCTGAACATCGACCCTCTGAAGTCAAATTTGATTTTCTCCAAGCCCAGCAAACCCGCCATGTCTGACAGCCAGGCTTCTGACTTCGGGGGCTTTGACTCCCTCCAAGCTAGAAGTATCCGTCTCCGGGCTACCAGGGAAGCAAAGGCCAAAACGTCGGCCTCTTTCTCCCCCCTGACTTCCGGGGCCTCTGAAACCCCAAAAACCGCCACCTCTGGACTCATTGCTACCCTCGTGTTCAATACTCTAGACATGACGTCCTCGAACCCCTGCCAGTATTTCCTTAGTTTTGGACATGCCCAAAACGTGTGGACATGGTCTGCCGATCCTCTCAGACACTTTACACACCTGTCCTCTACACCGAAGAATCTGCTCATCCGGGACACTGTCACGTGGGCCTGGTGGATGACCTTAAACTGAATTAGGCTGAGCCTGGCCACATGTTGCAGTCCCGTTAACCGTGCTCAGCGCGTCCGCCCACAGGCCTTCCCCAATCTACCCTCCCAACTCCTCCTCCCATTTATGCCTCAGCTCCTCGGTCTGCTTCTCCTTCGCACCCATGAACTCCTTGTAAAGATCTGAGACACTTCCCTCCCCCACCCATCCTCTAGACACTACCCCATCTTGGATCCCCCTTAGTGGCAAGAGTGGAAAAGATGGCACCTGCCTGCGCAAAAAGTCCCGCACCTGAATATACCGGAATTCATTCCCCCTCGTCAACCCAAACTTGTCCTCCAGCAGCCTCAAGCTAGGGAAGCTCCCTTCCAAAAACAAATCTCCCATCCGCTCAATCCCCGCCCTCCGCCATTCCTGATACCCCCCCCCCCCCCCCCCCCCCCCCGGAGCAAACCGCTGGTTGTCATATATCGGGACCAGACCGATGCTCCCGTAGCTCCCATGTGCCTCCTCCACTGTCCCCAGATCCAAAGGGCTGCCACCACTACAGGACTGGTGGAGAAGCGCGCCGGCGGGAACGGCAGAGGCGCCGTCACCAATGCCCCCAGACTGGTGCCTCTACATGAGGCTGTCTCTATCCACTCCCACTTCCTTATCATGGCTTTGTTAGCCGCCCAATAATAGTTGCTGAAATTCGTCAGTGCAAGCCCCCCTTCCGCCGCCCGGTTCCGCTCGAGCATCACCCACTTCACTCGCGGCGACTTCCCCGCCCATACAAAGCCCAAAATGATCTTGCTTACCCTCTTAAAAAAGGAACATGGAATGAAAATGGGGAGACATTGGAACAAGAATAAGAACCTCGAGAGGACCATCATTTTAACTGTCTGAACTCTCCCAGCTAACCACAGCGGGAGTTCATCCCACCTCCGGAACTCCCCTCGCATTTGATCTACCAGCCGGGACAGGTTCAGCTTGTGTAGTCGACCCATTCCTGCGCCACTTGTATTCCTAAGTACCTGAAACTGTCCCTAACAAGCCGGAATGGCAGCTCCCCCAGCCGGTCCCCAACCCCCTGAAGCCATCAGAGCAATTGCCAGCTCTATAGCTAATGCAAACAGCAGTGCGGAGAGGGGGCACCCCCGTCTCGTCCCACGGTGCAGTCTGAAATAGTCGGAAGTTGTCCTGTTTGTCCTCACACTCGCCTCCGGGGCCTGATATAACAGCCTGACCCAGTCGATGAAACCCACCCCAAATCCAAACCGTCCCAGCACCTCCCATAAGCAGTCCCACTCTACGGTCAAATGCCTTCTCCGCGTCCACAGCCATCACTATCTCCACCTCCTTTCCCTCCGGGGGCATCATGATCACATTGAGCAATCTTCTTATATTCGCCCCCAGTTGCCTACCTTTAACGAACCCTGTTTGGTCCTCCCTAATAATACTCGGCACACAATCCTCAATCCTAGTGGCCAAGATCTTTGCCAGCAGTTTGGCATCCACATTAAGAAGGGAGATCGGCCTATAAGACCCACACAACTCCGGGTTCTTGTCCCGTTTTAAAATCAAGGAGATGGTAGCCTGCGACATGGTCTAGGGCAGCACCCCTCTGTCCCTTGCCTCATTAAAAACCCTGACCAGCAACGGCCCCAATATCCTGGAGAACATTTTATAAAATTCTGCCGGGTACCCATCCGGCCCTGGGGCCTTACCTGATTGCATGGCCTTTAAGCCCTCTAATATCTCCTCAACTCTGATCGCGGCGCCCAGCCCTTCTACTTTAGGGGCAGCAGGGTAGCATGGTGGTTAGCATAAATGCTTCACAGCTCCAGGGTCCCAGGTTCGATTCCCGGCTGGGTCACTGTCTGTGTGGAGTCTGCACGTCCTCCCCCTGTGTGCGTGGGTTTCCTCCAGGTGCTCCGATTTCCTCCCACAGTCCAAAGATGTGCGGGTTAGGTGGATTGGCCATGCTAAATTGCCCGTAGTGTCCTAATAAAAGTAAGGTTAAGGGGGGGGTTGTTGGGTTACGGGTATAGGGTGGATACGTGGGTTTGAGTAGGGTGATCATGGCTCGGCACAACATTGAGGGCCGAAGGGCCTGTTCTGTGCTGTACTGTTCTATGTTCTACTAGCTCCCTGTCCACTTTTGGAAATGTTAGGCCGTCAAAGAAGCATCTCATCCCCTCCGGCCCCGCGAGGGGCTCCAAGCTATAGGGTTTGCAATAAAAGTCCTTGAAAGCCCTGTTCACATCCGCCGCATCCCCTACCAAGTTACTGCCTCCATCCCCCACTTTACCTATTGCCCTAGCCGCCTCCCTCTTTCTCTGAGCTGCTGAGCCAGCATCCTGCTGGCTTTCTCTTCATGCTCATATACTGCACCCCTCACCTTTCTGAGCTGCTCCACTGCCTTACCCGTAGACACCACCCCAAACTCCGCCTGCAGCCTCCTTCGTTCCCTCAAGAGCTCCGCACTCGGGGTCCCCGCATACCTCCTGTCAATCTGCAGAATCTCCGCTAACAGTCGGTCCGTTTCTGCCCCGTCCATCTTGTCCCTGTGAGCCCGGATTGAAATCAGCTCCCCTCTCACCACAGCCTTGAGCGCCTCCCACACCACCACTGCTGAGACTTCCCCCGAATCATTGACCTGCAGGTAAGTTTGTATACACTTCCTCACCCTTCATCCGCCAGCAGTCCCACATCCAGCCTTCACTCCGGGCGCTGGAAGCTCTCTTCACTCACCTGTAGCTCGACCCAATGCGGGGCATGGTCGGAAATGGTGATTGCTGAATACTGCGCGTCCCCTGTCAGTAGATCCCTACTCAGTATAAAAAAATCGATCCGGGAGTAGACCCTATGAACATGCGAGAAGAAGGAGAACCCCTTCACTGTCGGCCTTCCAAACCTCCACGGGTCGACTCCCCCCATCTGCTCCATGAACTCCCTCAACTCTTTTCCCATTGCTGACACTCTGCCCGTTCTTGAACACGACCGGTCCAGGCCTGGATCCATAACTGTATTGTTATGCCCTCCCATAACCAGCTTGTGGGAATCCAGGTTGGTTAACCCTCAGCACCCTCTTTATGAAATCCACATCATCCCAGTTTGGCGCATATACGTTGACCAGGACCACCTTCCTCCCTTCCAGCCTGCCGCTAACCATAATGTAGCGACCTCCCCCATCCGAGACAATATTCCCCACCTCAAACTGCACCCACTTGTTCACCAGAATCGCGACTCCCCTGGTTTTAATATCTCGCCCTGAGTGAAATACCTGACTAACCCAGCTCTTCCTCAACCTGATCTGGTCCGCTACCTTCAGGTGCGTCTACTGCAACATTATCATGCCGCCTTTAAAGCCATAAGATGCGCAAACACTTTAGCCCTCTTCACCATCCCATTTAGCCCTCTAACATTCCACGTAACCAGCCTGGTTGGGGGGGCACCGCGCCCCCCCCCCCCCCGCCTTGCCGGTCCCCTTTCCTGGGTCTGCCCCCTGCCCCGCACCTTTGTAGCCCCTCCTCCTGGCAGCACCCATCCCCGACCTGTTCTCCACTTCTAAAACCAAATCCCTCTCCCGTCAGCTAAGCAACCCCCTCCCCCTCCCCCCCTCTAGCAACGACATTCTGTAACCTAACCCCATCCCTAATTCGATTGTGTACACACCCCCACTGTGCTCCCGCAGACTAGCTCAACCAGCTAGCCTAGTGGCCCGCGGCTCCGGCGCCAGCATGTCTCCCACCTATTGTTGCCTACCTGCCCTCCCCCTGCCCCTTGAAACCCTCGACCTCATCAACCCAGCCCAGACGGCCGCCCATTTTAAGAAACAGACGCCAACCAAAGTCAATATAAAGAAAAACAAAGCCAAACTCTCGCCATAGTACAGATCAAAGTAATACCACTCAAAATAATACAAAGTCAAAAATCCCCACCACAACACAGAAAACCCACCGAAATCGAATTATTTTAAAACTACTTTCCCCTTCTTAAACAAAACACAATTATCGAAGCGAAAAACCAAGAACAAAAACGAATAAACAAATAAATCAGTGCAAACATCATTTGAAACGAACAGGAGAAACAGTTTCTCAAACTTAGAGCAGAATATTCTCAAGTCGGCACCAGTCCTTTCCTCCTGGCAAACTCCATAGCGTCCTCGGGCGACTCAAGGTAATGATATTGGTCCTCATGCGTAACCCAAAGTCGCGCCAGATACAACAGACCGAACTAAACCAGCTTCTTGAACAGGATCGACATGACTTGATTAAAGCCTGCCCTCCTCTTGGCCACCTCCACGCTTAAATCTTGGTACACCCGCAAAATGCTGTTGTCCCACTTACAGCTCCGCGTGCGTTTGGCCCATTGGAGAATACGCTCCTTATCCAGGTACCTATGGAACCTGACCACCATTGCCCGAGGGGGTCTCCCTGCCGCGGCTTCCTCGCCAGCCTCTGTACGCCCGATCCTCCACCTACGGTCGGGGGAAAGCCCCATCTCCCAGCAGCTTCTGGAACATGTTCGCCACAAACTCCCCGGGATCAGCCCCCTCCGGGAGGCCAACAATCCTTAGGTACTGTCTACAGGACCTGTTCTCCAAATCCTCTACCTGTTCCAGCAGCCTTTTTTGCCGGTCCCTCAGCATCCCCACCTCCATCTCCACAGCTGTCTGGTGTTCCTCCTGTTCAGCTGGCGCCTTCTCCAGTTTCTGGATTGCCCGGTCCTGGGAATCTAGCCTCCGCTCCACCGTTTCCTTAATCGGATCCAGACATTCCTGTTTCTGTCTGGCGAAGCCTTCCCGGATGACCTGCATCAGCTCCTCCGTTGATGGTTGAGTCGAAGCCCCAGGGTCTGGACACCGGCCATTTTGCCCGCTGCTGCAGCCAACACTCAGCTCGACCCTGACTTTATGTTTCTTCCCTTTCGATCTCTTCGGGCTCTGTTCCATAAACCAATATATACACCGAACACTTGTTCACTGTTTCTTCAAATCCAGTGCTTTAAAGCGCAAACAAAGTCGGGGGGAAAGGTCCGAATGTCTAGCCAGAGCGGGTTTCAACAAATGTGCGACCTACTCCCTCATGGTCGCCACCAGAAGTCCCTATCCAAGAGTCCTTCAATGTCCCGCATGACACTGACTCCACCACCTCCGCTGGCAGTGCATTCCACGCACCCACCAGTCTCTGTTTAAAGAGCCCACCTCTGACATCTCCCTATACCTTCCTCCAAACACCTTAAAATTATGTCCCCTCATGACAGCCATTTCCGCTCTGGGGGAAAGTTTCTGGCTATCCACTCTATCCATGCCTCTCATCACCTTGTACACCTCTATCATGTCACCTCTCTTTCTTCTTCGCTCCAGTGAGAAAAGCCCTAGCTCCCTCAACCTTTCTTCGTTAGACATGCCTGCCAGTCCAGGCAGCATCCTGGTAAATCTCCTCTGTACCATCTTCAAAGTTCAATCTGCCTTACTTCTAGCGTTGAAACAAATACCCTTTAAATCACTGCGTTTGAGCAGACAGGTGCCCCTCCAGTTTAGATGCAACCCGTCCTTCTTGTACAGGTCCCACCTGCCCTGGAAGAGATCCCAGTGGTCCAGAAATCTGAAAGCCTTCCTCCTACACCACCAGTTCAGCTACGTATTTAGTTGCACTATCCTCCTATTTCTAGCCTCACTGGCACGTGGCACAAGAAGTAATCCTGAGATTACAACCCTAGAGGTCCTGCTTTTTAGTTTATGGCCTAACTCCCTGAACTCCTTCTGAAGTCAGTAAGAAGTCTTACAACACCAGGTTAAAATCCAACAGATTTGTTTCAAATCACTAGCTTTCGGAGCACCGCTCCTTCCTCAGGTGAATGAAGAGGTATGTTCCAGAAACATATATATAGACAAAGTCAAAGATGCAAGACATTGCTTTGAATGCGAGCATTTGCAGGTAATTAGTCTTTACAGATCCAGAGATAGGGGTAACCCCAGGTTAAAGAGGTGTGAATTGGATGAACGGACATCGCGCGGCAATCACCAGACAGGAATGTAGGAATGTTCCCTTCCAGTCGGGGAACACTTCAGCAGTCAAGGGCATTCAGCCTCTGAACTCCTGGTAAGCGTTCTCCAAGGCGGCCTCCAGGACGCGCGACAACGCAAAATCGCCGATCAGAAACTTATAGCCAAGTTCCACACACATTAGTACGGCCTCAACCGGGATCTTGGATTCATGTTGCATTACGTTCATCCCACACCATCTGGCCTGGGCTTGCAAAATTCTACCAACTGTCCTGGCTTTAGACAATTCACACCTACTATGATCACCCCAGTCCAATGCCAGCATCTCCACATCCTTCTGAATTGGCAGTGCAGATGGCATGAATATCTGGTTTAGATCACAAGGGCTATCGCAGTTCGACTCAAGGCTATGCCCTTGTTAAAGTAGATGTGGGAGTTTGGACAGTGGGAGTCAGAACATATTAAATCTGAGGTGGTCAGATTTTGGGAGTGACTGTTATTTTCTGCATCAAATTTATAACATGCTATTCTTGTAAGGTGATGGCCTGGATTGCTGATAAAATTCTGCCCAGAATGTCAGATATGTACAGGAATTTGGCTAGAGATATCCTGGCGTCTCTGATACCTGTCACGGTCTTTAGATCAGTAGTGTGATCAATTCCACTTTATCTCTTTATTTCAGACTGAAACAAGCCAGGGTGATTTGCGTACACTGGCTAATGTCGTCAGCTCACTAGCAAACCTCAGCAAGGGAAAAGACAATTCACAGAGCCTGAGTGATCTGACAGCAATTGAAGCACTTAATAATGGAGATATCAGTGTCACAGATCTGCAGCAAGAGGACCAGTCTACCAATGAGATTACACGGTACACACAACTACCACTCAATGTGCCATCCATCAGCAACTTATTGGCTCCCCCTCTGAGTTCCCTGAATAAAGAGAGTGCAGAACATTGACTTCTCACCATTTCCACTCGAACTGATTTTGTGAGTCACTTACAATCAGTTCCATGGCAGTCTGTATTTTGGTTCCAGCAATGAGGAGGTTATTTCTGGAATTTTTTAGTGTTTGAGGTAAAAGCTGGAATAATTGCTGAGTCTTTGTAGCTTCAGTAAAATTGAAAATGATAAGCTGTGATATAGTGGGCAGCTTGTAATGCAGTGTTTCTCTAATGAAGAAGTGCCTTCTGTAACATTTAACAGTGTCCCAGGGTGCATGATTGCTGTTGGAGGGTGTGCATAACTGATAGCAACAGGATCTTTACTATGATGTTTCCCACAGTCAAATAGCTTCCTGACACTGATTAAGTTTGAATGTGAAGGATGGACATTTGAGTGAGTTCACATTAACTGTCCCAGAAAGAAGAGGAGTGGTATTGATAGTGCAGTTCCTGAACTAGTGATGATGTGTATTTGTATTCATGGATGGCTATAACATAGAAAATATTAACCTGACTTTGCTTTAATTATATCAATGAGGCTATCCACTACACTCTCCACCCCTATTAATAAAGCCCAGTATTCTATATGCTTTATTAACTGCCCTCTCCATCTGTCCTGCCACCTTCAATGTTCTCTGCATATTTGCACCAGGTTCCTCTGCTCTTGCACCCCTTATTTTATATTGACTCGCCATGCTCTTCCTATCAAATCCCCTCTTCGCCTCCTTTGCTCCAAGGAGAACAGTCCCAACCTCTCCAATCTACCCTCGTACCAGAAATTTCTCATATAAGGAGAGATTGAATCATTTAGGATTGTATTCGCTGGAGTTCAGAAGAATGAGAGAAGATTTTATAGAAACCTATAAAATTCTAACAGGAGTAAACAGAGTCGGTGGAGGAAGGATGTTCCCAATGGTGGGTGTGTTCAGAACCCGTGGGCACAGTCTGAGGATACGTAGTGGACTGTGCAGGACAGAGATGAAGAGAAATTTCTTCACCTAGAGAGTGGTTGGCCTATGGAATTCGTTACCACAGGAAGTAGTTGAGGCCAAAACATTGAATGTTTTCAAGAAGCAGTTAGATAAAGCACCTAAGACGAAGAAGATCAAAGGATATCGGGGGAAAGCGGGATTAGGCATATTGAGTTGGAATGGTGGCCTCCTGCTTCTATTTTCTATGTTTCTCACCTATGGAACCATTCTTGTAAACCTCTTCTGCACTCTCTCCAATGTGTTCATATCCTTCCTATAGTATGGCACCAGAACTGTACACAATATTCCAGCTGAGATCTAACTAGTGTCTTGTATAAGTGCAGCACAACTTTCTTGCTCTTGTACTGTACGCACCTCTTAATAAAACCCAGTATTCTATATGATTTATTAATTGCTCTCTCCACCTGTCCTGCCACCTTCACTGTTCTCTGCATATTTACACCCAGGTCCCTCTGCTCTTGCACCCCCTTATTTCATATTGACTCTCCACACTTTGCCTACCAAAATGCATCACCTCACTCTTCTCCGCATTGCATGTCCTTTGCCACCTATCTGCTCACTCCATCAACGTGTCTATGTCCTTTTGAAATTCTACAGTGTTGTCTTCACGGTTTACAATACTTCCAAGTTTTGTATCATCTGCAAACTTGGAAATTGTCCCCTGCACACCAAAATTTAGATTGTTACTAGACAACAGGATAAGCATGGGCCTAAATACCGACCCTTGGGGAACACCACTGCAAACCTTCCAACCAGTAAAGTCCATTGACCATTACACTTCGCTTCCTATTATTCAGCCAATTGTTACTGTCCCTTTTATTCCATGAGCTGTAACTTTTCTCACAAGTCTGTTGTGTGGCACTATATCAAATACCTTCTGAAAGTCTATGTACGTGTCATCAACAGCATTACTCTCATTGGACGCGATCTAATGGCCACAACATGCTTGACTCTGTGAGGAGACAAGGCCTTTGAGATTTACGATGCTCTGAACGCCTCGCGAGCTCTCATTAAAGCTCATGGGATTTCGCAATCTGGATCTCTCCCTTGCTGGGTAAGATCCAGATTAACATGTTTAAGTGAGCCATTAGGCTCATTTAAATATGTCTACGCCGGGTTCTCCCGAGGACCGTGGACTAACGTCCTTGCCTGGGAGACCTTGCCATGGCATCGTTTAGCACTGGTCCACACAAACCTGGATCATGCATAACGGTATCTGGGAGGATCCCCCAGGCCATTGGAGGACCCGGATGGTCGGGCTCTGGGCAGAATAGTACCTGGCACTTCCACTCGCACTTGGGAACCGTGGCACTGCCAGCCCAGCATCTTGTGCACTTTGCAGGGTGCCAGGTTGGCAGTGCCAAGGTGCTCAGGTACCAGGTTGTCTGTACCAGGGATCGGACATGGGGTGCCCTGCCCTTAAGAGATGGGGGTAGGGGGGGCTCGAAGACCCCCAAAGAGGTGATTTGGGCAGTGGGGGTTCCATAGGCCGCAGTGGAGAAGAGAGGGGGGTCAAAAGATCTGGTGTCCCGATCCACAAAGCATCTTTCTGCACTGATGAGTTGTGGGGCGGGATTCTCCCCTACCCAGTGGGGAGGGGGGTCCCGGCGGGATGGAGTGGCGTGAAGCACTGCGGCATCGGGCCGCCCTAAAGGTGCGGAAGTCTCCGTGCATGCGCCGGAGCATCAGCAACTGCTGACGTCATCCCCGCGCATCCTCAGGGGAGGGGGTCAATTCCACCTCTGCCATCGTGAAGACTATGGCGAAGGCGGAAGGAAAAGAGTGCCCACACGGCTCAGGCCTGCCCGCCGATCGGTGGGCCCCGATCGCGGGCCAGGCCACTGTGGGAGCACCCCCCGGAGCCAGATCGGCCCGCGCCCCCCACAGGACCCCGGAGCCTGCCCGCGACACCTGGTCCCGCCGGTAAGGTAGGTGGTTTGATTCACGCTGACGGGACCGGCATGACAGCGGCGGGAATTCAGCCCTCGCAGGTGGAGAATCGCCGGGGGGACAGGTGCGGCACGATTCCCGCCCCCGCCGAATCTCTGGTGCCGGAGAATTCGGGACACGGCGGGGGCGGGATTGACGCCGGCCCCCGCCGATTCTATGACCTGGCGGAGAATAGATACAAGCATAGATACAGGGAGAATATGCAAACTCTTTATCCTTACAATCTTTTTGCACAAGATGTAACATTTTCAATTCTCCAGTCCTCTGGTTGGGGAGATTATGGCCACTGCCCCTGCAATTTCCATTCTCACTTCCTTCAATATCCTTGGATGTATTGCATCCGTTGCCGGTGCCTTGTCAACTTTAAGTACCAACATTTTATTCAACACTTCCTCCTTATCAATTTTGAACAGAGTTTCCTCATCTGCCACCAGCCCTGGTAGCATCTACCTCCTTGGTAAAGATGGATGAGGAGTATTCATTTAATACCTCATCCATGTCACCAACCTCCCAAGTGTAAATTTCCTTTTAGGTCCCTCATCGGTCCTACTCTTGCTTTTACCACCCTTTTACTTATTTATATGCCTATCGAAGACTTTGGGATTCCCATCTCCCTTCTCGTCCAGGTAGCTCTGTATTTGTTGGCTTACCTTTCCCTTTTGAGAGAATATACCTTGACTGTCTCGATCATTTCTATTTTGAAGGTAGCCCATTGTTCAGCTGCAAATTTTCCCACCAACCTTTCATTCCTGTCTAACCGGCCCAACTCCGTTGTTGCCCCATTGAAGTCGGCTCACCCAAGTTAAATATGTTTACTCCGGATTTTTCTTTCTAGAATTGCCCTGAACCTTACGAAACAATGGTCACTGTCTCCTAAATAGTTCCCTCCCTGACACTTGCTCCACTTGGCCATCTAATTTTCAAGAACCAGGCCCAACAGTGATTCCTTTCTTGTTGGACTGGAATGAAATGAAAATCGCTTATTGTCACGAGTAGGCTTCAATGAAGTTACTGTGAAAAGCTCCTAGTCGCCACATTCCGGCACCTGTCCGGGAGGCTGTTATGGGAATCGAACCGTGCTGCTGGCCTGCTTTCAAAGCCAGCGATTTAGCCCAGTGTGCTAAACAGCCCCTTATTGGATAGCCACTTACTGGATACAAACTGCTGTAGAAGATTGTATTGAACAAATCTAGAAATGTTTGCGACTCTTTGCCCTGTACACTACCACTGTTCTAGCCTTTGTTTGGGTAATTAAAATTCCCCATTAAAACTGCCTAATGTTTCATTTCATTTCCCTGTAGACTTGTTCTTCGACACCCTTCACATTAGTTGGTGGTCTGCTGAAGACACCGTGTTATATAATTGCACCCTTTTTGTTCCTTTGCTTGTGCCAAATTAAATCTGTCCTTGAATCCTCTGGGAGATTCTCTTTCTCCAGCACTGCAATGCTCTCCTAAACAATACTGCCATCCCTCTTCCTTTCCTATCTTTTCTGAATACCAATGACCCAGTAATCTAAATTCTCCCTCCTGCACCATTTTTCCAGCCACGTATTGATTTGCCTTATCCTCCTGTTTCTATACTCACTTTCACATGGCACTGGGCGTAATCCAGAGATTACTACATTTGAGGTCCTGCATGCTAATTTTCTACCTAGCTCCCTAAATTCTGATTGCAGGAACCCATCCCCCTTCCTAACTGAGTCATTGGTATCAATGTGAACCACGACCTCTGGTTGTTCATCCTCCCTAGAAGGATGCCCAACAGCCGCTCCATGATATCCTTCATCCTGGCACCAGGAGGCAACATACCATCTTGGAGTCACATTTATGGCCACAAAAACACCGGTCTGTTCCCCTAACTAATGAATCCCCTACCACTTTTGCACATCCCTTCTTCCGTATCCTTCAGTCCAACCGGGCTGGACGTCATGCCACAAACCTGGCTCTGACTGCACTCCTCTGAGGAACCAGCTTCCAAAACAGAAAACTGCTTTCTGAGTGGGACCCTAGGGGAGTCCTGCCTAGTTCTCTTGGACTGCCTGGTGGTCAGCAGCCCTTAAACTGCAGTGTGACAATTTCTCCAGAATCATAGAAAATTTACAGCACAGAAGAAAGCCATTTGGCCTATCTTGTCCATTCCAGGTGAGGATACCAGGTGCCCTTTCTAATCATAAGAACATAAGAACTAGGAGCAGGAGTAGGCCATCTGGCCCCTCGAGCCTGCTCCGCCATTCAATTAGATCATGGCTGATCTTTTGTGGACTCAGCTCCACTTTCCGGCCCGAACACCATAACCCTTAATCCCTTTATTCTTCAAAAAACTATCTATCTTTACCTTAAAAACATGTAATGAAGGAGCCTCAACTGCTTCACTGGGCAAGGAATTCCATAGATTCACAACCCTTTGGGTGAAGAAGTTCCTCCTAAACTCAGTCCTAAAAACAGTCCTCAGACACTAATCCCACCTTCCTGCACGAGCGCCAGAGCCCTGTAGCTTAGAGCACTTAAGACGAAGACCCAGGGACTTCCGGTGGCGGCCATGGTGTGATTGCACATTTGGTGGCTCCTGCTCGTGCCGGTTTTTTCGGACCTTTCCCCGGTTAATGGGTGGATGTGAGGAGGCAAAAAAGTGCAGGAAAGTGAGTGAAAGAGATTGACCCACTGGAGTATGGAGCTGAGGGCCAGAAGTGGTCGCAAAAGAGGGAATCGGTCTGTAAGAGTTGGTGCGGCGCCTGCGACGCACGTGGAGATGGTGAAGGGATAGGGAGCGGCCCTACCAGCTCAGTGGTCTACGGACCGGCTGGTGAGCTTCCTGAATGAGAAGTTCACCCAGCAATGCAAGGAGGTGGTGGGGGAACATGAGGAGCAGTTTGCCTTGATGGCAGTGGAGATGGGGCTGGTGCAAGATCAGCAGAGGCAGCTCAAGGAGAAAGTTGAAGACCTGGAATACCGATCGTGCAGGCAGAATATCAGGATTGTGCGTCTGCTGGAGGGGAGTGACGGAGCCAACGTTGGCGTATATCTGAGGAGGATGATGGAGAAGCTGCGAGGAGAGGGTGCATTTCCACGGCCTTTGGAGGTGGACCAAGCGCATAGGACACTAATGAGGAAGCCCCAAGGAAGTGAGCCGCCGAGAGCGATGGCGGTGCGGTTGCACCATTTCCTGGACAAGGAGCAAATTATGAGGTGGGCCAGGCAGACGAGGCGCTGCACCTGGGATGGCAGTGAAATCTGAATGTACCTGGACCTGGGTGCAGCGCTGGCCAAGAGGAGAGCGAGTTTTAACCAGGTCAAGGCAGCCCTCTACAAGAAGGCTGCAGAGCTGGGCTGAGAGGTGGCAAATGGAGTTTAATGTGGAGAAGTGTGAGGTAATTCACTTTGGAAAGAATAACAGGAATGCGGAATATTTGGCTAATGGTAAAATTCTTGGTAGTGTGGATGAGCAGAGGGATCTCGGTGTCCATGTACATAGATCCCTGAAAGTTGCCACCCAGGTTGATAGGGTTGTGAAGAAGGCCTATGGTGTGTTGGCCTTTATTGGTAGAGGGATTGAGTTCCGGAGCCATGAGGTCATGATGCGTACTGTGGGTTGGAATGAAGCAGGCGCACCTTTTCAACAATGGGGTCGGTTTTGTGCGCCCTGACGTGCTTCCTTAGGAGAACCGGGCCTGGCGTCCTCAGCCACGCCGGAAGTGAGACCCCTGTGGTAGTGCCCCTGGAAAAAATGAAGAGCCGCTCGTGAGGGGTTTGGTTGGTAGCTGTACACAGGAGGGATCTAAGTGCGTGGAGCGCGTCAGGGAGGACTTCCTGCCATTGGGAAATTTGGAGCTTTCTGGACCTGAGGGTCAGTAGGACGGTCTTCCAGACCGTCGCGTTCTCCCTCTCCACCTGTCTGTTCCCCCTGGGGTTGTAACTGGTAGTCCTGCTCGAGGCGATGCCCTTGTCGAGCAGGTATTGACGCAGCTCGTCACTCATAAAGGACGCACCCCGGTCGCTGTGCATGTAGCTGGGGAAACCGAACAGGGTGAAGACACTATGCAGGGCCCTAATGACTGTGTGGGAGATCATATCGGGGCATGGGATGGCGAAGGGGAATCTGGAGAACTCGTCAATAATGTTAAGGAAGTAAATGTTTTTGTTAGGGGAGGGGAGTGGCCCTTTGAAATCCATCGCAAGGCGTTCAGCGGGCCTAGATGCCTTGACCAGGTGGGCCCTGTCTGGTCTATAGAAGTGCGGTTTGCACTCCGCACAGATCGGGCAGTCCCTGGTGACCACTTTTACCTCCTCGTTGAAGAAAGGCATGTTTCGGGCTCTGGTGTAGTGGGGGAGCTGGGTGACCCCTGGGTGGCAGAGGTCATCGTGGATGGCTTTTCAGCGGCAGATTTGCACGCTGGCGCATGTCCCGCGGGATAGGGCATCCGAGGGCTCGTTGAGCTTCCCCGGTCGACATTTCATATCATAATTGTAGGTGGAGAGTTCAATCCTCCAGCGAAGAATTTTGTTATTCTTAATTTTGCCCCTTTGCGAGTTGTCGAACATGAAGGCGACCGACCGTTGGTCAGTAATGAGGGTGAACCTCCTACCAGCGAGGTAGTGCCTCCAGTGTCGGATAGCCTCCACGATGGCTTGTGCTTCCTTCTCGACTGAGGAGTGTCGGAGTTCTGAAGCGGATAGGGTACGGGAGAAAAATGCAACCTGCCGCCCTGCTTGGTTTAAAGTGGCTGCTAGCGCTACCTCTGAGGCGTCGCTCTCAACCTGGAAGGGAGTGGATTCATCCACCGCCCGCATGGCTGCTTTGGCGATGTCATCCCTGATGCAGCTGACAGGGGAAATAGTGTGGCCTTGAAGAGTGGGCGGGCTTTGTCTGCATATTGGGGATCCCACTGGGCATAGTACGAAAAGAGCCCCAAGCACCGTTTGATGGCCTTGGGGCCATGGGGGAGGGTGAGTTCTAAGAGGGGGAGCAGTGAGTTCACAACGTAGCCGAGGATGGCTAGTCTGTTTGTGCGGAACACGCATTTCTCCTTGTTATATGTAAGGTTTAATTTTTGGGCCGTCTGGATAAAACGGTGGAGATTGGCGTCGTGGTCCTGCTGGTCATGGCCGCAGATGGTAACATTATCCAGATACGGAAACGTGGCCCGCAGCCCGTACTGGTCTACCATTCGGTCCATTGCTCGTTGGAACACCGAAACCCCGTTAGTGACGCCGAAGGGAACCCGGAGGAAATGGAAGAGGCGGCCATCGGCCTCGAACGCCGTGCAGTGGCGGTCCTCCGGGCGGATTGGGAGCTGGTGGTATGCAGACTTCAGATCCACCGTGGAAAATACCCGATATTGGGCGATCTGGTTTACCATGTCTGCGATTCTGGGGAGGGGATGCGCGTCTAGGAGCGTAAAGCGATTTATGGTCTGGCTATAATCGACGACCATGCGGAATTTTTCCCCGGTCTTGACGATCACCACCTTAGCTCTCCAGGGACTGTTACTGGCCTCTATGATCCCCTCACTGAGCAGCCTTCGGACCACCGTTCTGATAAATACCCTATCCTGCAGGCTGTACCGCCTGCTGCGGGTGGCTACCGGTTTGCAATCCGGGGTGAGGTTGGCGAAGAGAGGAGGGGGTGCGATGCGCAGCATGGTGAGGCTGCAGATAGTGAGTGGGGGCAGGGGCCCGCCGAAGCTGAGGGTGAGACTCTTGAGATTACATTGGAAATCCAAGCCTAAGAGGAGTGGCGCGCAGAGGTCGGGCAAGACATACAGTTTAAATTTGGAATAGCTAGCACCTCGAATCGTTAGCGTTGCTGTAGTGCGGCCTTGGATTTGGATGGAATGGGAGCACGAAGCGAGGGTGATCGTTTTGTTGACGGGATAAATAGGGAGGGAACAGCATCTTACCAGTTCTGGGTGTATGAAGCTCTCTGTGCTCCCGGAGTCGAAGAGGCACGACGTGTTGTACCCGTTGATCTGGACCTCCGTCATCGAATGTCTCAGATGCTTGGGGCGAGATTGGTCGAGGGTGACCGTGTTGAGTTGCGGGCCGCGTGGTGGGTGCCCGGGGAAAGTCGAATTCTTCCGATCGGGCGTCCTGTCGAGTAGCTGCCGCTGCGTTCTGGCGAGCTTGATGCAGGAACACTGCGCTGAGTTGCGGGCCATGTGGGGACTGCCCGGGGAGGTCGTACTCCTCCGATGAGCTGTTTGAGTCTGGGGATGCAGCTAGGGCCCGTGGATCGCACGTGGAGGGTGGTGATGAAGATGGCGTCCAAGATGGCAGCCCCCATGAATCGCACGTGGCTGGCCGCATGGTGGAGGTTTGCCAAGATGGCAGCCCCCATGGATCGCACGTGGCGGGGCGGAGCCTGAGCGTAGGCCGCAGCGTTTCGGGGCCTGCTGGTGCTGGGGGCGATGTTTTTGGACTGTTGGGGTGTTGAGGGCTGGGGCCCTTCTGCCGAGGCACACTTTAGCATAGTGGCCTTTCTTCCTGCAGCTGCTGCAGGTCGCGGATCGGGCTGAGCAGTGCTGCCGTGGGTGCTGGCTTTGTCCACAGAAGTGGCAGGCTGGAGTAGTTGAATAACTGGTTTGGGGAGCTGAATAGTGGCAGGCTGGAGCAGTTGAATAACTGGTTTGGCAAACTGAGTAGCTGGCTGGGGGAGCTGAGTAATTAGCTGGACCAGCTGGATAGTTTGAGTAGTTGACTAGGACAGTAGGGCGGCCGGTTGTGGCAGCACCATAGGTGGGGGGCCTTGCGGCACAGGCTTGCGGGCTCCTCAGGTCGGGGGCCCATGCGGGTTAGCGGGGTCCGCGGGAAACGAGTTGAGGCTGCGGAAGGAAACTTCCATTGTGATATAGTCTCTAAGCCCTGGGCCCCATTTTCTAATAGTCTCTGGTGTACATAGCTAGATCGAAGGCCCGCTACAAAAACATCCCGCACAGCAAGCTCCCTATGTTCGGCCGCGGTTACGGCCAGGTAATTGCAGTCATTTGAGAGATTGTTCAACTCGCGTGCAAATTCAGCTAAAATCTCAGTAGCCCGTTGTCGGCGAGTCATGAACACATGGCGGGCAAAGACCTCGTTCATGGGCCTAATCATTTTGTCCAAAATCGCCAGCGCAGCGGTGTAGGAACCGGCTGGATTTAGTTGTGTAGAAATTCTGTGGCTTACCCTCGCGTGCAGTAGGCTGAGCTTTTGTTCCTCCGTAGTTTCAGCGGTGCTGATTTCGGCCAGGTAGGCCATAAAACATTTCATCCAGTGGCAGAAGGTTTCTTTCGCTTCTGCATCCTGCGGATCGAGTTCTAGACGTCCTGGTTTTAGAGTGGATTCCATGCTTTACTTCGGCAGCTTCTTAAGTGTATTGAATTGATGGAACCATCAATTCAGCGAACACGTGTAGTTGGATCTGAACAGAGGCTTTAATACACTTACAACAGAGCCAGTCTATTCGTCGTTGAACTCCAGATGAACTCGCAGGCTGACTCTAAGGCACTGATCTTTATACATCACTCCCAGGGGAAGGAGTCCTGGGCAGAACCAAGGGAGGAGCCCAGTACAAACTCTCGCGTACTCCCAGAGCGACTCCCCCTGGTGGTCGGATAGTGCAACTGCACTTACAATGGTGGATAGGGAACATATATACACGGAGTTATATTGGCAACTATATACAGCATTGATCTTACAACGGGTAGATAACGAACATATATACATGGAGTGATATTGGCAACTATATATAGTGTGAATCACATTCACCACACTGAGAGGATTGAATGGGCCAGTCAAGAGGGCCCATGTGTTCGCACATTTAAAAAGATAGAAGACGGATGTGGCCATGCTACACCTGAAAACTCAGCTGAAGGTGGGGTATCAGACTAGACTGAGGAAGAGATGGGTTGGACAAGTATTTCATTCGGGATTGGACTCTAAAACTGTGGGTGGCGATTTTCATCAATAAGCGGGTGGCGTTTGAGGTGGGAAATATAGTGGCTGACTCTGGCGGACGGTATGTTGTGGTGAGCGGGAAACTGGAGGCGTACCACAAGGATCTGTTCTGGGGCCGTTGCTGTTTGTCATTTTTATAAATGACCTAGAGGAGGGCGCAGAAGGATGGGTGAGTAAATTTGCAGACGACACTAAAGTCGGTGGAGTTGTAGACAGTGCGGAAGGATGTTGCAGGTTACAGAGGGACATAGATAAGCTGCAGAGCTGGGCTGAGAGGTGGCAAATGGAGTTTAATGTGGAGAAGTGTGAGGTGATTCACTTTGGAAAGAATAACAGGAATGCGGAATATTTGGCTAATGGTAAAATTCTTGGTAGTGTGGATGAGCAGAGGGATCTCGGTGTCCATGTACATAGATCCCTGAAAGTTGCCACCCAGGTTGATAGGGTTGTGAAGAAGGCCTATGGTGTGTTGGCCTTTATTGGTAGAGGGATTGAGTTCCGGAGCCATGAGGTCATGATGCAGCTGTACCAAACTCTGGTACGGCCGCATTTGGAGTATTGCGTACAGTTCTGGTCGCCTCATTATAGGAAGGACGTGGAAGCTTTGGAACGGGTGCAGAGGAGATTTACCAGGATGTTGCCTGGTATGGAGGGAAAATCTTATGAGGAAAGGCTGATGGACTTGAGGTTGTTTTCGTTAGAGAGAAGAAGGTTAAGAGGTGACTTAATAGAGGCATACAAAATGATCAGAGGGTTAGATAGGGTGGACAGCGAGAGCCTTCTCCCGCGGATGGAGGTGGCTAGCACGAGGGGACATAGCCTTAAATTGAGGGGTAATAGATATAGGACAGAGGTCAGAGGTGGGTTTTTTTACGCAAAGAGTGGTGAGGCCGTGGAATGCCCTACCTGCAACAGTAGTGAACTCGCCAACATTGAGGGCATTTAAAAATTTATTGGATAAGCATATGGATGATAAGGGCATAGTGTAGGTTAGATGGCCTTTAGTTTTTTTTTTCCATGTCGGTGCAACATCGAGGGCCGAAGGGCCTGTACTGCGCTGTATCGTTCTATGTTCTATGTTCTATGTTGGTGGTGTTGATAAACATCTATGCTCCGAACTGGGACGATGTTGAATTTATGAGGCAAGTGCTGGGGAGGATCCCTGACCTGGACTCTCATCAGTTGATTATTGGGGGGGAGCTTTAATGCGGTCCTGGATCCGAGACTGGAGGTCGGACAGCCAAGGAGCTGCGGGAGTTCATGGAGCACGAGGGGGGTGGATCCATGGAGATTTGGGAGGCCGAGGGCGAAATAATTTTTGTTTTACTCCCATGTGCTCAAGGTTACTCTCACATAGATTTCTTTGTCTTGACAAGACATTGTTGGCAGGGGTGGTTGATATTGCTTATTCGGCAATAGTGGTATCGGACCATGTCTCGCACTGGGTGCATCTATGAGTGAACAAAGGGGGGCCCAGCGCCCACAATGGAGGCTGGATGTGGGTCTGTTGACAGAGGATGAGGTGGGTGAGGAAGGCCATCCGGGGCTATGTTGAGATTAATGACACGGGGGAGGTTTCCGCAGGTACGGTTTTGGAGGCACTGAAGGCAGTGATCAGGGGGGAGTTTATTTTGATTAGTGCATATAGGGAGAAGGCGGAGCGGGCAGAGATAGAATGCTAGTGGAGGAGATTTTCAGGTGGACAGGAGATATGCAGAGGCCCCGGAGGAAGGGTTGCTAAAGGAATGGCAGAGGTTGCAAATAGAATTCAGGCTATTATCTACGGCGTAAGGCGATGGGGCAGTTGAGAAGGGTGAGAGGTGCGGAATGTGAGTATGGGGAGAAGGCAAGTAGGATGTTAGCACACCAGTTGAGGAAGCAAGAGGCGCGAGAGAGATTGGGAAAGTTTTTTTAAAAATTTAGATTACCCAATTATTTTTTCCAATTAAGGGGCAATTTAGCGTGGCCAATACACCTACTCTGCACATCTTTGGGTTGTGGGGGCGAAACCCACGCAGACACAGGGAGAATGTGCAAACTCCACACGGACAGTGACCCAGAGCCGGGGTCGAACCTGGGACCTCAGCGCCGTGAGGCGGTTGTGCTAACCACTAGGCCACCGTGCTGCCCGAGATTGGAAAAGTTAAGGACACAGATGAGAATACGGTTCTGGATTTGGCATGGAAACTTCCATAGTAAATTGTAAAACAGTTTCTGGAAAGTTGGAGGTCCCGAAGGTTGATGAGGATCTAGAGGACATCCTGGGGGCTCCAATTGGGCTGGCAGAGGTAGAGGAGGCGGTGGAGGCGATGCAATTGGGTCCAGATGGGTACCCGGTGGAATTTTACGAGAAGTTCTCAGGGATGTTGGGACCGCTGCTGGTAAGGGCCTTCAATGAGGCAAAGGAGCTGAGAGTACCCCCCCCCCCCCCCCTCCCCGACGTTGTCACGGGCGTCGATCTCCCTCATTTTAAAGCGCGAAAAGGATCCAGAAAAATGTGGGTTGTATAGACCGATCTCCCTGTTAAATGTAGAGCAAAACTACTGGCAAAGATCCTAATCATGAGGGTCGAAGACTGTGTGTGTCCCAGGGGTAATTGGGGAAGACCAGACGTTGTTTGTTAAGGGGAGGCATCTGACGACCAACATTGGGAGGTTACTCAATGTAATCATGATGTCTCCAGAGAGGCATGAGGTAGAGATGATAGTGGCAATTGTCACAGATAAGGTGGAGTGGGAATATTTCTGGGAGTTCCTGGGGCGATTTGGGTTTGGGCGGGGTTTTGTGGACTGGGTCCGGTTGTTATATCAGGCACCGGTGGCGAGTATGCGGACGAGATCAGACTATTTCAGGTCACATTGGGGGATGAGGCAGGGGTGCCCACTTTCCCCACTGCTGTTTGCCCTGGCTATTGAGCCATTGGCAATGGTTTTGGCAATTAGGGTTTTGATTTAAATGTCTCGCAATGCTTTTTTTGGTGTTCGTATATAGCCTGAAGCAAAGGAGAAGTCCAAATTCAGCGGTCTGGCAGGGGATAGTACAGGTGGTGGGGTGGAGCATAGGGTCTGGCTTTACGCGGATGATTTACTTCTATATATTAGACCCGCTTGGGGGGAGGGGGGGGATTTAAGTGATTACAGGGATATTAGAGGAATTTGGTCAGTTTTAAGGGTATAAATTGAATATGGGTAAGAATGAGGTCTTTGTGATCCAGTTGGGTGGGCAGGAGAGGCGGTTAAGTAAGACGCCATTCAAGGTAGTGGGAGGGGGCTTTTGGTATTTGGGTATCCATGTGGTGCGGGAGTGAGAGCAGCTGCATAAAAGCAAATTACTGCGGATGCTGGAATCTGAAATGAAAAAGAAAACGCTGGAAAATCTTAGTGGGTCTGGCAGCATCTGTAGGGAGAGAAAAGAGCTAACGTTTCGAGTCCAGATGACCCTTTGTCAAAACTTTGCAGCTGGCTCTTCCAAATTTTATCAATTACTATTGGGCGACAGTATTGCGATGGTTAGGAAGTGGGTAGTGGGGCAGGAGTCGGTTTGGGAGCAGGTGGAGGTGGCCACCTGTAGGGGCACGAGTTTAGGGGCAGTTAACGGTGCCTCTTTGGCCAGGTACTCCACAAACCCCGTGGTAGTGGCTGCCCTGAAGGTGTGGGGACAGGGGAGGCAGCACATGGGACTGTCATGTAATGACATGGGCGCTGATATGTGATAATCCACTGGTTCGTACCGGGGGTGCTGGATGAGGGGTTTCGGAGGTGGCAGCGGGCGATGATAGAGAGGTTTGGAAATCTTTTATTGATGAGGGCTTCCCGAGCTTGGAGGAGTTGGAGGAGGAGTCTGAATTGACAGGTGGGAATGGGTTCTGGTATCTACAAGTAAGAGATTTTGTGCGAAGGCAGTGTGGTGATATGCATCACTGTAATTACAGAGACATCATGACACTAAACACTAGAGGGAGCACCAGAGACATCATGACATGTAGACATACAGCTAATGAACACATAGAGTAGGATATGACCAATGGGCAGTCAAGACACCCAGAGATGACACTACCACAAGGGTGCAACCCATATAAAAGGACACGGCACACATGCTCTTTCTCTTTCCACAAGTGACACTCAGAGAGAAGGACAGGGGCAGATCAGAAGCATCACACCCACCGCATAGCTTAGAGCAGACTGGTTAGTTAGACAAAGTTACTATAGCAAGATTAGCAGGAGAGTCGAACTCAAGTAGGAGAATTGTTAACTGTTCAATCAATGTGTTAAACCTATCTCCAAGTCTGAATCTTCCTTTCTCAGAGCATACATCAAGGAAGCAGCTTATGCTACATAAAGAAGCATAACACAACATGGTTCCAGGAGTGCCTGTTGAATCTAAACAGTTAATCTCAACATATCCGTGTCTACCAGCAACAGCACCCTGGCAAGATGATCGAGATTCCGGTTCCTCAGCAGCTCAGGTACCACGACAATCTCAGTGTCAACTGGCGTGCATTCAAGCAAAGATTTGAGATTTACCTGGTAGCATCCGACCTAGATGGCGTGGCCGATGCTGAGAAGATATCTCAGAAGATAGCTTCTGCTCACCATTGCGGGTGAATGTGCAGCAGAAATCTTTAAGACCGTCATGTACTCCAAAGGGCAAGACAAGAGAGACTTCCAGACAGTCCCGGACAAGTTTGACAAATACTGCGAGGAAAACGCAAAAGAGATCGGTAAAACTGGTGCCTATACTCACCACAAGGCTAAGGTAGGCTTGCAGCAGAGGAAAACGGCAGTTTTGATTGGCAGCCACCTTGAGAAAGGAGCCACACATGCGCAGTTTCACATGGGCAGTTGCGCAAAGTAAAGGAAAAATGATCTGCGCATGCGCAATCCATTCCTGCGCTCTACGTCATGATGCCAGAGGCCCCAGACCATGTCCACTTAAAGGGGAAATGCCCAAAAATAAAAAAATAAAATTTTAAAACCTTAAAACACAATTCTGTCACCTAAACAACTGCACAATGCCTGAACTTCGACCAGTAGCTGGAAGTAACCTCCGCAGAACCCTGTAACAAGCAGTTAGCACCGCCCTGAGAGATGATTTAGTCCTTGAAGACTACAACTCAGACATTGATTTCTTCTTTGAACATCGCGAGCACAATGACAGCTCTGCCACTGAAAGTGATTATGTGGTCCTTGAAGAGTACAACTCCGCACGCAAAGCGATGACAGACTCCACAGCGAGACCACTGCACGTCTCCACACAGAGAACACAGAAAGACTCCACAGCGAGGCCACTGCATGACTCCGTTGAAAGCGCACAGATTGATTCCATAGCGAGACCACTGCATGACTCCACACAGGGAACGATGCCAGATTCCACAGAGAGAGTGGTACGAGCCTCCACAGCGTGCCCGTTGACAGACTCCACAATGGAAGCAACGCAAAACTCCAGAGCATGAACAAGACCATGAAGGTCCTGCAACCTTATCTGAGCAACCAGCAGCAGACAATGTAAGTCTACCACGCTCAAGTGCACAGCAAGGTGACTATGACATTCTACCAGGCTCACGTGAACAACAAAAAGACTATGACATATACCCAGATTATTTGAGCCACCAGAAGAAGACTCTTGACAGTCTACCCAGCTCATCTAACCGACAAGAAGACACTGAAGGTCTACCGACTGCAGGTTTCGACCTTCCCGCACCTGCCGCACGAGGGTCTGCAGGATACGTTGGTATTGAGAACAGGAGTAGTAGAGGGGAAGGTTTCAGAGGTCTATAATGAACTGATGGAATGGGAGGGAACCCCGATAGGGATTGTGAAGATAAAATGGGAAGAAGAGCTGGGTGGGGATTTAAAGGCTGGATTATGGGAGGAGGCTCAACCTGATACAATTTAAGGTGGTCCACAGGGCACACATGACTGTGGCCCAGATGAGCTGGTTCTTTGAGGGGGTGGAAGATAGCTGTGGGGACTGTGCAAGTGGCATGTTTTGGGCATGTCCAAGGTTGATGGGCTTCTGGCAGGGGTTTGCTGACGTCATGTCAGAAGTATTAAAACTGAGGGTAGTGCCGAGTGCAGAGGTGCCTATCTTTGGTGTGTCCGAAGGCCCTGGATCCCAGGGGGTGAGCGAGGCCTATGTCCTGGCCTTTGCCTCCCTGGTGGCCTAGAGGCGGATCCTACTAGGATGGAGGGACTCGGAGCTCCCAGAGTCGGGGGTATGGTTTAGCGACATGGCAAGGTTTCTCAGACTCGAGAAAATTAAATTTGTCTTGAGGAGATTGTTGCAAGGGTTAGCTCGTACGTGGCTGCTGTTCATCAACTTCATTGAGAAAAATTAAGCTGTCAGCAGGGGGTTGGGGAGGGGCAGGGGTGACCCGGGGAGGACGAGTAAGGGCATACGAAATGAGGGCTGGGTAAGGTGGCACTGTCTATGTAAGCCATATTGGCTGGAGTTTGTTACTGGGGGTTTGTAGGTTATATATTCTTTTGTTCTTGTTGAAATTCGGTGTTTAAAATTGTTAAGAGTTTCCGGTGGCGGCTATGAAGGAGTATGAGAAAGTAAAATCAAATACTAGTGTTTTGTGTTTAAACAAAGGAGATTACAAGGGGATGAGAGAAGAACTAGCTAAGGTAGACTGGAAGCTAAGACTTTATGGTGGAACAGTTGAGGAACAGCGGAGAACCTTCCAAGCGATTTTTCACAGTGCTCAGCAAAGGTTTATACCAACAAAAAGGAAGGACGGTAGAAAGAGGGAAAATCGACCGTGGATATCTAAGGAAATAAGGGAGAGTATCAAATTGAAGGAAAAAGCATATAAAGTGGCAAAGATTGCTGGGAGATTAGAGGACTGGGAAATATTTAGGGGGCAACAGAAAGCTACTAAAAAAGCTATAAAGAAGAGTAAGATAGAGTATGAGAGTAAACTTGCTCAGAATATAAAAACATTCAGTAAAAGTTTTTACAAATATATAAAACAAAAAATAGTGGCTAAGGTAAATATTGGTCCTTTAGAGGATGAGAAGGGAGTTTTAATAATGGGAAATGAAGAAATGGCTGAGGAACTGAACAGGTTTTTTGGGTCGGTCTTCACAGTGGAAGACACAAATAGCATGCCAGCGACTGATAGAAATGAGGCTATGACAGGTGAGGACCTTGAGAGGATTGTTATCACTAAGGAGGTAGTGATGGGCAAGCTAATGGGGCTAAAGGTAGACAAGTCTCCTGGCCCTGATGGAATGCATCCCAGAGTGCTAAAAGAGATGGCTAGGGAAATTGCAGATGCACTAGTGATAATTTACCGAAATTCACTAGACTCTGGGGTGGTCCCGGTGGATTGGAAATTAGCAAATGTGACACCACTGTTTAAAAAAGGAGGTAGGCAGAAAGCAGGAAATTATAGGCCAGTGAGCTTAACTTCGGTAGTAGGGAAGATGCTGGAATCTATCATCAAGGAAGAAATAGCGAGGCATCTGGATAGAAATTGTCCCATTGGGCAGACGCAGCATGGGTTCATAAAGGGCAGGTCATGCCTAACTAATTTAGTGGAATTTTTTGAGGACATTACCAGTGCAGTAGATAACGGGGAGCCGATGGATGTGGTATATCTGGATTTCCAGAAAGCCTTTGACAAGGTGCCACACAAAAGGTTGCTGCATAAGATAAAGATGCATGGCATTAAGGGTAAAGGCATGGATAGAGGATTGGTTAATTAATAGAAAGCAAAGAGTGGGGATTAATGGGTGTTTCTCTGGTTGGCAATCAGTAGCTAGTGGTGTCCCTCAGGGATCCGTGTTGGGCCCACAATTGTTCACAATTTACATAGATGATTTGGAGTTGGGGACCAAGGGCAATGTGTCCAAGTTTGCAGATGACACTAAGATGAGTGGTAAAGCGAAAAGTGCAGGGGATACTGGAAGTCTGCAGAGGGATTTGGATAGGTTAAGTGAATGGGCTAGGGTCTGGCAGATGGAATACAATGTTGACAAATGTGAGGTTATCCATTTTGGTAGGAATAACAGCAAACGGGATTATTATTTAAACGATAAAATGTTAAAGCATGCCGCTGTGCAGAGAGACTTGGGTGTGCTAGTGCATGAGTCACAGAAGGTTGGTTTACAGGTGCAACAGGTGATTAAGAAGGCAAATGGAATTTTGTCCTTCATTGCTAGAGGGATGGAGTTTAAGACTAGGGAGGTTATGTTGCAATTGTATAAGATGTTAGTGAGGCCACACCTGGAGTATTGTGTTCAGTTTTGGTCTCCTTACTTGAGAAAGGACGTACTGGCACTGGAGGGTGTGCAGAGGAGATTCACTAGGTTAATCCCAGAGCTGAAGGAGTTGGATTATGAGGAGAGGTTGAGTAGACTGGGACTGTACTCGTTGGAATTTAGAAGGATGAGGGGGGATCTTATAGAAACATTAAAAATTATGAAGGGAATAGATAGGATAGATGCGGGCAGTTTGTTTCCACTGGCGGGTGAAAGCAGAACTAGGGGACATAGCCTCAAAATAAGGGGAAGTAGATCTAGGACTGAGTTTAGGAGGAACTTCTTCACCCAAAGGGTTGTGAATCTATGGAATTCCTTGCCCAGTGAAGCAGTTGAGGCTCCTTCATTACATGTTTTTAAGGTAAAGATAGATAGTTTTTTGAAGAATAAAGGGATTAAGGGTTATGGTGTTCAGGCCGGAAAGTGGAGCTGAGTCCACAAAAGATCAGCCATGATCTAATTGAATGGCGGAGCAGGCTCGAGGGGCCAGATGGCCTACTCCTGCTCCTAGTTCTTATGTTCTTATGTTCTTATTTGGTGGCTCCCGCTTTTGTTGGACTTTTGGACCTTATCGCCCGATTTTATACCGGGCTTGAATTGTAAAACTGATGACAGAGGCAATTTTGTACTGAATTCCCACATCGGTGCATGGAGAGAAGGACTAGAAGTGCTCATAAAGGCAGAACCGGAAAGACGGAGAAGGCTTGCGCTGAAGCTGCAGCAGGAGACAGCATGGCGGAGGACATAAGAACATAAGAACTAGGAGCAGGAGTAGGCCATCTGGCCCCTCGAGCCTGCTCCGCCATTCAATTAGATCATGGCTGATCTTTTGTGGACTCAGCTCCACTTTCCGGCCCGAACACCATAACCCTTAATCCCTTTATTCTTCAAAAAACTATCTATCTTTACCTTAAAAACATGTAATGAAGGAGCCTCAACTGCTTCACTGGGCAAGGAATTCCATAGATTCACAACCCTTTGGGTGAAGAAGTTCCTCCTAAACTCAGTCCTAAATCTACTTCCCCTTATTTTGAGGCTATGCCCCCTAGTTCTGCTGTCACCCGCCAGTGGAAACAACCTGCCCGCATCTATCCTATCTATTCCCTTCATAATTTTAAATGTTTCTATAAGATCCCCCCTCATCCTTCTAAATTCCAACGAGTACAGTCCCAGTCTACTCAACCTCTCCTCATAATCCAACCCCTTCAGCTCTGGGATTAACCTAGTGAATCTCCTCTGCACACCCTCCAGCGCCAGTACGTCTTTTCTCAAGTAAGGAGACCAAAACTGAACACAATACTCCAGGTGTGGCCGCACTAACACCTTATACAATTGCAACATAACCTCCCTAGTCTTAAACTCCATCCCTCTAGATATGAAGGACAAAATTCCATTTGCCTTCTTAATCACCTGTTGCACTTGTAAACCAACCTTCTGTGACTCATGCACTAGCACACCCAAGTCTCTCTGAACAGCGGCATGCTTTAATATTTTATCGTTTAAATAATAATCCCGTTTGCTGTTATTCCTACCGACCGGACCTCTGGTTTGTCGACCCAGCGGTCAATGGAGCAGCTGATGCAAGTTATTCAGGAATGCTTTACTAAGCAGAAACGGGTCTTGGTTGGGCCCGATAAAAGAGTCAGTTGAGCGGCTGGAGCTTAGATTGGGCGCCCAAGATCGGGCGATGCAGAAGGTAGAGAAGGCGCTGGCTGAGCAGGAGGAACATCAAACTGCGGTGGAGTTGGAGGTGGGGATACTGAGACACCAGTAAGAAGCTCCTGGAGAAGGTGGAGGACCTAGAAAATAGGTCCCGCCGGCAGAACTTGAGAATAGTTGGGCTCCCGGAGGGGTCCGAAGGAGCGGACACTGGGACATACGTCGCAGACATATTTGAGAAGCTGCTGGGGGTTGTGGCATTTTTCCGGCCCCTGGAGGTGGACAGAGCTCTCAGAGCACTCGCGAGGAAGTCACGAATGGGAGACCCCCCCCCCCCCAGGGCAATGGTGGTTAAATCCACAGGTACTTGGATAAGGAGCGCATTCTACAATGGGCCAAGCAGACACGGAGATGTAGGTGGGACAGCAGTATCCTGCGGGTTTAATCAAGACCTGAGTGGTCAGAAGAGCAGGCTTCAACCTGATTAGGTCGATCCTTTTTAAGAAAAAGGTGAAGTTCGGACTGTTGTATCCGGCCCGTCTCTGGGACATGCATGAGGAACAGCACTTTTATTTTGAGTCGCCTGAGGACGCGCTGGACTTCATGAAAAGGAAAGGACTGGTGGTGGATTGAGAACTTTTGAACTTTGCTGCAACGTTCATGGTGTTTTTTTGTTTTTCTGTTTTTAAAAAAGAGTTTTTCATTTTGTGGGAGCTGTAATGCCTTTTGCATTGATTTGGGACCAGTGGTATAGCTGAGTAAGTTAAGGTTTTCATTTGCACTGTTGGGGGATGGAGGTGTGCTTGTTTCGATCTTGGTGTTTTTCTGTCGGACAATTGTGTGGGGATTGTTTGATGTTGAAGTATGTTTGTATGAGGGGGGGGGGAACAATAGGTGGGAGACTATCCGGCGCTAGGGATGGGGGCCACCAAGCTAGCTGGGCGGTCTAGCACTCGGAAGCACAATGGGGGGTGTGCATATGTTCAGTTATTAATGGGGTTGGGTTACAGAGTGTTGTTACTAGGGAGGGGGGTAAATGTTCTGCTGAGGAGGGAGGGACTTGGGGTAAGGGACAGAGAGGAGGTTGGGGGCGGAGGCTGCTTGGGGGCGGACCAGTGGAGGCGCAGAGCATGGGCTGGAGGCGTGTCCAAAAAAGGGGATGGCTGATCAGCGGGGGGGGGGGGGAACGTGTGTTTGCGCATCTTAGGGGACTGAAGGCGGACATGGTAATGTTGCAGGAGTCGCATCTTAGAGTAACTGACCAGATTAGATTGAGGAAAGGCAGGGTCAGTCAGGTCTTTCACTCGGGACTAGACTCAAAGACGAGAGGGGTCATGATTCTGATCAATAAGCCAGTGGTGTTTGAGGTGGGTAGAATAATCTCGAATGTGGGTGGTTGGTGCATTATGGTCAGTGGGAAACTGAGGGGGTGCAGGTGGTATTAGTAAATGTGTATGCGCCAAATTGGGATGATGTCGAGTTTAACCCAAGTCTGGGGACCAGACTGAACGGCACTCGTGGGGGTCTCCAAGGGGATCGGAGGCTCCCAGCTCCCTTTGGTGGTATTCCTTGTGCCACCTGAGCATGCTGGCAGTGCCAAGGTGCACAAATGGCACTGGCAGTGTGCCAGGTTGGCACGGTCAAGGTGCCAAGCTGCCATTTCTTGCATGCTTGCGATCAGGCCAGGAGTGCCCTGTGCGGGGGTGGGGGGGAGGGGGGGGGGGGTGCAGCCCTCCTATAGTGTGTTTGGCCTGGAGAGCAGGTCGGGGGTCTGGATGCCATTTTTAAATGGCGCCCCGCTCTCTCGCGAAACTGGGGAGTTCCGGCAAGCCAGGCCAGGTGTTAGATCTGGAGGTAGGTGAGCACTTTGGGAACAGTGACCACAATTCGGTGACCTTTACGTTAGTGATGGAAAGGGATAAGTATACCCCGCAGGGCAAGAGTTATAGCTGGGGGAAGGGCAATTATGATGCCATTAGACATGACTTAGGATGTGTTGGTTGGAGAAGTAGGCTGCAAGGGTTGGGCACACTGGATATGTGGAGCTTGTTCAAGGAACAGCTATTGCATGTTCTTGATAAGTACGTACCAGTCAGGCAGGGAGGAAGGGGTCGAGCGAGGGAACCGTGGTTTACCAAAGAAGTGGAATCTCTTGTTAAGAGGAAGAAGGAGGCCTATGTGAAGATGAGGCATGAAGTTTCAGTTGGGGCGCTTGATAGTTACAAGGAAGCGAGGAAGGATCTAAAGAGAGAGCTGAGACGAGCAAGGAGGTGACATGAGAAGTCTTTGGCAGGTAGGATCAAGGAAAACCCAAAAGCTTTCTATAGGTATGTCAGGAATAAAAGAATGACTAGGATAAGAGTAGGGCCAGTCAAGGACAGTGGTGGGAAGTTGTGTGTGGAGGCTGAGGAGATAAGCGAGATACTAAATGAATACTTTTCGTCAGTATTCACTCAAGAAAAAGATAATATTGTGGAGGAGAATGCTGAGACCCAGGCTATTAGAATAGATGGCATTGAGGTGCGTAGGAAAGAAGTGTTGGCAATTCTGGACAAGGTGAAAATAGATAAGTCCCCGGGGCCGGATGGGATTTATCCTAGGATTCTCTGGGAAACCAGGGAAGAGATTGCTGAGCCTTTGGCTTTGATTTTTAGGTCATCATTGGCTACAGGAATAGTGCCAGAGGACTGGAGGATAGCAAATGTGGTCCCTTTGTTCAAAAAGGGGAGTAGAGATAACCCCGGTAACTATAGGCCGGTGAGCCTAACGTCTGTTGTGGGTAAGGTCTTGGAGAGGATTATAAAAGATATGATTTATAATCATCTAGATAGGAATAATATGATTAGGGATAGTCAGCATGGTTTTGTGAAGGGTAGGTCATGCCTCACAAACCTTATCGAGTTCTTTGAGAAGGTGACTGAACAGGTAGACGAGGGTAGAGCAGTTGATGTGGTGTATATGGATTTAAGTAAAGTGTTTGATAAGGTTCCCCACGGTCGGCTATTGCAGAAAATACGGAGGCTGGGGATTGAGGGTGAATTAGAGATGTGGATCAGAAATTGGCTAGTTGAAAGAAGGCAGAGAGTGGTAGTTGATGGGAAATGTTCAGAATGGAGTTCAGTTACGAGTGGCGTACCACAAGGATCCGTTCTGGGGCCGTTGCTGTTTGTCATTTTTATAAATGACCTAGAGGAGGGCGCAGAAGGATGGGTGAGTAAATTTGCAGTCGGCACTAAAGTCGGTGGAGTTGTAGACAGTACGGAAGGATGTTGCAGGTTACAGAGGGACATAGATAAGCTGCAGAGCTGGGCTGAGAGGTGGCAAATGGAGTTTAATGTGGAGAAGTGTGAGGTGATTCACTTTGGAAAGAATAACAGGAATGCGGAATATTTGGCTAATGGTAAAATTCTTGGTAGTGTGGATGAGCAGAGGGATCTTGGTGTCCATGTACATAGATCCCTGAAAGTTGCCACCCAGGTTGATAGGGTTGTGAAGAAGGCCTATGGTGTGTTGGCCTTTATTGGTAGAGGGATTGAGTTCCGGAGCCATGAGGTCATGTTGCAGTTGTACAAAACTCTAGTACGGCCGCATTTGGAGTATTGCGTACAGTTCTGGTCGCCTCATTATAGGAAGGACGTGGAAGCTTTGGAACGGGTGCAGAGGAGATTTACCAGGATGTTGCCTGGTATGGAGGGAAAATCTTATGAGGAAAGGCTGATGGACTTGAGGTTGTTTTCGTTAGAGAGAAGAAGGTTAAGAGGTGACTTAATAGAGGCATACAAAATGATCAGAGGGTTAGAAAGGGTGGACGGCGAGAGCCTTCTCCCGCGGATGGGGGTGGCTAGCACGAGGGGACATAGCCTTAAATTGAGGGGTAATAGATATAGGACAGAGGTCAGAGGTGGGTTTTTTACGCAAAGAGTGGTGAGGCCGTGGAATGCCCTACCTGCAACAGTAGTGAACTCGCCAACATTGAGGGCATTTAAAAGTTTATTGGATAAGCATACGGATGATAAGGGCATAGTGTAGGTTAGATGGCCTTTAGTTTTTTTTTCCATGTCGGTGCAACATCGAGGGCCGAAGGGCCTGTACTGCGCTGTGTCGTTCTATGTTCTAAGCGAAGAACCCCACTGTACAGAACGAGCTATGTGCGGCTGCATGTTTCCCGTTCAGGCCCCTTATAAAAGGGCAGCACGGTAGCATTGTGGATAGCATAATTGCTTCACAGCTCCAGGGTCCCAGGTTCGATTCGGGCTTGGGTCACTGTCTGTGCAGAGTCTGCACATCCTCCCCGTGTGTGCGTGGGTTTCCTCCGGGTGCTCCGGTTTCCTCCCACAGTCCAAAGATGTGCAGGTTAGGTGGATTGGCCATGATAAATTGCCCTTAGTGGCAAAATTGTCCTTAGTGTTGGGTGGGGTTACTGGGTTATGGGGATAGGGTGGAGGTGTTGACCTTGGTTAGGGTGCTCTTTCCAAGAGCCGGTGCAGACTGGATGGGCCGAATGGCCTCCTGCACTGTAAATTCTATGATAATCTATGATAAAGAGGGTGCTGGGGAAGATACCGGACCTGGACTCGCACAGGTTGGTCATGGGAGGGGTCATCAACACAGTTATTGACCCTGGCTTGGACCGGTCAAGCTCGAAAATGGGCAGGGTGCCAGCAATGGCAAAGGAACTAAAAGGGTTCATGGAGCAGATGGGGAGGGTGGATCCATGGAGATTTGGGCAACCGAGGGTGAAGGAGTTCTCCTTCTACTCACACGTGCATGAAGTGTTCTTTATTTTGAGCATTGCCTTACTCGCAGGGGTGGTGGACATGGGGTATGCAGCGATTACAATCTCAGACCGTGCACCGCCCTGAGTTGACCTGCAGGTTAGTAAAGACCGTAACCAGCGTTCGCACTGGAGGTTAGATGTGGGACTTTTGGCTGACGAAGTGGTTTGCGAGCAGCTGAGGAAATGTATTCAGAACTACTTGCAGGTCAACGACACGGAGTAAATTTCAGCAGCGATGGTCTAGGAAGCACTGAAGGTGGTGGTCAGAGGGGAGCTGATCTCGATACGGATTCATAGGGAGAAGGTAGACTGCGCAGAGACGGACCGACTGGTAAAGGAGATGCAACAGATCGGTAGGAGGTATGCAGAGACCACAGAGGCAGGGCTTTTAAGGGAATGACGGAGGCTACAGGAGGAGTTCGGCTTGTTAACCACAGCGAGGGCGGTGGAGCAGCTGAGAAAGATGAAGGGAACGATCTATGAGCATGGAGAGAAGGCCAGCAGAATTCTTGCGCAGCAGCTTAGAAAGAGGGAGGCACCCAGGGAGATAGGGAAAGTAAATGACGGAGATGGGAACTGTTGGAGATTCCAGGGGTGAATAAGGCGTTTCGGGATTCTACAGTAGGCTGTACAGGTTCACCTGAGGAAGGAGCTGCGCTCCGAAAGCTTGTGTTTGAATCAAACCTGTTGGACTTTAACCTGGTGTTGTAAGACTTCTTACGATGTTCTTTGAGGCAAGGGAAGAGAGGTGCAGCCCCCGACGATGTCAAAGAACAAAGAAAATTACAGCACAGGAACAGGCCCTTTGACCCTCCCAGCCTGTGTCGATCCAGATCCTTTATTTAAACCTGTCTCCTACGTTCCAAGGTCTGCTTCCCTCTGTTCCTGCCCATTCATATACCTGTCTAGGTTCCTCTTAAATGATGCTATCGTGCCCACCTCTACCACCTCCGCTGGTAAAGCGTTCCAGGCACCCACCACCCTCTGCGTAAAAAACTTTCCATGCACATCTCCCTTAAACTTTCCCCCTCTCACCTTGAAATCGTGACCCCTTGTAACTGACACCCCCACTCTTGGAAAAAGCTTGTTGCTATCCACCCTGTCCATACCTCTCATAATTTTGTAGACCTCAATCAGGTCCCCCCTCAACCTCCGTCTTTCCAACGAAAACAATCCTAATCTACTCAACCTTTCTTCATAGCTAGCACCCTCCATACCAGGCAACATCCTGGTGAACCTCCTCTGCACCCTCTCTAAAGCATCCACAGCCTTCTGGTAATGTGGCGACCAGAACTGCACGCAGTATTCCAAATGTGGCCTAACCAAAGTCCTATACAACTGTAACATGACCTGCCTACTCTTGTACTCAGTACCCCGTCCGATGAAGGCAAGCATGCTGTATGCCTTCTTGACCACTCTATCAACCTGCGTTGCCACCTTCAGGGTACAATGGACCTGAACTCCCAGATCGCTCTGTACATCAATTTTCCCCAGGACCCTTCCATTGACCATATAGTCCGCTCTTGAATTTGATCTTCTAAAATGCATCACCTCGCATTTGCCTGGATTGAACTCCATCTGCTATTTCTCTGCCCAACTCTCCAATCTATCTATATTTTGTTGTATTCTCTGACAGTCCTCCTCGCTATCTGCAACTCCACCAATCTTTGTATCATCTGCAAACTTGCTAATCAGACCACCTATACCTTCCTCCAGGTCATTTATGTAGATCACAAACAACCGTGGTCCGAGCATGGATCCCTGTGGAACACCACTAGTTCTCCATTTTGAGACACTCCCTTCCACCACTACTCTCTGTCTCCTGTTGCCCAGCCAGTTCTTTATCCATCTAGCTAGTACACCCTGAACCCCATACAACTTCACTTTTGCCATCAACCTACCATGGAAACCTTATCAAACGCCTTACTAAAGTCCAAGTATATGACATCTACAGCCCTTCCCTCATCAATTAACTTTGTCACTTCCTCAAAGAATTCTATTAGGTTTGTAAGACATGACCTTCCCTGCACAAAACCATGCTGCCTATCACTGATAAGTCTATTTTCTTCCAGATGTGAATAGATCCTATCCCTCAGTATCTTCTCCAACAGTTTGCCTACCACTAACGTCAAACTCACAGGTCTGTAATTCCCTGGATTTTCCCTGCTACCCTTCTTAAACAAAGGGACAACATTAGCAATTCTCCAGTCCTCCGGGACCTCACCCGTGCTTAAGGATGCTGCAAAGATATCTGTTAAGGCCCCAGCTATTTCGACCCTCGCTTCTCTCAGGAACCTGGGATAGATCCCATCCGGTCCTGGGGATTTATCTACCTTAATATCTTTTAGAATACCCAAAACTTCCCCTTTCCGTATGACAGCTTGACCTAGAGTATTTAAACATCCATCCCTAGCCTCAACATCCGTCTTGTCCCTCGCCTTTGTGAATATCGATGCAAAGTACTCATTAAGAATCTCACCCATTTCCTCTGAGTCCACGCATAAATTCCCTCTCTTGCCTTTGAGTGGGCCAATCCTTTCTCTAGTTACCCTCTTGCTCCTTACATGCGAATAAAAGGCTTTGGGATGTTCCTTAACCCTGTTAGCAAAAGATATTTCATGACCCCTTTTAGCCCTTTTTATTGCGCGTTTGAGATTCGTCCTACTTTCTCGATATTCCTCCAAAGCTTCATCAGTTTTGAGTCGCCTCGAACTTACATATGCTTCCTTTTTACTCTTAGCTTGTCTCACAATTTCACCCGTCATCCATGGTTCCCTAATCTTGCCATATCTATCTCTCATTTTCACAGGAACGTGTCTGTCCTGCACTCTAATCAACCTTTCCTTAAAAGACTCTCACATTTCAAATGTGGATTTACCCTTAAACAGCTGCTCCCAATCCACATTCCCTAGCTCCTGCCGAATTTTGTTATACTCTGCCTTTCCCCAATTTAGCACTCTTCCTTTCGGACCACTCTTGTCCTTGTCCATGAGTATTCTAAAACTTACGGAATTGTGATCGCTATTCCGAAAGTAATCACCGACTGAAACATCAACCACTTGGCCGGGATCATTCCCCAATACCAGGTCCAGTATGGCCCCTTCCCGAGTTGGACTATATACATACTGCTCTAAAAACTCTCCTGGATGCTCTTTACAAACTCTGCTCCATCTACGCCTCCAACACTACACGAATCCCATTCAATGTTGGGGAAGTTAAAATCTCCCATCACAACGACCCTATTGCTCCTACATTTTTCTATAATCTGTGTGCATATTTGTACCTCTACTTCATGCTCACTTTTGGGAGGCCTGTAATAAAGTCCCAAAAATGTCACTGCACCCTTCCTATTTCTTAGCTCCACCCATATTGCCTCAGTGCTCGAATCCTCTATCGTGCCCTCCTAAATCACAGCTGTGATATCATCTCTGACGAGTAATGCAACTCCTCCACCCCTTCTACCTCCCTCTCTATCCCTCCTGAAGCATCTATACCCTGGGATACTCAGTTGCCAGTCCTGCCCTTCCCTCAATCAAGTCTCAGTAATACCAATAACATCATATTCCCAGGTACTGATCCAAGCCCTAAGTTCATCTGCCTTACCTGCTACACTTCTCGCATTAAAACAAATGCACGACAGACCACCTGTCCCTTTGCATTCATCATCTCTTCTGTCGACTCTTCCCCTTAGTCACATGGAGTTTATTATCTTGTACCTTACCGGCTTTAGTTGCTGCTTCTTTACTGACCTCTAACTTATAGAATTTACAGTGCAGAAGGAGGCCATTCGGCCCATCGAGTCTGCACCGGCTCCTGGAAAGAGCACCCTACCCAAGGTCAACACCTCCACCCTATCCCCATAACCCAGTAACCCCACCCAACACTAAGGGAAATTTTGGACACTAAGGGCAATTTATCATGGCCAATCCACCTAACCTGCACATCTTTGGACTGGGGAGAAACCGGAGCATCCAGAGGAAACCCACGCACACACGGGGAGGATTGTCAGACTCCGCACAGACAGTGACCCAAGCCGGAATCAAACCTGGGACCCTGGAGCTGTGAAGCAATTGTGCTATCCACAATGCTACCGTGCTGCCCTTCCTAATCTGGTTCCCATCCCCCGCCATATTAGTTTTAAACCTCCCCAACAGTGTTAGCAAAAGCACCCCCTAGGACATTGGTTCCAGTCCTGCCCAGGTGTAGACCATCCGGTTTGTAATGGTCCCACCGCCCCCAGAACTGGTGCCAATGTCTTTAAGACAGAAATTGATAAATTCTTAATTTCTCGAGGAATTAAGGGCTATGGGGAGAGAGTGGGTAAATGGAGTTGAAATCAACCATGATTGAATGGTGGAGTGGACTTGATGGGCCGAATGGCCTTACTTCCACTCCTATGCCTTATGGTCTTATCTTTAAGACAGAAATTGATAAATCAATGTCCCAAACATCTGAACCCCTCCCTCCTGCACCATCTCTCAAGCCACGTATTCATACTGACTATTCTTGAATTTCTACTCTGACTGTCCCATGGCACTGGTAGCAACCCTGAGATTACTACCTTTGAGATCCTACTTTTTAACTTATCTCCTAACTCCCTAAATTCTGATTGTAGGACCTCATCCTTTTTTTTACCTATATCGTTGATGCCTATATGCACCACGACAACTGGGTGTTCACCCTCCCCCTTTAGTATGTCCTGCAGCCGATCTGAGACATCCCTGACCCGTGCACCCGGGAGGCAACATACCATTCGGGAGTCTCGTTTTTGACCACAGAAACGCTTGTCTACTCCCCTTACAATTGAATCCCCTATGACTATAGCCCTGCCAGTCTTTTTCCCACCCTTCTGTGCAGCAGAGCCAGCCACGGTGCCATGAGCCTGGCTACTACTGCCTTCCCCTGGTGAGTCATCTCCCCCAATAGTATACAAAACGGTATACCTGTTTTGGAGGTAGATGACCGCAGGGGACACCTGCACTGCCTTCACTGATTTCGCTGATTCTGAAGTGGGACAAGAACCTGGAGCTGTGTGGGTCCTACAGGCCAATATCCCATTTGAATGTAGATGCCAAATTGCTGGCCAAAATTTTGTCCTCCAGGATTGAGGATTGTGTTCCGGATGTTATTGGGGAGGACTAGACAGAGTTTGTTAAGGGTAGGTAGTTGGTGGCTAATGTAAGAATGTTGTTGAACATGATCATGAAGGTAGGGAGGTGGATGTTGTGATCGCAATGGATGCAAAAAAGGTTTTTGATTGGGTACATAGAACATAGAACAGTACAGCACAGAACAGGCCCTTCGGCCCTCGATGTTGTGCCGAGCAATGATCACCCTACTTAAACCCACGTAACCCGTATACCCATAACCCAACAATCCCCCCATTAACCTTACACTACGGGCAATTTAGCATGGCCAATCCACCTAACCCGCACATCTTTGGACTGTGGGAGGAAACCGGAGCACCCGGAGGAAACCCACGCACACACGGGGAGGACGTGCAGACTCCACACAGACAGTGACCCAGCCGGGAATCGAACCTGGGACCCTGGAGCTGTGAAGCATTGATGCTAACCACCATGCTACCGTGAGGCCCCTGAAGAATGAGGCCCCTGAAGAATGAGGCCCCTGGTAGAATGGGATTATCTGTGGGAGGCACGGGGACGGTTCAGATTTGGGCGCGGCTTTATTGACTGGGTCAGGTTGCTGTATCAGGCTCCTGTGGCACATGTACGCACGAATGGGACAACATCGGACTATTTTGGACTGCACCAGGGGACGAGACAGGGATGCCCTCTCT
Organism: Scyliorhinus canicula; assembly: GCF_902713615.1. NCBI lineage: Eukaryota > Metazoa > Chordata > Chondrichthyes > Carcharhiniformes > Scyliorhinidae > Scyliorhinus > Scyliorhinus canicula. Next base: position 96,008,309 of record NC_052156.1, read on the forward strand.
CCCCACTGTTGTTCGCGTTAGCTTTCGAGCCATTGGCAATTGCTCTGAGAGCCTCAAGGGCCTGGAAGGGGCTGGTCGGGGTGGGGGGGGGGGGGGAAGGTTGGGGGGGGGGGGGGGGGGGGGGGGGGGGGGTGGGGGGGGTTGTGGAGCACAGAGTCTCGCTCTATGGAGAGACCTGCTTCTGTATGTATCGGACCCAATAGAGGGGATGGAAGAAATCATGAGGATTCTCGGGAATTTGACCAGTTTTTGGGGTATAAGCTAAATATGGAGAAAAGTGAGACGTTTGCGGTCCAGGCGAGGGGACAGGAGAGGCGATTGGGGGAGCTGCCGTTTAGATTAGTGGGGGGAAGTCAGGTAGTAGACATTCAAGTGGCGCGGAAATGGGACCGGCTGCATAAATTTAATCTGGCCCAACTAGTAAACCAAATGAAGGACGATTTTAGGAGTTGGGATGTGCTTCCGTTGTCACTGGCTGGGAGGGTGCAGACGGTGAAGTTGACGGTCCTCCCGAGATTCCTGTTTGTATTTTTGTGTCTCCCCATCATTATTCAGTGGTCCTTTTTAAAATGGGTCAACAAAGTGATCACTGGCTTTGTTTGGGCGGGCAAGACCCCGCGAGTAAGGAAGGTAATGCTTGAGCGGAGTCGGGGAGAAGGCGGGCAGGCGCTGCCAAATTTTACTAACTATTACTGGGTGATGAATATAGCCATGATCAGGAAGTGGGTGGTGGGGGAGGGGTCGGCATGGGAGCGTATGGAGGCGGCTTCATGTAAGGGCATCAGTTTGGGGGCGTTTGTAACTACGCCTCTGCCGTTCCCGTCGGCACGATACTCCACCAGCCCCGTGTTGGTGGAGGCCCTGAGAGTCTGGGGGCAATGTAGGAGCAGAGGGAGCATCGGTCTGATCCCCAATCTGTAATAATCACCGGTTTGCCCCGGGAAGTATGGATCGGGGGTTCTGGATATGGTTGAGAGCAGGGATTGAGAGGATGGGGGATATGTTTATCGAGGGGAGTTGTCCGAGTATGAGGGCACTGGAGGAGAAATTTGGGTTGACGAGGGGAAACAAATTCAGGTATCCGCAGGTGCGGGACTTCCTATGTAAACAGGTGTCAACCTTCCCGCTCCTACCGCTAAAGGGGATCCAGGACAGGGTAGTTTCCAGTGGGTGGGGAGGTGAAGAGGTGAAATGTCTCTGACATTTACAAGGAACATATGGTGTCGGGGGAGAGGCAAACCGAGGTGCTGAAGTGCAAGTGGGAGGAGGAGCTGGGAGGAGAGATGGAGGATAGTCTAAGGGCGGACGCATTGAATAGAGTCAACGCGTCCGTAACATGTGCCAGGCTCAGTCTGATACAATTCAAGGTCGAACATCGGGCTCGCAGGACAGTGGCCCGGACGAGCAGATTCTTTGGGGTGGAGGACAGGTGTGCAAAATGTTTGGGAGGACCAGCGAACCATATTCACATGTTCTGGACATGTCCAAAGCTTAGGGGATCCTGGCATGGGTTTGCAGATGTCATGTCCACGGTGTTAAAAACAAGGGTGGCATTGAGTCCAGTGGTGGCGGTTTTCGAGGTGTCGGACGACCCGGGAATCCAGGAGGAGAAAGAGGGAAATGTTCTAGCCTTTGCTTCCCTGGTAGCTCGTAGACGGATACTATTAGCTTGGGAGGGACTCGAAGCCCCCGAAGTCGGAGACCTGGCTATCGGACATGGCTAGCTTTCTCTGTCTGGAGAAAATCAAGTTCGCTTTGAGAGGGTCACTGTTAGGGTTCGCCCGGAGGCGACCATTCGTTGACTTCTTCGCGGAAAATTAATCGTCAGCAGAAGGGGGGGGGGGGGGGGGGGGTTTAGTTCAGCTTAGAGTAGGGGGTTAATAAAGGTGGGACCTGTAAGGAAGCTTTTGCACTATGTTTATAGTTTCATGTACATTGTTTATTTTGTTGTTGTTACAATACCAAAAATACCTCAATGAAATGTTTATTAAAAAAAATTGTTAAAATTGTAAATGCCTCAATAAAATATTTTGTAAAAGGTGCAGAACCAGGTACTTTTTGAAAGAGTTTAGGGTCTCTGCCTCCGCCAGCAACTTGGGCAGCGAATTCCAGACACCCAATAACCTCTGGGTAAAAGGTTCTTCTTCATGTCCCCTCTACACCTTCTGCCACTTATCTAGTTCTAGAATTCTCCACCTTGGGAAACAATTTCATCCTGTCCACCCTATCTCTTCCCCTCATAATTTTGTACACCTTAATTAAGTTACCCCTCAGCCTTCTTTGTTCCATGGAAAATAACCCCGGCCTATAAAATCTCTCCTCGTAGCTACACTTTTCTTGTAAACCTCCTCTGCACTCACTCAGAGTAATAGATCCTTCCTGTAATGTGGCGACCAGAACTGTACACAATATTCCAGTTGTGGCCTCACCAGTGTTTTATACAACTCTTAACATTATATCCTTATTTTTATATTCTATACCTCTGCCAATGAAAGAGAGAATTCCATATGTTTTCTCAACAACCTTGTTTACCAAGTCATTTGGCGACTTGGGCAGGGAGATGGCTAGTACGACGTACTACCAACTGCCGGACCTTGAGTCACATGGTGGATCTCTATTGCCACCTGCTGGTTGGAGGTCGTATCGATAACTATATACATTAATGTGCACATGCATATCACCACATCCTTTGGAAATGTTAACATTTACAAATGTAACTGCTTTATTAAACATGATATGCATAATCATTGTAAGTGTGCCCCTTGTACGCACTTTATTGACGTTCAAAGAGACAGGTTCTTGTTGGTCTCCTGAATCTTGACCAATTACTTGATCTTGCTTCATCTTTCGAAAGACTGGTTTTCTGTCTGGTCTGAGTCACCAACTCTTTCAGCCTTTTGAAACAATGCTTCCTACTCCGTGTGTGCTCTTGTCAATTGGCCTTACTGCCAATGCTTGCGTCTTCATTGTCACGGCTGCTACCCGGTTGACAAACTGTGCCCTCAACTCTTCTCTTACCCCTCCTATTCGTTTGAATAACCCCCTCTTTTTCATTTCCTTGTCTTCTTGGCTTTAGTGGCATTATCCGTGACGTTGGTGCGGTTCACACACACATCTGCCTGTGGAGGATGTATCATAGAATATAGAACATAGAACAGTACAGCACAGAACAGGCCCTTCGGCCCTCGATGTTGTGCCGAGCAATGATCACCCTACTCAAACCCACGTATCCACCCTATACCCGTAACCCAACAACCCCACCCCCCTTAACCTTACTTTTTAGGACACTACGGGCAATTTAGCATGGCCAATCTACCTAACCCGCACATCTTTGGACTGTGGGAGGAAACCGGAGCACCCGGAGGAAACCCATGCACACACGGGGAGGACGTGCAGACTCCGCACAGACAGTGACCCAGCCGGGAACTGAACCTGGGACCCTGGAGCTGTGAAGCATTTATGCTAACCACCATGCTACCGTGCTGCCTATATAACTATATACATTAATGTGCACATGCATATCACCACACTCATAGCTCAACCCCTGTAATCCAGGTATAATTTTTGTAAACCTACATTGCACTCCCTCCAAGGCCAAAATATCCTTCCTAAGGTGTGGTGCCTAGAACTGTTCACAGTTCTCCAAGTGAGGTCTCACCAACACTTTGTATAGCTACAGCATAATCCCTGTGTCTTTATATTCCAATCCTCGAGATATAAAGGTTGGCATTCTAATAGCTTTTATGATCATTTTCTGCATTTAAAGGGCCTAAGCACCTGAACCCCCAAGTCTCTTTCGACATCCACTGCACCTAAGCTCTTTTCATTTAGAAATGAAACACTCTGCCCTATCCTTTTTTTGTCCAAAATGGATAATCCCACACTTGCTTACATCAAATTCTATCTGCCACAATTATGCCCATCCACCTAGTCTGGTCAATATAGCCTTGCAATTTTATGCTATCGTCTAAGCTGTCTAAAATGCCACCTATCTTTGTATCATCCTCAAATTTGGATATATGGCCTTTCTATGCCACCATTCAAATTATTAATGAATAGTGCAAATAATTGAGGCCCAACACAGATCCCTGTGCCAAGTTAGAGTAATTACCCATTATCCCCACTCTGCTGCCTGCCATTCAACCAGCTTTCTAACCATGTCAATAATTTGCCCGCAACTCCATGGGCTTCCACCTTGTCGACAGGAATAGTGCCGGAAGACTGGAGGATAGCAAATGTTGTCCCCTTGTTCAAGAAGGGGAGTAGAGACAACTCTGGTAATTATAGACCTGTGAGCCTTACTTCGGTTGTGGGTAAAATGTTGGAAAAGGTTATAAGAGATAGGGTTTATAATCATCTTGAAAAGAACAAGTTGATTAGCGATACTCAACACGGGTTTGTGAAGGGTAGGTCATGTCTCACAAACCTTATTGAGTTTTTTGAGAAGGTGACCAAACAGGTGGATCAGGGTGGTGATGTGGTGTATATGGATTTCAGTAAGGCGTTTGATAAGGTTCCCCACGGTAGGTTATTGCAGAAAATAAGGAAGTATGGAATTGAAGGTGATTTAGCGGTTTGGATCAGTAATTGGCTAGCTGAAAGAAGACAGAGGGTGGTGGTTGATGGCAAATCTTCATCCTGGAGTTCAGTTACTAGTGGTGTACCGCAAGGATCTGTTTTGGGGCCACTGCTGTTTGTCATTTTTATAAATGACCTGGAAGAGGGTGTAGAAGGATGGGTTAGTAAATTTGCAGATGACACGAAGGTCGGTGGAGTTGTGGATAGTGCTGAAGGATGTTATAGGATACAGAGGGACATAGATAAGCTGCAGAGCTGGGCTGAGAGTTGGCAGATGGAGTTTAATTCGGAAAAGTGTGAGGTGGTTCACTTTGGAAGGAGTAACAGGAATGCGGAGTACTGGGCTAATGGCAAGATTCTTGGTAGTGTAGATGAACAGAGAGATCTCGGCATCCAGGTACATAAATCCCTGAAAGTTGCCACCCAGGTTAATAGGACTGTTAAGAAGGCATATGGTGTGCTAGCCTTTATAAGCAGGGGGGATTGAGTTTCGGAACCACAAGGTCATGCTGCAGCTGTACATAACTCTGGTGCGGCCGCACCTGGAGTACTGCGTGCAGTTCTGGTCACCACATTATAGGAAGGATGTGGAAGCTTTGGAAAGGGTTCAGAGGAGATTTACTAGGATGTTGCCTGGTATGGAGGGAAGGTCTTACGAGGAAAGGCTCAGGGAATTGAGGTTGTTTTCGTTAGAGAGGAGAAGGCTGAGAGGTGACTTAATAGAGACATATAAGATAGTCAGAGGGTTAGATAGGGTGGACAGTGAGAGTCTTTTTCCTCGGATGGTGATGACCAACACGAGGGGACATAGCTTTAAATTGAGGGGTGATAGATATAGGACAGATGTCAGAGGCAGTTTCTTTACTCAGAGAGTAGTAGGGGTGTGGAACGCCCTGCCTGCAATAGTAGTAGACTCGCCAACTTTAAGGGCATTTAAGTGGTCACCGGATAGACATATGGATGAAAATGGAATAGTGTAGGTCAGATAGGCTTCAGATGGTTTCACAGGTCGGCGCAACATCGAGGGCCGAAGGGCCCGTACTGCGCTGTAGTGTTCTATGTTCTATGTTCTTAGTTAACAATCTCTTGTGTGGAACTTTATCAAATGTCTTTTGGAAGTTCATATAAATGACATCCATAGACATTCGCCTGTCCTCTACCTTAGTCACCTCCTCAAAAAATGCAGTAAGATTAGAACAAAGAACTATACAGCACAGGAACAGATCCTTCAGCCCTCCAAGCCTGTACCAGTCATGATAACAACCTTTGCTAATACCCTTACACTTCCTTGTCCTGTACCCTCTATACCCATCCGATCCATGTGTTTGTCAAGATGCCTTTTGAACATCGTAAATGTATCTGCTTCCGCAACCTCCCCTGGCAACGTGTTCCAGGCACTCACCACCCTTTGCGTAAAAAGACCTGCCTCGCACATCTCCTCTAAACTTTGCCCCACAGACTTTAAACCTATGCCCCCTGTTGACTGACCCCTCCACCCTGGGAAAGAGTGCCTGCCCATCCACTCTATCCGTGCCCCTCATAATCTTGTAGACCTCTATCAGGTCACCCCTCAACCTCCGTCTTTCTAATAAAAACAGTCCGAGTCTATTCAGCCTCTCTACATAGCTAGCACTCTCCAGACAAGGCAACATCCTGGTAAACCTCCTCTGCACCCTCTCCAAAGCCTCCACATCCTTCTGGTAGTGTGGCGACCAGAATTGTGCGCAATTTTCCAAGTGTGGCCTTACCAAGGTTCGATACAACTATAGCATGACTTGCCAGTTTTTATACTCGATGCCCCGTCCAATGAAGGCATGCATTCCGTATGCTTTCTTGACTATCTTGTCTACTTGTGTTGCCACCTTCAAAGATCTGTGGACCTGCACGCCCAGATCTCTCTGACTTTCTATATTCCAAAGAGTTTTGCCATTTACGGTATATTTTCCCTCGATGTTAGACCTCTGAAAATGCATTACCTCACATTTGTCCGGATTAAACTCCATTTGCCATTTCTCTCCAACCTATCTATGTCCTGCTGTATCCTCTGACAAACCTCATAACTCCACCAACCTTGATGTCATCTGCGATCTTACTAATCAGCCTGGCTACATTTTCCTCCAAGTCATTTATGTACACTACAAACAACAGAGGCGTCAGCACAGATCCCTGTGGAACACAACTAGTCACAACCTTCCATTCAGAAAAACACCTTTCTACTGCTACCCTTTGCCTTCTGTGACTGAGCCAGTTCTGTGTCTATCTTACCACCTCACCTCTGATCCCGTGTGACTTCATCTTTTGTACCAGTCTGCCATGAGGCACCTTGTCAAAGGCTTTACTGAAGTCCATGTAAACAACATCCACCGCCCTCCCCATCAATCATCTTTGTCACCCCCTCGAAAAACTCGAGCAAGTTAGTGAGGCACGATCTTCCCTTCACAAAATCATGCTGTCAATCGCTAATGAGTCCATTTGTTTCCAAATGGGTATAAATCCTGTTCCTGAGAATTCTCTCCAATAATTTACCTGCTACCGACGTGAGGCTCACCGGCCTATAGTTTCCAGGATTATCCCTGTTATATTTCTTAAATAGCGGTACCGCATTAGCTATTCTCCAGTCGTCTGGGTTCTCACCTGTAGCCAATGAGGATACAAAGATGTCAGTCAAGGGCCCCAGCAATTGCCTCCCTTGCTTCCCTCAGTATTCTGGGGTAAATCCCATCCAGAGACTTATCTACCTTAATATCTTTTAAAAGACCCAATACCTCCTCCTTTTCGATGTTAACATGAACCAGACTGTCCAGACACCCTACCCTAGTCAGGCATGACCTCCCCTTCATGAATCCATGCTGGCTCTCCCTGATCAACCAGAACTTTTCAAGGTGTTGAGTTACCCCATCCCTGATTATAGACTCCAACAATTTCCCCACCACAGACGTAATTTCCTGCTTTCCCTCTTTCATCCTTCTTAAAAAGTGGAGTGACGTGCAATTTTCCAATCCTGAGGCACTACTCCTGAATCTACAGAACTCTGGAAGATCATCGTGAGGGCAGACTGATTATAGTTAGGGCTGACAGCACTGCATATTGTCAAGATAACATTCCAGCGATAGTACTGAAGCCGTACTGCAGAACTAACTGCACCCTTAATCAAACTGTCCTAGTTACAATACCAGCATCTACCTGGGAATATGGAGAATTCCCCAGGCATGTCCCAGCCACTTAGCATCCTAACTAACTCTTGATCATCAGCAAAGTGATGGAAGGTGTTGTCGCCAGTGTTATTTATGCAGCATTTGCACAGCAACAATCTGCTCACTGACTCTTAGTTGGGGTCCACTGGGCACTCAGCTGCTGACCTCATTACAGCCTTGATCCAATCATGGACACAAGGACTGTGTCCAAGAAGTGAGGTGAAAGTGACTGCCTTTGACATAGAAGTATCATTTGATCGAGTGGCATCACGGAGCCAGAGCAAACCTAGAGTCAACGGGAATTAGGGGGAACTTGCCACTGGTTGGAGTCATACCTGGCACAAAGAAAGATGGTTGTGGTGGTTGGAGCTCAGTCATCTCAATAAATGAATAACTGCAGGAGTTCCTCAAGTTAGTATCTCAGGCTCAGCTATTTTGAGCTGCTTTACTCCATAACAATGAAATGGGGCTGCTTGCTATTGATTACATGTTCAGCACCATTTGCTATTCCTGAGATACTGAAGCACTGCGTGCCCAAATGCAGCAAGAGCTGGACAACATTCAGGATAGATTCATTCAGGTTCTCAGAAATACATCAAAATAGCCTTTCTAGAGAGAGAGAGATCAAGTCCTCATCCTTTTTCCAACCTGTAATAGTTTCCCCGAAGATTCATCCATTCAGGTTCTCTGCAGTTTCTGAAATACAGCACTCACAGCCTTTCTGGAGAAAACACGGAGGAGAGAGTAGGCGGGACCTTGTCGCTGTGTGTCCAGAATTCAGCTGCTCCCTCAGGTCTTTGAGAACCGTCCCACTGGGATAGAAACCATCTGTTTCCAAGCAGAATACGGCCTTTTTGCCAATTCGTTGACCACCAGCCAATCAATCAAACCAAGTCCCACCCTATCTATCTTTCTGGTGCCGAAGTGTCTGCAGTCTCCTGTTCAGACTAGCAGATTTTTCCCTCCTGTAAGTTGGGAATTGCTCACTCCTCTCTGATGCTTGACTTAAAGACACACGTCCACTAATCATCCATGGATCAAAAATGATAATGGCAAAATAAAAGAAAGGGGAACTAGGAATAAACAGGAAGAATGCTTACATTGGGAACACCACAACCAACAACTTCCCTTCCAAGCCACACACAGTTGCACATTATCCTAACTTGGAAATATATCGCCGTTCCTTCACTGTCACTGGGTTAGAATCCTGGATCTCCCTCCCTGATGGCACAGTGGCTGGGACCTATACCACAAGGACAGCACGCTGGCACAATGGTTAGCGCAGTTGCTTCACAGCTCCAGGGTCCCAGGTTGGATTCTTGGCTTGGGTCACTGTCTGTGCGGAGTCTGCATGTTCTCCCCGTGTCTGCGTGGATTTCCTCTGTGTGCTCCCGGTTTCCTCCCACAGTCCAAAGATGTGCAGCCTAGGTGGGGTTACGGGGATAGAGCCTCCTTCTACACTGTAAATTCTATAACTCTATGATAACTCAATGACTGCAGCGGTCCAAGAAGGCAGCTCACCAACTCCTGCTCAAGAGCAATTAGGGACAGGCAATGTGCTGGTTTAAGCAGCATGCACCAATTCCATAAATGAATAAATAAGGGCTCAAATAAGCACCGATCTTGCTCCCGGAATGCCCAACCCAGGAAGGGACTCCTCGCGGTGTATACCCAGCCTAAACACCCCAAAACAGTAAAGACCCCACACAAGAACCTGAATATGCTGAAAGGTAGACCCGTCCTTGCAGAACCCTGGGGCTCGACCTTATTGCGAACAGGCCCCTCCTGGTGACACCAAAATCGCAACCAGCGCCCGGGACCTAGCCAGGTGCAACCACTTCCCTTCCACAAGGTCAGACTTCTCCCATCAGATCCCAGGAATATCCAGAAGCAGCCACCAACCTGTGAGGGAAATATGCTAATCTGCAAATGAAAACAACATGATTTCAAGTCTCCTTTCCCCAGCATACTTCTGCCATCATTGCAGCTGCCTACATCCTACCCCAGGTGGAAATGAAGAAGATGCTTGATGAATTGTACACTGCTACAAATAATAATGAAACAGAACACCCAAAGGCCTCGTTAATTGTGGCCGGGGACTTCAACAAAGCCAACCTCCAAGAGTGTACTGCCCAAATTCCACCAACACATCTCCTGTCCATCAGGGACTCCCAACATCCTTGACCACTGCTACACAAACATCAAGGGCACCTACCGATCCATACCCCGACCGCACTTCTCCTATATGATTGCTTGGGAGTCAGTGGATTGCTCCATATTCAAGAACTCAGCGGCCAACCTAGATGAGTATGCCAGCACCATCATGGACTTTATTCGGCAAGTGTGTCGAAGATTGTGTGCCAAAGAAGGTAGTATGTGCATTCCCCAACTGGAAACCATGGTTTAACTGGGAGATCCACTCTCTACTGAAATCCAGGTCTGATGCGTTCAAGACAGACGAGTCTGACCTATACAAGAAATCTAGGTACGACCTTCACAATGCCATCAGGGATGCCAAGAGGCAATACCAGATTAAGCTAGAGCCACAGACTAACGACATGGACTTCCGTCAGTTGTGGCAAGGTTAAATAATAACAGGCTACAAATCAAAACCGAGTAGAATCTCTGGCGATTGAGCATCCCATCCCATTTGTACTCGATGCATTCTGTGCTCATTTCGAGCAAGAAGCCAACAAACCATTGTTGACTGCCCCAACAGCCTCAGACACACCTATACCTTCCGTCACAGCCTCAGAAGTCAGATCGGCCTTCTTGAAAGTGAACCCATGGAAAGCAATGGGTCCTGACAGAGTCCCTGATCATGCACTCAGATCAAGTGCGGACTGACTGGCGGCTGGGTTCGCAGACATCTTCAACCTCTCCCTACTCCATTCCGAGGTTCCTACCTGCTTTGAAAAAAACACTATCATACCGGTGCCCGGCAATGTGCCTCAACGACTACTGTCCGGTGGCCTTGACCTCAATCATTATGAAGTACTTCGAGAGGTTGGTCATGAGGCACATCAATTCCATCCTTCCTGATTGCTTTGATCCATTGCAATTTGCATATCACCACAACCGATCTACAGCAGACGTATCTCCCTGGCCCTACATTTATTCATGAAATATCTTGACAACAAGGATTCCTATGTCAAACTCCTGTTCATTGACTGTAGCTCCGCCTTCAACACCATAATCTCAGCCAAGCTCATTTGCAAACTTCAAACCTTAGGACTTGGCTCCTCCCTCTGCAACTGGATCCTCGACTTTCTGACCCATAGACCACAATCAGTAAGGATAAACAATGACACCTCCACCATGATAGTCCTCAATACCGGGCCCCACAAGGCTGCGCACTCAGCCCCCTACTATGCTCCCTATACACACATGACTGCATGGCAAAATCCGGTTCCAACTCTATCTACATGTTTGCTGATGAGACGACCATAGTGGGTTGGATCTCAAACAATGATGAGGCAGAGTACAGGAAGGAGAAAGAGAACTTTGTGGCATGGTGCAACGACAACAATCTCTCCCCCAATGTCAGCAAAACTAAGGATCTGGTCTGGAAGCGAAGTGTCATACGCACCCCTCTCTGCCTAGAATTTATCATAGAATTTACACTGCAGAAGGAGGCCATTCAGTCCATCGAGTCTGCACTGGCGCTCAGAAAGAGCACCCTACCTAAACCCACATCTCCACCCTATCCCCGTAACCCCACCTCACCTTTTTGGACACTAAGGGCAATTTAGCATACCAATCCAATCAACCTGTACATTTTTGGACTGTGGGAGGAAACCGGAGCACCCAGACGAAACCCACGCAGACATGGGGAGAACGTGCAGACTCCGCACAGTGACCCAAGCTGGGAATCGAACCTGGGACCCTGGAGCTGTGAAGCAACTGTGCTAACCACTGTGCTACCCTGCTGCCCATCAATAGTGCCGAGGTGGAGATGGTTGACAGCTTCAGATTCCTAGACGTACACACCACCAACAATCTGTCCTGATCCACCCACGTCAACGCTACAACCAAGAAAGCACAACAGCACCTTGACTTCCTCAGGCAACTAAGGAAATTCGGCATGTCCACATCGATTCTTGCCAATTTTTACAGATGCACCATAGAAAACCTCCCACCTGGCTGCATCACAGCCTGGTACGGCAACTGCTCGGCCCAAAACTGTAAGAAACTGCAGAGAGTTGTGAACACAACCCAGTCCATCATGCAAACCCACCTCCCATCCATTGATTCTGTCTACACCGACCGCTGCCTTGGGAAAGCAGGCAGCATAATCAAAGACCCCTCCCACCTGGGTTATTCTCTCTTCCAACCTCTTCCATCGGGCAGAAAGTCTGAGAACACGCACTAACAGATTCAAAAGCAGCTTCTTCCCTACTGTTCAGACTCAAGAATGGCTCTCTTATGAACTGAATTGATCGCTCTACAGTTGTAGCACTACACTCTGAATGCTTCACCCGATGTCCATGTCTATTGTGTATTTATCGTATGTCCTATATTTTTCACATATGGAACGATCTGCCTGAACTCTACGCAAACAACACTTTTCACTGTGCCCGTGACAAATCTAAATCTACATTAAAAATCCTGAACCTCACTGACCATTAATCTCTAACTAAAGTAACAGATTCAAGAGCAATCTTCCACTGTTCCTTGCCTTTTCATGCAAGTTAGGGCAAGGAAACAGTAATATAACATCATCTCATCCTACCCTCGTATGCAGTGGTGGAGAAGGATCACAATCTACAGGGTATAATGAGCGAGATGGATCAAATCCTGCAGCTCATGGGAAGAGTGAGAGATCAGCTACTGAAGGCTATAGTGAAGGTGAAAGGTCAAATCCTGCAGGTCATGGTGAGGGTGATGGACCAGATTGTGCACTTCATGATTCTTAAACCTATCTGTTTACTCAAATTAAGTTTGTAATTTAGAGACTATTGTTGTCAGGCAACATAATTATCTATTGCTGTCCTCGCACTGGCCCCTTTTTTTCGCAGGCCCTTTAGTTGGTTGCAAAAGGTTGGGTTGCTTCCATTATTAGATCTGATTTTGAGATGTGTTTCTAACCCCTTAACCACTCCATCACCAAGACCACCAACTTGCACCTCAATCTGCACCTGCATTCGCTCAGCGACTGCTGAACTTTCATCCATGTCTTCTCATTGTGACAATTCTGGTGTTCTCATCGGCCGCACCTCAGCTTTCATCGTACATAAATGGAACTAAACAAAAGTCTGCTGTTCGTATCTTACCTTATGTGGAGTATAGTGTTCAGTTTTGGTCGCCACACTACCAGAGGGATGTGGAGGCTTTGGAGAGGATAGAGACGAGGTTTACCAGGATATTGCTTGGTCTGGAGGGAGCTATGAGGAGAGGTTGTATAAGCTGTTTGTTCTCACTGGAACAACGGAAGTTGAGGGACGAACTGATAGAAGTCTACAAAAGTATGAGGGGCATGGACAGAGTGGATAATCAGAAGCTTTTTCCAAGGTTGGAAGAGTAAATTACTGGGGGACATAGGTTTAAAGTGCAAGTGGCAAAGTTTAGAAGAGATACGTGTGAAGCACGTTTTTTTACAGAGTATGGTGGGAGCCTGGAACTCGCTGCCAGAGGAGGTGGTGGAAGCAGATACGATAGTGATGTTCAAGGGACGTTTTGACCAATACATGAATAGGATGGGATTAGAGATATATGGACCCCGGAAGTGTAGAGGTTAGACGGCAGCATGGTCGGCGCAGACTTGGAGGGCTGAAGGGCCTATTCTTGTGCTGTACTGTTCTTTGTTCTATAACCCCTTGAATTTAAAATTATCATACTTGTTTTCAAATCCCTGCATGGTCTCCCCCACTTTCGATATCTATAGTCTCCTCCAGTCCCCCAATTCTCAAATATCTACACTCCTCCCATAAAAGCCCCTTGAATGTCCCCAATTTTAATTGCTCCACCATTGGCGTCCTTGCCTCCAGCTGCCAAGACGCTGGAGTAACCTGTCTGAACCTCCCTACTTTGCTTTCCTTGCTTCAGATGCTGCTTAACAGCTATCTCTCTGAGTAAGTGCTCATTTTCCTTATGTGGCTCATTGTCAGTTTTGATGTTATAATGCTCCTGTGAGAAGTGCCTGGGAGTGGTTTAACTACATTAAAGGTGTTGCTTGAATGCAAGTTGTTCACGAAGGACTGCTGTGTATTTGTGTTACGCTGTGCTTTGCAGCAAGTAGCTGAATGCCTGTGTGCACTTATCTAGCTTCACTGGTAGACAGATGTTTAATTTACCCTTATGCTGTATACCTTTCAAACTGGGAGTCAGCAGGTGCTGGTGGATCTCTGATCATCAGTGTTTATTTCCTGGTGTGGACAGCAGTGATCTACCGTCAGCTGCACTTAAACCAGGCAGGCAGCTGAGTATCTCAGCGGAACCCAGCTATTGGCATAAACTTTGCACGAGGCTGAATGTTAGAAACAGATCTTTAGCTATCCACAAGACAGTTCATAAAACAACACAGATACTTTGGGTTGCTCAAGAATTTACAATAGTGCTTTTAAATGTTGCATACATAGCATGTTCCTTGTAGTTGCTGTGCAGTGCTGTAATTCTACACTGAGTGGGAGTAAAGCGCTAGTCATGTGTTCTTTACTGCAGGGCATTTGACACTTTGGCAAAAGCACTGAGCCCTACGGATGGGAGCAGTGTGCCCATCCTGATGGAAGGTTTGGAAGTTCTCGGAGGACCCAGTATCCAGCTGATGAGCAGAGACCAATCGATGCCAATAATAGAGGTGGAAGGACCTTTACTGACAGATACCCATGTGATCTTCAAGGTTTGTTATCATGAAGGGGATTAATCACCCCAGTCATACATTACCCAATGCTGATGAATCCAGTAAATGCTGTGGTGCCTTACCGACTGTAAGAATCTGTTCTACTTGATCTCTGCCTTCACACTTCTGATCATCACAATGAATGCTGTCTGTTGTATCTTGGCTTACATCATGTTTATCCAGTATTCTTATACTTTCTCTCTTGGAAATGTCCATGTCCCAGAGTACAAAGTGGGGGGGGGGGGGGGGGGGGGGGGGACTAAGGTAGATCTGCCCTCTCACAGTACCCTGCTGCCACTGGGGCTTCCCCAGGTCTGGAGAGAGCATGTGTTCCTGACCTTCTGCCTCTTACTGAACTGTGCCCACTGAGCAACCAAGCAGATGGGTGCCCAGCAGAATGTGGAACTGTGTAACACTGGGGACAAGCTTCAAACTGAAGGGCAACTATTTAGAGGGGAGTTTAGCGTTACGCAGGTCAAGGAGACACAGCCGGAGTGAGGCACATCCAGAGTGGGTATTGGAACTTGGTAATTTGGTGCAGTGAGGTAATCAGGAAAGGTAAGTGGTAAGTCTAATTCTGCTGTTTTTCAGTTAAAAGTGCGGTGTGTAGCTTAGTGTCTGATTGGCTGAAGCTGCCCCCACCCTAATTGCTGAGAGGCAGTTATCTCTGTCACCTGAGGCCTGTTTAGTGGCACAGAGGTGCACATTGTATTCTTGTCTTTGAAGCTTAGATAGTGTGAGTCACCCTGGTTAGCTGAGGTCTGTATAAAAGACAGACAGAAAGCACACTCAGTAAGATTTGCGCAAGTCAAGGAGACACAGCCGGAGTGAGGCACATCCAGAGTGGGAATTGGAACTTGGTAATTTGGTGCAGTGAGGTAATTCGGTGCAGAGTGGGAGAAGGGAGAGTGGGGCAGCAGGGTAGCATAGGGGCAGCAGGGTAGCATGGTGGTTAGCATAAATGCTTCACAGCTCCAGGGTCCCAGGTTCGATTCCCGGCTGGGTCACTGTCTGTGTGGAGTCTGCACGTCCTCCCCCTGTGTGCGTGGGTTTCCTCCGGGTGCTCCGGTTTCCTCCCACAGTCCAAAGATGTGCGGGTTAGGTGGATTGGCCATGCTAAATTGCCCGTAGTGTCCTAATAAAAGTAAGGTTAAGGGGGGGGTTGTTGGGTTACGGGTATAGGGTGGATACGTGGGTTTGAGTAGGGTGATCATGGCTCGGCACAACATTGAGGGCCGAAAGGCCTGTTCTGTGCTGTACTGTTCTAAGGTGCTTTTTCCCTACCTATTTGTTCTTCTGGCCTGCAACTTTTACTCTGCAGGGAGAGAACCAGAGCGCATCTGAGAACCTGGGAAGGTAAGTGATTTTTACTTTTATTTATTTTTATGTTTGTTACCTTTTCAAATTGTGTGGGGGGGAGAAACTGAAGTGACATCACAGTAAAGCTGTGACCTGATTGGCTGGTTGGGAATATACACTAAACTTAAAAATTAAGCATTGTTAAACTAATTAAACATAATTACTAATTAAACATAATTTGAATTACTTCATTATAATTTAGAGGGGTATCTAAGCCAGAGATCGGAGAGTACTGTATTTAGCTTTCACATTTATAGTAGAAACCTGGTGCTAGGAAACATATAGTTAACAGTAACTTTAAAAAAATAAGTTTAATTTACTAATTAATTCATACAATGTCAATTAGAGGGGTGCAGTGCTCTGACTGAGATGTGACAGGTCCGGGAGGCTTCCAGCGTCCTGGATGGCTTCATCTGCAGAAAGTGCACCCAACTGGGGCTCCGCACAGATCGCATGGTTCGGTTGGAGCAGCAGTTGGATGCACTTAGGAGCATGCAGGTGGCGGAAAACGTCATAGATAGGAGTTATATAAATGTGGTCACACCCAAGGTGCAGGCCGAGAAATGGGTGGCCACCAGAAGGGGCAGGCAGTCAGTGCAGGAATCCCCTGTGGTTGTGCTGCTCTCGAACAGGTATACCCCTTTAGATACTGTCGGGGAGGATAGCCTATCAGGGGAAAACAGAAGCAGCAAGAGCAGTGGCACAACGGTTGGCTATAGTCAGGGGCACAGATAGGCACTTCTGTGGACGTGAAAGGAACTCCAGGATGGTATGTTCCCTCCCTGGTGCCAGGGTCCAGGATTTCTCTGAACGGGTAGTGGGAATCCTCAGGGGGAGGGCAAACAGGCAGAGATCATTGTACATATTGGTACTAATGACACAGGCAGGAAGGGGCATGAAGTCCTGCAGCAGTAGTTCAGGGAGCTAGGCAGAAAGTTAAAAGACAGGACCTCGCGGGTTGTAATCTATGGATTGCACCCTGTGCCATGTGCCAGTGAGGCTGGAAATAGGAAGATAGAGCAGCTAAACACGTGGCTATACAGCTGGTGTAGTAGGGAGGGTTTCAGTTTTATGGACCACTGGGAGCTCTTCCGGGGTAGGTGTTGTGGTGATATGCATCACTGTAAATACACAGGGGTTAATGTAGATACACTAGGACACTGTAAATACACAAGGGGTTAATGTGAACACACTACACCTAGCTAGACACTAGATGGAGCACCAGAGACATGACACACAGACATTCAACCTATAGGTCAGTAAGATAGGACACGGCCAACGGGCATTCAAGATACACACAGAGGTGACACTACACTTACACCAACCTATATAAAAGGACACAGCACACATGCTCAGTCTCTTTCCAGTAGAGACACTTAGTGAGTACACAGGGTTGATTGAACACATCACATTCACCACCTGGATTGTAGCTGACTTGGTTCGTCAGTCTGAGTAGCTATAGCAGGATTAACAGGAGAGTCGAATCCAAGTAGGAGAATTGTTAACAGTTTAATGAATGTGTTAAAGCGATCTCCAAGTCTGAACCTTTGTCAGAGTGCACATCAAGGAAGCAGCTTATGCTACGTCAAGAGCATAACAAGACATGGTACCAGTGAGTGAACTGTTTAGATCCATGTAGTTTGTCGCCACCTGGGTTGGCCACTTCCTCACACAAAATGGAAGAATGCAAAGATTACAGGGAAAAATGGACATTAGCAAAGAAACAAGCAGTTTGCAGAATCCCCTGTATTCTAGCTGCTACAGAAACCAGACAGAACTGTAACTAACGAGCTGCGCATATTAAGTGAGCGATTCACGGTGATTCCCAGGCACAATGGACACAACAGTTAACTGCAATCGCTAAATTCTATGGAAGGTCAGACATTCCGGCGCCAGTGGAGTCTAAGACAAAGGACACCAATAAGGTGTAAGGAACCGCCCGGTGATCGAGGAACAGCTCCGTTATTGGGGAAATTCAAATCAATCGATTGGGAAGAGACCCAATCGATTGCAGGTTTATAGAGGGTCCGCCCAGAAGGAAGCAAAGCCTCTGGGACCTATAAAAGTCAGGTCCCAGGACTGATTCGTTCTTCTTGACCAGCCGGCCCTCCCAACAGAACACCTTTGCAGTAGAAGAACCTTGAGAAGGAAAGGCCTGGTCAGCAGCCGCCATTAAGTAAGTGTCATACAACGCAGGCTACGAGAGTAGACACTCCTGACTCCTTTAGTCCACACCAACTGGAAGCCTGCAGATCCAGGACAACGCAAGAGGCCATTGTTCCCTGATCCGGCAGTTCCCTTATTCCAGATAAGTATTGGCCTGTTAGTGGTAAGAATAGTCTAGTCTTTTAGTTTTATATGCATAATTAGTAGATAACTATTATAATAAACGTGTCTTGTTTGAATTTACTAACTGGTGTATTGAGTTATTGGTCTGAACTTGAACTTGAACCTTGTGGCGGTATCTTAACGATACCTGGCGACACTAGAGCTAAGAAATAAAACAGAGCCAAATTGAGTGTAAAGCACACTCACCCAGAACGAGCAACAAGTTACAACTCAGCAGACAGTGACTACCAGCAACAGCAGACAGGCAGATGATGTTCGAGATTCCGGTTCCACAGCAGCTCAGGTACCAAGGCAATCTCAGTGAAAACTGGTGTGCATTCAGGCAGAGACTCGAGATCTACCTGGTAACGTCGGACTTAGATGGCATGGCGGATGCAGAGAAAATAAAGCTTCTACTTACCATCGCGGGTCCAAGAGCAGCTGAAATCTTCCAGACCTTCAAATACTCAAAGGGCAAAACAAGAGCGACTTCCAGGCAGTCCAAGAATTCTGCGAGGAAGATACAAGAAGAAAAGGTAAAAGAGGCGGCAAAACTCACCACGAGGTAGGCTTGCAGCAACAAACGACAGTTTTGATTTGCGGCCATCTTGAAAATGGAGCTGCACATGCGCAGTTGCGCGAATAGCGCACATTGGAAGGTCCATTTGCGCATGCGCAGTTGCGAAAAAGGCCCCAAGTAAAGGAGCAGCAATCTGTGCATGCGCCATCGCTTCCTACGCTCTACGTCACATGCTTCGTGACATCAGAGGCCCTGGACCACGACCATTTAAAGGGGAAATGTCCCAAAGCAAGAAAAGAATAATTTACAGCCTCAAAACCAGATTCTTTCACCTGCAACAACAGCACAATGCCTGAAATTCGACCAGTAGCTGAAAGTAACCTCCACAGAGCCGTGCAACAAGCAGCACCGCCTTAGAAGATGATATGGTCCTAAAAGACTCCGACTCAGATGAAGATTTCATCTTGGGAGGTGACTACCCCAGTACCAAATCCGAACCGCAACTAGAGGTGTTGTACATTGAAGACCCCGACAACGAGTTCTTCGGATTTGGAAATCCTCAGCCCAGCATAGGTGACATTCCGACTCGTGAGTGCAGGATTATGCTGCTGCCTGGCGCCAAGAGACAGAGAGCGGTACAAGCCCACAAAGAGCAGCCTGCTGACACACAGAGAGTGATCCACGCACCACGAAGGGTCCCAGCCTCCACACAAGAAGTGATGAAAGTTTCCACAGAGAGAATGCACGATTCCACACAGGGAACACTGCAAGACTCCACAGAGGGCGTGACACAAGCCTCCACAGCGAGCTTGTGGACAGCCTCCACGATAGAAGCAACGCAAGACTCCAGACCGCAGTCCTTGCATGAACAAGACCATGAGGATCTAGCAACTTCCTCTGAGCAACCAGCAGCAGACGATGCAGGTCTGCCACGCTCAAGTGCACAGCAAGAAGACTATGACAGTCTACCACGCTGACGTGAACAACAAAGCGACTATGACAGTCCACCCAGATTACTTGAGCCACCAGAAGAAGACTCTGACAGTTCTGAGTCTACCCAGCTCAAGTGAACAACAAGAAGACACTGAGGCTCTACCCACTGTATGTGCAACATGACAGACCTCAGCTAGTGTGTACAGAGGCACTCGACAATCACAGTGAGACTACTGGTGACTCCGGTGACACCATGTTAATTCAATCCTCATCCGCTCGAGCCTCTCCACAAGCAAATGAATTCCGGAAGGTTTTGACTCCGGATGTGGAGCATCAAGAAACCTCAAAAGGTGCAGGTGAAACAGACCAGACTCCAGACGGGGTGCATCGACAAGCCAAAACTGACTCAGGTGAAACAGACCAGACTCCAGACGGGGAGAATCGACAAGCCAAAGCTGATTCAAGTAAGCCAGACATGACTCCAGATGGGGAGCGCTGCGAACTCAGTGACGGCACACTCAAGGAAACAGCAGATGCCACAAAGCACGTTGACATGAGTAACTTTGTGAAGGACTCGTATTATCCACAGAGTGAAAAATGAAATGAAATGAAAATCGCTTATTGTCACGAGTAGGCTTCAATGAAGTTACTGTGAAAAGCTCCTAGTCGCCACATTCCGGCGCTTGTCCGGGGAGGCTGGTACGGGAATCGAACCGTGCTGTTGGCCTGCCTTGGTCTGCTTTAAAAGCTAGCGATTTAGCCGAGTGAGCTAAACAAGCCCAGTGTGGTCCTTTAGCGCAGCAAACACGACAACAAAACCAACCAACACAACAGCAACATCAAAAACAATAGCAAGAAGCGTACCAGAGGCAACAACGTCGACAACAAGCATGACAAAAACAACAACAATGGAACTACAACTGGGACAACATGGTACAACTCTGCAAATGAGGGACACTGTTACTGCTCAGCTCAGTACAATGACATACCATGGCAGGACGACACAGATTGCATACATTGCTACCACAAGCATCGGACGAAAACAAGACTCCAAATCAGACAACAAAGTGATTTGACCACTTCTTGCTTCCTTACGCACAGGGACACTGACGGCGTTTACAAAGCAATGCCACCATCAACATCACTACCTCACCAACCAAACAAGAAAGACACTCTATCATAATAATTAATCAATTTTGGACTCATGCTATCACCGTACCAGCCTCCCCGAACAGACGCCGGAATTTGGCGACTCAGGATTTTCACAGTAACTTCATTGAAGCCTACTTGTGACAACAAGCGATTTTCATTTAATTTCATAACTTGTACACAGCATCACTTATCTACCTGTTTTTGTTCAATTTTCTTTAACACTGTACAGAAAATATTTAACATGAAAAAAGGGGGATGTGGTGATATGCATCACTGTAAATACACAAGGGGTTAATGCCGATACACTAGGACACTGTAAATACACAAGGGGTTAATGTGAACACATTAATCCTAGATAGAAACTAGAGGGAGCACCAAAGACATGACACACAGACATAGAACATTACAGCGCAGTACGGGCCCTTCGGCCCTCGATGTTGCGCCGAACTATGAAACCATCTGAAGCCTATTTGACCTACACTATTCCATTTTCATCCATATGTCTATCCAGCGACCACTTAAATGCCCTTAAAGTTGGCGAGTCTACTACTGTTGCAGGCAGGGCGTTCCACACCCCTACTACTCTCTGAGTAAAGAAACTGCCACTGACATCTGTCCAATATCTACTACCCCTCAATTTAAAGCTATGTCCCCTCGTGTTGGTCATCACCATCCAAGGAAAGAGACTCTCACTGTCCACCCTATCTAACCCTCTGACTATCTTATATGTCTCTATTAAGTCACCTCTCAGCCTTCTCCTCTCTAACGAAAACAACCTCAAGTCCCTGAGCCTTTCCTCGTAAGACCTTCCCTCCATACCAGGCAACATCCTAGTAAATCTCTGAACCCTTTCCAAAGCTTCCACATCCTTCCTATAATGTGGTGACCAGAACTGCACGCAGTACTCCAGGAGCGGCCGCACCAGAGTTATGTACAGCTGCAGCATGACCTAGTGGCTCCGAAACTCAATCCCCCTACTGATAAAGGCTAGCACACCATATGCCTTCTTAACAGCCCTATTAACCTGACTGGCAACTTTCAGGGATTTATGTACCTGGATGCCAAGATCTCTCTGTTCATCTACACTACCAAGAATCTTGCCATTAGCCCAGTACTCTGCATTCCTGTTACTCCTTCCAAAGTGAACCACCTCACACTTTTCCACATTAAACTCCATCTGCCACCTCTCAGCCTAGCTCTGCAGCTTATCTATGTCCCTCTGTATCCTATAACATCCTTCAGCACTATCCACAACTCCACCGACCTTCGTGTCATCTGCAAATTTACTAACCCACCCTTCTTCATCTTCTTCCAGGTCATTTATAAAAATGACAAACAGCAGTGGCCCCAAAACAGATCCTTGCGGTACACCACTAGTAACTGAACTCCAGGATGAACATTTGCCATCAACCGCCACCCTCTGTCTTCTTTCAGCTAGTCAATTACTGATCCAAACCGCTAAATCACCTTCAATCCCATACTTCCTTATTTTCTGCAATAGCCTACCGTGTGGAACCTTATCAAACGCCTTACTGAAATCCATATAGACCACATCAACCGCTTTACCCTCATCCACCTGTTTGGTCACCTTCTCAAAAAACTCAATAAGGTTTGTGAGGCATGACCTACCCTTCACAAAACCGTGTTGACTATCGCTAATCAACTTGTTCTTTTCAAGATGATTATAAACCCTATCTCTTATAACCTTTTCCAACATTTTACCCACAACTGAAGTAAGGCTCACAGGTCTATAATTACCAGGGTTGTCTCTACTTCCCTTCTTGAACAACGGGACAACATTTGCTATCCTCCAGTCTTCCGGCACTATTCCTGTCGACAAAGACGACATAAAGGTCAAGGACAAAGGCTCTGCAATCTCCTCCCTGGCTTCCCAGAGAATCCTAGGATAAATCCCATCTGGCCCAGGGGACTTATCTATTTTTACACTTTCCAAAATTGCTAACACCTCCTCCTTGTGAACCTCAATTCCATCTAGCCTGGTCGACTGAACCTGAGTATTCTCCTCGACAACATTGTCTTTCTCCAGTGTAAACACTGATGAAAAATATCCATTTAACGCTTCCCCTTTCTCCTCTGATTCCACACACAACTTTCCACTACGATCCTTGATTGGCCCTAATCTTACTCTAGTCATTCTTTTGTTCCTGATATACCTATAGAAAGCCTTAGGGTTTTCCTTGATCCTATCCGCCAACGACTTTTCGTGTGTCCTCTCCTCGCTCTTCTTAACTCTCCCTTTAGGTCCTTCCTGGCTAAATTGTAACTCTCAAGTGCCCTAACTGAGCCTTCATGTCTCATCCTAACATAAGCCTTCTTCTTCCTCTTGACAAGTGCTTCAACTTCCTTAGTAAACCACGGTTCCCTTGCTCGACAACTTCCTCCCTGCCTGACAGGTACATACTTATCAAGGACACGCAGTAGCTGTTCCTTGAAAAAGCTCCACATTTCGATTTTACCCATCCCCTGCAGTTTCCTTCCCCATCCTATACATCCTAAATCTTGCCGAATAGCATCATAATTGCCTTTCCCCCAGCTATAATTCTTGCCTTGCGGTATATACCTATCCCTGCCCATTGCTAAAGTAAACATAACCGAATTGTGATCACTATCACCAAAGTGCTCACCTACATCTAAATCTAACACCTGGCCGGTTTCATTACCCAGTACCAAATCCAATGTGGCATCGCCCCTTGTTGGCCTGTGTCAGAAAACCCTCCTGCACACACTGCACAAAAACTGACCCATCTATAGTACTCGGACTATAGTATTTCCAGTCAATATTTGGAAAGTTAAAGTCCCCCATAACAACTACCCTGTTACTCTCGCTCCTGTCGAGAATCATCTTTGCAATCCTTTCCTCTACATCTCTGGAACTATTCGGAGGTCTATAGACAACTCCCAACAGGGTGACCTCTCCTCTCCTGTTCCTAACCTCGGCCCATACTACCTCAGTAGACGAGCCCTCAAACGCCGTAATACTTTCCTTGATTAACAATGCCACACCCCCCCTCTTTTACCATCTTCTCTCTTCTTACAGAAACATCTAAATCCTGGAACCTGCAACAACCATTCCTGTCCCTGCTCTACCCATGTCTCCGAAATCGCCACAACATCGAGATCCCAGGTACCAACCCATGCTGCAACCTCACCCACCTTATTCCGGATGCTCCTGGCGTTGAAGTAGACACACTTCAAACCAGCGTCTTGCTTGCCAGTGCCCTCTTTCGAACTTTTAACCCTATCCCTGACCTCACTACTCTCAACATCCTGTACACTGGGACTACAGTTTAGGTTCCCATCCCCCTGCTTAATTAGTTTAAACCCCCCCGAAGAGCACTAGCAAATCTCCCCACCAGGATATTGGTACCCCTCTGGTACAGGTGAAGACCATCCTGTTTATAGAGGTCCCACCTACCCCAGAATGAGCCCCAATTATCCAGGAAACCAAAACCCTCCCTCCTGCACCATCCCTGTAGCCACGTGTTCAACTCCTCTCTCTCCTTATTTCTCACTTCGCTAGCACGTGGCACGGGTAACAACCCAGAGATAACAACTCTGTTTTTTCTTGCTCTCAGCTTCCACCCTAGCTCCCTGAATTTCTGTCTCAAATCCCCATCTCTCTTCCTACCTATGTCGTTGGTACCTATGTGGACCACGACTTGGGGCTGCTCCCCCTCCCCCTTTAGGATCCCAAAAACACGATCAGAGACATCACGAACCCTGGCACCTGGGAGGCAACTCACCAACCGTGAGTCTCTTTCGTTCCCACAGAACCTCCTGTCTGTTCCTCTAACTATAGAGCCCCCAATGACAAGTGCTCTGTTCCTCTTCTCCCTTCCCTTCTGAGTAACAGGGACAGACTCTGTGCCAGAGACCTGTGCCCCATTGCTTACCCCTGGTAAGTCGTCCCCCGCAACAGTATCCAAAACGGTATACTTGTTATAGAGGGGAACGACCACAGGGGATCCCTGCACTGCCTGCCGGTTCCCTCTCCCTCCCCTGACGGTAACCCATCTATCTTCTTCTTTTACCTGAGGTGCGACTACCTCCCTATAACTCCTCTCAATAACCCCCTCCGCCTCCCGAATGATCCGAAGTTCATCCAGCTCCAGCTCCAGGTCCCTAACGCGGTTCTCGAGGAGCTGGAGTTGGGTGCACTTCCCGCAGATGTAGTCAGCAGGGACACTCGAGATGACCCTTTCCTCCCACATTCTGCAGGAGGAACATTCAACTGCCCTAGCCTCCATTCCCACTGAACTAACTTCCCAACTACTGAAAACTAAAAACTAAAAAAAACTTGTTAGTTTAGCAATCCGACATACAGAACTTTTTTTTTTGGTTAGAGGAGGAGGATGGGTGGGAGACACTACATAAGTAGTGTTTCGGGTAAAGCTGTCACTCGAGAACAGCCCCTTCACAAACCACCTTCAACTTATGCTGACCGTACTGCACGTATGCAAATCTCCCCGGGACAGCCAATCAGAAGCTCTGCTCTGCTGCCCTCTGCTGGACGTTCAACCAATAGGTCAATAAGATAGGACACGACCAACGGGCATTCAAGATACACACAGAGGTGACACTACCACAAGGGGGCATTACACCAACCCATATAAAAGGACACAGCACACATGCTCAGTCTCTTTCCAGTGGAGACACTTAGTGAGTACACAGGGTTTATTGAACACATCACACTCACCACCTGGATTGTAGCAGACTGGTTCGTCAGTCTGAGTAGCTATAGCAGGATTAACAGGAGAGTTGAATCCAAGTAGTAGAATTGTTAACAGTTTAATGAATGTGTTAAAGCGATCTCCAAGTCTGAACCTTCCTTTGTTAGAGTGCACATCAAGGAAGCAGTGTATGCTACGTCAAGAGCATAACAAAACACGTGTTACCTGTATAAGAAGGACGGGTTGCATCTAAACTGGAGAGGCATAAATATCCTGGCCGCGAGGTTTGCTAGTGTCATAGGGGAGGGTTTAAACTAGTATGGCAGGGGGGGGTGGGTACCGGATAATAGGTCAGAAGGTGAAAGCACTGAGGGAGAACTAGGGAATAGGGCCAGTATGGCTCTGAGGAAGAGCAGACAGGGAGATGTTGTTGAAAACAGCGCATCTGGTCGCCTGAAGTGCATATGTTTTAATGCAAGAAGTATTACGGGTAAGGCAGATGAACTTAGAGCTTGGATTAGTACTTGGAACTATGATGTTGTTACCATTACAGAGACCTGGTTGAGGGAAGGACAGGATTGGCAGCTAAACGTTCCAGGATTTAGATGTTTCAGGCAGGATAGAGGGGGATGTAAAAAGGGAGAATATCATAGCTGTACTGTGGGAGGACACCTCAGAGGGCAGCGAGGCTATATGGGTAGAGATCAGGAATCAGAAGGGTGTAGTCACAATGTTGGGGGTTTACTACAGGCCTCCCAACAGCCAGTGGGAGATAGAGGAGCAGCTAGGTAGACAGATTTTGGAAACGAGTAAAAACAACAGGATTGTTGTGATGGGAGACTTCAACTTCCCCAATATTGACTGGGACTCACTTAGTGCTGGGGGCTTAGATGGGCCAGTTTTTAAGGAGTATCCAGGAGGGCGTTTTAAAATAGATAGTCCAACTAGGGAAGGGACTGTACTGGACCTGGTATTGGGGAATGAGCCCGGCCAGGTGGTAGAAGTTTCAGTCGAAGAGCATTTCGGGAACAGTGACCACAATTCAGTAAGTTTTAAAGTGCTGGTGGACAAGGGTAAGCGTTGTCCTCGGGTGAATGTGCTAAACTGGGGGAAGGCTAATTATAACAATATTAGGTGGGAACTGAAGAACTTAGATTGGGTGGGATGTTTGGGGGTAAATGAACATCTGACATGTGGGAGGCTTTCAAATGTGAGTTGAAAGGAATTCAGGACCCTCCTGTTTCTGTGCGGAAAAAGGATAAATACGGCAGATTTCGGGAACCTTGGATAACGAGAGATATTGTTGGCCTCGTCAAAAAGAAAAAGGAGGCATTTGTCAGGGCTAGAAGGCTGGGAACAGACGAAGCCTATGTGGAATATAAGCAAAGTAGGAAGGAACTTAAGCAAGGAGTCAGGAAGGCTAGAAGGGGTCACGAAAAGTCATTGGCAAATAGGGTTAAGGAAAATTCCAAGACTTTCTACACATACATAAAGAGAAGAGGGTAGCCAGGGAAAGGGTTGGCCCACTGAAGGATAGGCAAGGGAATCTATATGGGGAGCCAGAGGAAATGGGCGAGGTACTAAGTGAATACTTTGCATCAGTATTCACCAAAGAGAAGGAATTGGTGGATGTTGAGTCCGGAGAAGGGTGTGTAGATAGCCTGGGTCACATTGAGATCCAAAAAGACGAGGTGTCGGGCGTCTTGAAAAATATTAAGGTAGATAAGTCCCCAGGGCCTGATGGGATCTACCCCAGAATACTGAAGGAGGCTAGAGATGAAATTGCTGAGGCCTTGACAGAAATCTTTGGATCCTCACTGTCTTCAGGTGATATCCCGGAGGACTGGAGAATAGCCAATGTTGTTCCTTTGTTTATGAAGGGCAGCAAGGATAATCCAGGGAACTACAGGCCGGTGAGCCTTACGTCAGTGGTAGGGAGATTACGGGAGAGAATTCTTTGAGACAGGATCTACTCCCATTTGGAAGCAAATGGACGTATTAGCGAGAGACAGCATGGTTTTGTGAAGGGGATGTCGTGTCTCAGTAACTTAGTAGAGTTTTTCGAGGAGGTCAGAAAGATGATTGATGCAGGTAGGGCAGTGGATGTTGTCTATCTGGACTTCAGTAAGGCCTTTGACAAGGTCCCTCATGGTAGACTGGTACAAAAGGTGAAGTCACACAGGATCAGGGGTGAACTGGCAAGATGGATGCAGAAGTGGCTAGGTCATAGAAGGCAGAGAGTATCAATGGAAGGGTGCTTTTCTAATTGGAGGGCTGTGACTAGTGGTGTTCCGCAGGGATCAGTGCTGGGACCTTTGCTGTTCGTAGTATATATAAATAATTTGGAGGACAATGTAACTGGTCTGATTAGTAAGTTTGCAGACGACACAAAGGTTGGTGGAATTGCGAACAGCGATGAGGACTGTCAGAGGATACAGCAGGATATAGATCGTTTGGATCGCAGAGAGATGGCAGATGGAGTTTAATCCTGACAAATGTGAGGTAATGCATTTTGGAAGGTCTAATGCAGGTAGGGAATATACAGTGAATGGTAGAACCCTCAAGAGCATTGACAGTCAGAGAGATCTAGGTGTACAGGTCCACAGGTCACTGAAAGGGGAAACACAGGTGGAGAAGGTAATCAAGAAGGCATACGGCATGCTTTCCTTCATTGGCCGGGGCATTGAGTATAAGAATTGGCAAGTCATGTTGCAGCTGTATAGAACCTTAGGCCACACTTGGAGTATAGTGTTCAATTCTGGTCACCACACTATCAGAAGGATGTGGAGGCTTTAGAGAGGGTGCAGAAGAGATTTACCAGGATGTTGCCTGGTATGGAGGGCATTAGCTATGAGGAGCGTTTGAATAAACTCGGTTTGTTTTCACTGGAACGATGGAGGTTGAGGGGCGACCTGATAGAGATCTACAAAATTATGTGGGGCATAGACAGAGTGGATAGTCAGAGCTTTTTCCCAGGGCAGAGGGATCAATTACTAGGGGGAATAGGTTTAAGGTGCGAGGGGCAAGGTTTAGAGTAGATGTACGAGGCAAGTTTCTTACATAGAGGGCAGTGGGTGCCTGGAACTCACTGCCGGAGGAGGTCGTGGAAGCAGGGACGATAGTGACATTTAAGGGGCATCTTGACAAATACATGATTAGGATGGGAATGGAGGGCTACGGACCCAGGAGGTGTCGAAGATTTTCATTTCGACGGGCAGCATGGTCGGCACAGGCTTGGAGGGCCGAAGAGCCTGTTCCTGTCCTGTACTTTTCTTTGTTCTTTGTCATATGTGCCCATG
Source organism: Scyliorhinus canicula (assembly GCF_902713615.1). Lineage (NCBI taxonomy): Eukaryota > Metazoa > Chordata > Chondrichthyes > Carcharhiniformes > Scyliorhinidae > Scyliorhinus > Scyliorhinus canicula. The sequence continues at coordinate 96,037,201 of NC_052156.1, forward strand.
TACACAAATAAATCAATAAAGCTCATGGAATGTTGGCTTTTATCTAAAGCAGGCTTGAATTCAAAGGAGTGAAGTTTATTTTTCAATTGCAACCTTTGGTCAAAATCCATCTCGAATTCCATATTCAGGTTTGAGTATTGTACCGCAGGAAAGATGAGAGCTCTTGCATAATTTTCCCCTGCCCTCTGGAAGGCCAATTCTAAACCAATAAGATGAGTTATTTTCCACATGTTATGGAACTGAAGAGAATTACAATTAACACCAATTATAATTTGTACTGTTGATCATAAGGGTGGCACAGTGGTTAGGGTTCACAGCGCCAGGAAATATTCTCTCCGCCCCCACACTATCCAGGCCACACAGTATCCTGTAAGTTTCAATAAGATCTCCCCCTCATCCTTCTAAACTCCAATGAGTACAGACCCAGTGTCCACAACCGTTCCTCATTTGACAAGCTCTTCATTCCAGGGATCATTCTTGTGAATCTCCTCTGGACCCTTTCCAAAGCCAGCACATCCTCCCTTAGATACGGGGCCCAAAACTGCTCACAATACTCCAAATGCAGTCTGACCAGAGCCTCAGAAGTACATCCCTGGTTTTGTATTCTAGCCGTCTCGACATGAATGCTAACATTGCATTTGCCTTCCTAACTGCCGACTGAAACTGCACTTTAACCTTAAGAGAATCGTGAACAACGTCTCCCTTTGTGCTTTTGATTTCCGAAGCATCTTCCCATTCAGAAAATAGTCTACTTCTCCTTCCAAACTGCATAACCTCACACTTCACCACATTGTATTCCATCTGCCACTTCTTTGCTCACTCTCCTAGCTGTCCAAGTCCTTCTGAAGCCCACCTGCTTCCTCAATACTACCTGCCCTTCTTACAGATCTTTGTATCATCTGCAAACTTAGCAACCAGCAGATCCAGCAGAATGCAGCAGAGCGGAGCTGCTGATTGTCTGTTGCAGGGAAAATTTGCATCAGTGCATTGTGGTCACTGTATCTAGAAGGTGGTTTGTGGAGGAGCTGTTGTCAAGTGACAGTTAAACTTCAAACACTTCTTCAGTGTTTCCCTCCCTACCTCCTCTAACCAAAAAAAAACCAATCACTGTAAGGATGCCAGCCGAGTAAAGATGAAGAGGGAGACTCGAGGGCAGGTAGACGTAGAAAGAAGTTGAACCGTGACGTCACAGCCTGCAGGTAAGTGATTGGCTGGTGACTGGTAAGTAGTTTTTCTTTTCCCCGAGGTGTTATCGTGCGGGGAGGGGGGGGGGGGGGGGGGGGGGGCACAGTGGTTGCTGAATGAGTGCTTGCTGAGAAGGGGAGTACATTTTTTTTTAAACTTACTGTTGGGAGTTTCCAGCTGAATCCGGTCGGAGTGAGGACAGAGTGACTGCTGGGTAAGTAATAATGATTTAAATTGTTTCCACGGGCCCATAACAGCTGATTGCTGTTCTCGTTCGGGGCGCAGTGGTTGCTGGTTAAGTCTTTTATTTTTACCAGTATTTAAGTTGGGCGGTTCCTAAACCCCAGACACTACACTTGTAGTGTTCCCCCACCCTTCCACCTCCTCTAACTTAAAGGGTAGAGTGAATAATAGGTAAGCTCATTCTTTCTTTTTCTTGTTTTATCGAATTGGGATGGCAGCGAAGGCAGAGCAATGTTCCTCCTGCAGAACGTTTGAGGCCAGGGACGCCGTCAGTGTCCCTGCTGATTTCACCTTTGGGAAGTGCACCCATCTCCAGCTCCTCAGAAACTGAGTTAGGGAACTGGAGCTGGAGCTGGATGAACTTCGGATTATTCGGGAGGCAGAGGTGGTCATAGATAGTAGCTTCAGGGATGTAGTTACTCCGAAGAATCAAGATAGATGGGTGACGGTGAGAGGGGCTAGGAGGAAGCAGTCAGTGCGGGGATCCTCTGTGGTCGTTCCCCTCAGTAACAAGTATACTGCTTTGGATACTGTTGAAGGGGCGACCTACCAGGGGTAAGCCACGGTGAACGGATCTCCAGCACTGAGTTCGTCTCTGTGGCTCAGAAGGGAAGGAGGGAGAGCAGGAGAGCAATAGTTATTGGGGACTCGATAGTTAGAGGGACAGATAGACGGTTCTGTGGCAACGAGAAAGAGTCACGGATGGTATGTTGCCTCCCGGATGCCAGGGTCCGTGTCTTCTCGGACTGTGTTTTCAGAATCCTTAAGGGGGAGGTCACAAGTCGTGGTGCACATCAGTACCAACGACATAGGTAAGAGAAGGGATGCGGATTTAAAACAGGAATTTAGGGAGCTAGGGTGGAAGCTGAGAGCCAGGCCAAACCATGTTGTCATCTCTGGTTTGTTGCCGGTTCCACGTGCTAGCGAGGTGAGGAACAGGGAGAGAGTGCAGATAAACACTGGCTGCAGGGATGGTGTAGGAGGGAGGGTTTCAGTTACGTGGATAATTGGAGCACATTCTGGGGAAGGTGGGACCTGTACAGACAGGACGGTTTGCACCTGAACCAGAGGGGCACCAATATCCTGGGAGGGAAATTTGCTGCGGCTCTTCGGTGGGGTTGAAACTAATTTGTCAGGGGATTGGGAAAATGAGCTGTAGTCCAGAAGCCAGTGTTGAGAGTAGTGAGGTACTGAGGAGGGCATCAAGGTCGCAGGAGTGCACCGGCAGAGAGAAAGGTGGGTTGAAGTGTGTCTACTTCAATGCAAGGAGCATCCGCAATAAGGTAGGTGAACTTGGAGCGTGGATTGGTACTTGGGACTACGATGTTGTGGCCATTATGGAGACAGGGTTAGAACAGGGACAGGAATGGTTGTTGGAGGTTACAGGGTATAGATGTGTCAGTAGGAGTCGGGAAGGTGGTAAAAGAGGTGGAGGAGTAGCATTGTTAATCAAGGGTAGTTTACCGGCTGCAGAAAGGTAGTTCGAAGGGGATCTGCCTACTGAGGTAATATGGGCCGAAGTTAGAAATAGGAAAGGAGCGGTCACATTGTTAGGAGTTTTCTATAGGCCCCCAAATAGTAATAGAGATGTGGAGGAAGAAATTGCAAAACAGATTATGCGTAGGTGTGGAGGTTTCAGGGTAGTTGTCATGGGTGACTTCAACTTTCCAAATATAGGGGCAGCACGGTGGCCTAGTGGTTAGCACAACCGCCTCACGGCGCTGAGGTCCCAGGTTCGATCCCGGCTCTGGGTCACTGTCCGTGTGGAGTTTGCACATTCTCCCCGTGTCTGCGTGGGTTTCGCCCCCACAACCCAAAAATGTGCACATTAGGTGGATTGGCCACGCTAAATTGCCCCTTAATTGGAAAAAAAAATTGGGTAATCTAAATTTAAAAAAAAAAGAAAAAAAAAAAACTTTCCAAATATTGATTAGAACCTCGATAGGTTGAACAGTTCAGATGGGGCAGCTTTTGTACAGTGTGTGCAGGAGGGTTTCCCGACACAATATGTGGATAGGCCGACAAGAGAGGGGGGGGGGGGGCACTATGGATTTGGTACTGGGTAATGAACTGGGCCAAGTGTTAGATTTGTTTGTCGGAGGGCATTTTGGAGATAGTGACCACAATTCAGTGTCTTTCACTATTGCAATGGAGAGGGATAGGGCCATACGACAGGGCAAGGTCTCTAATTGGGGGAGTGGTAATTATGATGCGATCAGGCAAGAATTAGGGAGCATAAGGTGGGAACAGAAACAGTCAGGGAAAGACACAAATGAAAAGTGGAGCTTGTTCAAGGAACAAATACTGCGTGTCCTTGATAGGTATGTCCCTGTCAGGCAGGGAGGAAATGGCCGTGTCAGGGAACCATGGTTCACAAAAGAGGTTGAATGTCTTGTCAAGGGGAAAAAGGAAGAGTATGTAAGGATGAGAAAACAAGGATCAGTTGGGTTGCTTGAGGGTTACAAGGTAGCAAGGAATGAGCTAAATAAAAGGGCTTAGGAGAGCTAGGAGGGGCATGAGAAGTCCTTGACGGGTCGGATTAAGGAAAATCCCAAGGCTTTTTACTCTTGTGTGATAAATAAAAGAACGAACAGGGTGAGGTTAGGGCCGGTCAAGGACAGTAGTGGGAACTTGTGCATGGAGTCAGAAGAAATAGGAGAGGCGTTGAATGAATACTTTTCTTCAGTGTTCACCAAGGAGGCACCATGTTTTTGAGGATGAGAGTGTGATACAGGTGAGTAGGCTGGAGGAGGTAGATGTTCTGAGGAAGGATGTATTAGCAATTTTGAAAAACCTTCGGGTCGACAAGTCTCCTGGGCCAGATGGGATATATCCAACGATTCTTTGGGAGGCAAGGGATGAGATTACAGAGCCTTTGGTTTTGATCTTTGGGTCCTCACTGTCCACGGGGATAGTGCCAGTGGACTGGAGAGTGGCGAATGTTGTTCCTCTGTTCAAGAAAGGGAATAGAAATGACCCTGGTAATCAGTGTTCGGTAACTTAATGGACAAGTTCCTGAAGGATAGGATTTCTGACAATTTTGAAAGATGCAGCTTAATCTGGGATAGTCAACACGGATTCGTGAAGGGTAAGTCTTGCCTCACAAATTTGATTGAATTCTTTGAGGAGGTAACTAAGTATGTGGATGAAGGTCGAGCAGTTGATGTCGTATACATGGATTCTAGTAAGGCGTTTGATAAGGTTCCCCATGGTCGGCTTATGAAGAAAGTAAGGAGGTGTGGGATAGAGGAAAATTTGGCCAATTGGATAAGTAACTGGCTATCAGATTGAAGACAGAGGGTGGTGGTGGATGGAACATTTTCAGACTGGAGACCAGTTACCAGTGGTGTACCACAGGGATCAGTGCTGGGTCCTCTGCTATTTGTGATTTTTATCAATGACTTGGAGGAGGGGGCTGATGGGTGGGTCAGTAAATTTGCTGTTGACTCCAAGATTGGTGGAGTAGTGGATAAGGTGGAGGGCTGTTGAAGGCTGCATGTGATGCAGAACTGGGCCGCAAAATGGCAGATGGAGTTTAACCCTGATATGTGCGAGGTGATTCATTTTGGTAGAAAAAATGTGAATGTCGATTACAGGGTCAACGGTAGAGTTCTGAGGAATGTGGAGGAACAGAGAGATCTTGGGGTTGATGTCCACAGATCTCTGAAGGTTGCCACTCAAGTGGATAGAGCCGTGAAGAAGGCTGATAGTGTGTTCGCTGTTAACAGAGGGCTTGAGTTTAATAGCCGTGGGGTTATGCTGCAACTGTACATGACCCTAGTGAGACCACATTTGGAGTATTGTGTGCAGTTCTGGTCACCTCACTCTAGGAAGGATGTGGAAGCATTGGAAAGGGTGCAAAGGAGATTTACCAGGATGCTGCCTGGTTTGCAGGATAGGTCTTATGAGGAATGGTTGAGGGAGCTAGAGCTTTTCTCTTTGGAGCGGAGGAGGATGAAAGGCGACTTAATAGAGGTTTATAAGATGATGAGGGGAATAGATAGAGTGGACGTTCAGAGACTATTTCCTCGGGTGGATGTCGCTGTTACAAGGGGGCATAACTATTAGGTTCAGGATGGGAGATATAGGAGGGATGTCCGAGGTAGGTTCTTTACTCAGAGAGTGGTTAGTGTGTGGAATGGGCTGCCTGCTGTGATAGTGGAGTCGGACACTTTAGGAACTTTCAAGCGGTTATTGGATAGGCACATGGAGCACACCACAATGACAGGGATAGCTTGATCTTGGTTTCGGACAATGATCGGAACAACATCGAGGGCTGAAGGGTGTGTTCTGTGCTGTACTGTGCTATGTTCTATGTTAACCGTGCCTTCAGTTCGTTCCTCCAGATCATTAATGTATATTGTGAGAAGTTGTGGTCCCAGCACCAACCCTTGAGGCACACCACTAGTAACCGGCTGCCATCCTGAAAAAGGCCTCTTTATGCCTACTCACTGCTTTCTGCCAGTCAGCCAATCCTCTATCCGTGGCAGGACCTTACCCCAAACATTATGGCTCTTAACTTATTTAACAGTCTCCTATGCGGCACCTTATCAAAGGCCTTCTGAAAATCTAGATAAATCACATCCTCTGGTTCTCCTTTGTCTAACTTCCTTGTTACTTCGTCAAATAACTCTAACAGATTTGTCAGACATTACCTCCTCTTGACGCCATGCTGACTCAGCCGTATTTTATCCACTTCCAAGTACTCCGCAATCTCATCTTTAATAATGGACTCTAAAATCTTACCAATGACCGAGGTCAGGCTAATCGGCCTATAATATCCCGGCTTCTGTCTCCCTCCCTTCTTAAACAGTGGTGTCGCATTTGCCACTTTCCAGTGTTCTGGGACCCTTCCTGCCTCCAGTGATTCCTGAAAAATCACCACCAATGCTTCCACAATCGCCTCAGCTATCTCTTTTTGAACCCTGGGGTGTAGTCCATCCGGTCCAGGTGGCACAAGAACCTAAAGGTTTCTTCACCTTGAGTTCCTTAATCAAGTCTGCCTCATTACAATCATCTTTTCTATTTCCTTAAACGCCTTTAGGACATAGACATAGAACATTACAGCACAGAACAGGCCCTTCGGCCCTCAATGTTGTGCCGAGCCATGATCACCCTACTCAAACCCACGTATCCACCCTATACCCGTAACCCAACAACCCCCCCCCCCTTAACCTTACTTTTATTGGGACACTACGGGCAATTTAGTATGGCCAATCCACCTAACCCGCACATCTTTGGACTGTGGGAGGAAACCGGAGCACCCGGAGGAAACCCACGCACACAGGGGGAGGACGTGCAGACTCCACACAGACAGTGACCCAGCTGGGAATCGAACCTGGGACCCTGGAGCTGTGAAGCATTTATGCTAACCACCATGCTACCCTGCTGCCCACTTAATAAAAAAATCGACAGGCACTGAAAAATGATCAAAAACCGCTGCAACACATTCATTTTAATTGCCTGCACCCGAGCTGCCAGCAATAAAGAAAGACAATCCCATCTTGCCAAATCTGTTTTCACCCTCTCTACCAAACTAGTGATGTTATATCTACGCAGTTCCCCACAATCTTGTGCCACCTTCAGACCTTTCAGTTTACCCAGAACCTTCTCCTTAGTCATGGTCACTGCACTCACCTCTGCCCCCGGTTCCCCAGCATCCCACTGGTTTCTTACACTGTGAAGACTGATACAAGTATTTATTCAGTTCCTCTGCCATTTCTTTTTTTCCTATTATTACTTCTCCAGCTACATTTTCCAGTGGCCCAATGTCTGTTTTTGCCTCTCACCTTTCATATATTGAAAAAAGCTTTTCCTATCTTCTTTTATATTACTAGTTATCTTGCACTCATACCTCATCTTTTTCCCCCCTTATTGCTTTTTTAGTTGTCCTCTGCTTGCTTTTAAAGGTTTCCCAATCCTCTGGCATCCCACTAATTCTTGCCACTTTTTATGCTTTTTCTTTAGCTTTTATGCTGTCCTTGACTTCCTTCGTCAGCCATGGATGCCTTGTCCTTTCATGAGCATCTTTCTTCCTCCTTGGGATGAATTTCTGTTGTGCCTCCCGAATAACCCCCAAAAAGTCCTGCCATTGCTGTTCCGCTGTCTTCCCTGCTAGGTTCCTTTTCCAATGAACTCTGGCCATCGCCTCCCTCATGTCTTTGTAGTTACCCTTATTTGATTGTACTACCGTTACATCGAATTGCAGCTTCTCCCTCTCAAGCTGCAGGGTAAATCCTATCATATTGTGGTCACTGCTCCCTAAAGGTTTCTTCACCTTAAGTTCCCTAATCAAGTCTGCCTCATTACAATCATCTTTTCTACGGGCAGCACGGTGGCACAGTGGTTAGCATTGCTGCCTACTGCGCTGAGGACCTGGGTTCGAATCCCGACCCTGGGTCACTGTCTGTGAGGAGTTTGCACATTCTCCCTGTGACTGCGTGGGTTTCGCCCCCACAACCCAAAGTTGTGCAGGGTAAGTGGATTGCCCACGTTAAATTGCTCCTTATTTGGAAAAAATAATTGGGTACTCTAAATTTATTTTAAAAAAACAATCATCTTTTCTGCTTCCTTAAACGCCTTTGATAAAAAAAATCGGCAGGCACTGAAAAATGATCAAAAACCGCTGCAACACGTTCATTTTAATTGCCTGCACCCGAGCTGCCAGCAATAAAGGAAAACAATCCCATCTTACCAAATCTGCTTTCACCCTCTCCACCAAACTAGTGATGTTATATCTACGCAGTTGCCCCACAATCTTGTGCCAGCTGCACCCCAGGTATCTAAAGTGGGTTACTGCCCTACGGAATGGCAGCCACCAATACCTGCTCCCATCCCTGGCCGGGGCACCAAAAAATATTTGCTGTTGTCCAAATTTAGTTTAAACCCCGAGAAAGACCCAAACACTCGAAGCAGCTTCAATATACCACCCATCAATACACTTGATTCCGACACATTCAATAGCGAGTCGTCTGCGTACAAAGATACCCTATGCTCCACCGCAGCCCGCACTATCCCCCTCCAGACCACCGAACTCTAAACGCGATGGCCAAATCATCGATGAAGATGAACATCTTGCCAAGGTCATCCCCACACCCCCACTACTTGCCTTCAAACAACCGCGCAACCTCAAAAAAACCATTGTTTGCAGCAAAGTACCCAGCCTTCAGAACAGTGACCACGACTCACACAACCCTGCCAGGGCAATCTCTGCAAAACGTGCCAGATCATCGACATGGATACCACCATTACACGTGAGAACACCACCCATCAGGTACACAGTACATACTCATGCGACTCGGCCAATGTTGTCTACCTCATACGCTGCAGGAAAGGATGTCCCAAAGCATGGTACATTGGCGAGACTATGCAGACACTGCGACAATGAATGAACGGGCATCGTGCGACAATCATCAGGCAGGAATGTTCCCTTCCAGTCGAGGAACACTTCAGCAGTCAAGGGCATTCAGCCTCTGATCTCCGGGTAAGCGTTCTCCAAGGCGGCCTTCAGGATTTGCGACAACGCAGAATTGCCGAGCAGAAACTTATAGCCAAGTTCCGCACGCATGAGTGCGGCCTCAACTGGGACCTGGGATTCATGGCGCATTACATTCACCCCCCACCATCAGGCCTGGACTTGAAAAATCCTACCAACTGTCCTGGCTTGAGACAATTCACACCTCTTTAACCTGGGATTACCCCTATCTCTAGATCTGTAAAGATTTGATTACCCGCAAATGCTCGCATTCCAAGCATTGTCTGGCATCTTTGACTTTGTCTATATATATATTTCTGAAACATATCTCTTCATTCACCTGAGGAAGGAGCAGTGCTCCGAAAGCTTATGTTTGAAACAAATCTGTTGGACTTTAACCTGGTATTGTAAGACTTCTTGCTTGGTAGAGATGTACAAGGTGATGAGAGGCAAGGATAGAGGGGATAGCCAGAGACTTTTCCCCAGGGTGGAAATGGCTGTGACAGGGGGACATAATTTTAAGGTGATTGGAGGAAGGTGTTGTAAGACTTCTTACTGTGCTCACCCCAGTCCAATGCCGGCATCTCCACATCATCTCCACCAAGTCACCCTTCCTTCGCTCCAGTGAGAAAAGCCCTAGCTCCCTCAACCTTTCTTCATAAGACATGCCCTCCAGTCCAGGCAACATCCTGGTAAATCTCCTCTGCACCCTTTCCAAAGCATCCACGTGCTTCCTGTAGTGAGGCGACCGAAACCGGACACAATATTCCAAGAGTGGTCTAACCAGGGTTTTATAAAGCTGCAGCAAAACCCCACAGCTCTTAAACTCAGTCCCCCTGTTAATGAAAGCCAACTCACCATACGCCTTCTTAACAACCCTATCAACCTTGGTCGCAACTTTGCGGGATCTTTGTACTTCGACCTCAAGATCTCTCTGTTCCTCCACACCTCCAAGAATCTTGCCTTTAACCCTGTATTCAGCATTCAAATTCGACCTTCCAAAATGAATGCACATTTATTTCGGTTGAACTCCATCTGCCACTTCTCAGCCCAGCTATGCATCCTGTCAATGTTGTAACCTGCAACAGCCCTCGACACTATCTACAACTCCACTAACCTTCGTGTCATCGGCAAACGTACTAACCCACCCTGCCACTTCCTCATCCAAATCATTTCTAAAAACCACAAAGAGCAGAGGTCCCAGAACAGATCCATGCGGGACACCACTGGTCACTGATCCAGGTGAAATATTTTCCATTAAACACCTCATCTGTTAACCTTTGCCATTCCATCCTCTCTTCCTTATCCACCTTTGCTTTAAAAGATATCATCCCCCCCTCCCCACTACATTCAAAGCTTCTCATACCACGCCTGCGAGACCTCACCCATACAATTAAACCGCACATATTCCTCAATCACTTTCCCAATCTTAGCACAAAACCCTCGGTCTCCTAACAGCCCCACAACCAAACTCCAACTCCTCCTCTGCACTACTCCCTTCTCCAACACCGTATCAACCCAGTGTGGTGCATGGTCCGATATCACAATTGCCGAATATTCCGACCCCTTGACCCTGGCCAACAGTGATTTCCCCACCACAAAAACATCTATTCGTGAATAGGCCTTATGAACTGAAGAGAACAAAGAATACTCCCGCTCCCCCGGGTGCAAGAACCTCCAAGAGTCCACTCCTCCCATTTCCACCATTAGCCCAGCCAAGGCCTTCGCTCCCCCTGACTGGGTAAGCGATCGCAGTTGTGACCTGTCCAGTTCTGTCTCCTGCACCATGTTCCAGTCTCCACCCCCTATCAATTCATGTGAATCTAAGTCAGGATATCCATACACCTTCTTTAAAAACGTTGCATCATCCCAGTTGGGACCATACGTTCTTACCAATGCCACCAACTATTCTCCAAGTACCCTTGTCACTATTACATACATAGAACATAGAACAGTACAGCACAGAACAGGCCCTTCGGCCCTCAATGTTGTGCCGAGCCATGATCACCCTACTCAAACCCACGTATCCACCCTATACCCATAACCCAACAACCCCCCCTTAACCTTACTTTTATTAGGACACTACGGGAAATTTAGCATGGCCAATCCACCTAACCCGCACATCTTTGGACTGTGGGAGGAAACCGGAGCACCCGGAGGAAACCCACGCACACAGGGGGAGGACGTGCAGACTCCACACAGACAGTGACCCAGCCGGGAATCGAACCTGGGACCCTGGAGCTGTGAAGCATTTATGCTAACCACCATGCTACCCTGCTGCCATAAACCTACCTCCCTGATCTGCCAAACTTTCTCCTTTTGGAACCTCACTCTTTTATTCACCAGAACTGCAATTCCCCATGCCCTACTATCAAAACCCGAGTGAAATACCCGGCTAACCCAACCCAGGCTTTCTAAGCCTCGCCTCATCCTTCACTCTCAAATGAGTCTCCTGCAGCATCGCTACATCTGCTTTCAGCTGTTTCAAATGCACAAGCACCCTTGACCTCTTCAATGGACCTCCCAATCCCCTCACGTTCCACGTAACTATCTTAACGGGGGTCTCTTCCCACCGCCCTCCCCCGCTCTCCCACCCACCCTCCTCCCTGCTTATCCACCATCATCATAATTTCGGGCCCGACCCACTGAGTCTGACCCGTCCCTATCCATTGTCAACATCAAACCCCATCCCCCCCTCCCAGAATCCCTCCTTACACTCCTCTCCTCAAGCAAAATGCTTGAATCCATTATCAAGGACTTTATAGCGGAACACTTAGAAAGCAGTTGCAGGATCTGCGTACAGTTCTGGTCGCCACATTACCAGAAGGACGTGGATGCTTTGGAGAAGGTGCAGAGGAGGTTCACCAGGATGTTGCCTGGTATGGAGGGCGCTAACTATGAAGAGAGGTTGAGTAGATTAGGATTATTTTCATTAGAAAGACGGAGGTTGAGGGGGGATCTCATTGAGGTCTACAAAATCATGAGAGGTATAGACAGGGTGGATAGCAAGAAGCTTTTTCCCAGAGTGGGGGACTCTATTACTAGGTCACGAGTTCAAGGTGAGAGGGGAAAAGTTTAAGGGAGATATGCGTGGAAAGTTCTTTACGCAGATGGTGGTGGCTGCCTGGAACGCATTGCGGGTGGAGGGGGCACGATAGCGTCATTTAAGATGTATCTAGACAGATACATGAATGGGCAGGGAGCAGAGGGATACAGATCCTTAGAAAATAGGTGACAGTTTTCGGCCAGTCGATGTGGTATATTTGGATTTTCAGAAGGCATTTGACAAAGTCCCGCATTAGAGATTATTGTGCAAACTTAAAGCACGTGGGATTGAGGGAAAGGCGTTGAGGTGGATAGAAAACTGGTTGGCAGAGAGGAAACAAAGAGTAGGGATTGATGGGTCCTTTTCAAATTATCGTGGAATTTACAGTGCAGAAGGAGGCCATTCGGCCCATCGAGTCTGCACCGGCTCTTGGAAAGAGCACCCTACCCAAGGTCAACACCTCCACCCTATCCCCATAACCCAGTAACCCCACCCAAGACTAAGGGCAATTTTCGACACTAAGGGCAATTTATCATGGCCAATCCACCTAACCTGCACATCCTTGGACTGTGGGAGGAAACCGGAGCACCCGGAGGAAACCCATGCACACACGGGGAGGATGTGCAGACTCCACACAGACAGTGACCCAAGCCGGAATCGAACCTGGGACCATGGAGCTGTGAAGAAATTGTGCTATCCACAATGCTACCGTGCATTGGCAGTCAGTAACCAGTGGGCACCGCAGGGATCAGTGCTGGGACCCCAGCTATTCACAATATATATTGATGAGGGAACAAAATGTACCATCTCAAAGTTTGCAGATGATGAACAGAGAGATCTCGGCATCCAGGTACATAAATCCCTGAAAGTTGCCACCCAGGTTAATAGGGCTGTTAAGAAGGCATATGGTGTGCTAGCCTTTATCAGTAGGGGGATTGAGTTTCGGAGCCACAAGGTCATGCTGCAGCTGTACATAACTCTGGTGCGGCCGCTCCTGGAGTACTGCGTGCAGTTCTGGTCACCACTTTATAGGAAGGGTGTGGAAGCTTTGAAAAGGGTTCAGAGGAGATTTACTAGGATGTTGCCTGGTATGGAGGGAAGGTCTTACGAGGAAAGGCTCAGGGACTTGAGGTTGTTTTCGTTAGAGAGGGTAAGACTGAGAGGTGACTTAATAGAGACATATAAGATAGAGGGTTAGGTAGGGTGGAGAGTGAGAGTCTCTTTCCTCGGATGGTGATGACCAACACGAGGGGACATAGCTTTAAATTGAGGGGTGGTAGATATAGGACAGATGTCAGAGGCAGTTTCTTTACTCAGAGAGTAATAGGGGTGTGGAATGCCCTGCCTGCAACAGTAGTAGACTCGCCAACTTTAAGTGCATTTAAGTGGTCACTGGATAGACATATGGATGAAAATGGAATAGTGTAGGTCAGATAGGCTTCAGATGGTTTCACAAGTCGGCGCAACATCGAGGGCCGAAGGGCCCGTACTGCGCTGTAATGTTCTATGTTCTATACCAAATTAGGTGGGAGGGTGAATTGTGACGAAGATGCAGGGACCCTACAGCAAGATCTGGACAGATTGGGTGAGTGGGCAAACCAATGGCAGATGCAATATGTTGTGTTATGCTGCTTCGGATAACACAGGCTGATACTTGATGCAGTCTTAACTAAAGGATGCTCCAGACTCTGCAATGAGTTCAATGTGTTTATTGATATATTAACACAGTTCTCAAATGAGTTTGACTCTCTGCTAATCTAACTGTAGTAACTCAGTCTAACTGTACCAGCTTGCTCTAAGCCACATGCTGGGGTGTGATGCTGCTGATCAACCCTGTCTAACTCTCTATATGTCGGTCTGTGGAAAGAGGCAGGGTGTGAGTGCCTCATCCCTTTAATAGTGTTTATGTCATGCCCCCTTGTGGTGATGCCACCTCTGCGTGTCCCGACTGCCCATTGGTTGTGCCCTATTCTGAATGTTCATCGGCTGCATGGCTGCATATCATGACATACCCCCCTTTTTTTTTACATGTGAATGTGTCTGTCTAATGTGACTGACTGAGGAATACAGAACAGAACAAACAAAACAAATGCTCATCAGTCCAGTCTCTGAGGCTTGCGTCTGATCCTCGTCGACCGCCGGAGAGGTGGTGGAGGGGACGACGGTGTCTTGACAGGCAAGGGGGAGGCACGACTGGTGACCTCGTGGCTCGAGGTGTCTGGAGGTGGCAATTTGACATGTGGAAATGGAGGGGAAAGTGGTTGTGGGCATGCAACTTTTCACAGTGCCCTTCGATTCCTTCGCACAATGGAGCCATCAGCCACACGTATGACATAGGATCTGGGTGCGGCCTGTCGAACAGCGACAGCTGGAGCAGACCACCCACCATCCGGTATCTTGATCCCGACTGTGTCTGCCGAGGGTAGCCTGTCCAGATCAGTGGCATGTGCGTCATCGCCCTGCTTCTGGCTGTCGCGAAGCTGCTGCATCTTCTGCAGCATCGGGACGTGATCAATGTTGGGCAGGTGTATGGCTGGAAGCGTCGTCCGCAGGTCCCTGTTCATCAGCAGTTGAGCTGGCGACATGCCAGTGGACAAGGGAGTCGCCCGGTACGCAAGTGGAGCCAGGTGTATGTCGGAAGCGGAGTCCTAGGCCTTGCGGATGAGCTGCTTAACGATGTGCACCCCTTTTTTCGACTTTGCCATTGGACTGTGGATAGTGCGGGCTACAGGTGACAAGCTTGAAATTGTAGCTCTTGGCAAAAGTCTCCAGAGCATGGTGCTGTGGCAGATTCATGAGGGACACCTGGGGTTGTGGACCAGATTATGGTATTGTCAACGTAGACACGAACCGTTTCTATTCCCTCCATCATCTGTTCCATAATGTGATGGAAAATCTCTGATGCCGAGATGATGCCAAATTGCATTTGGTTGCAGCAGAATCTGCTACATTCTTCATTCTTCGGGGATTCTCAACTGTGGAAGCACGGGCCATCGTCGCTCATGACGGTGTTCGGGATGACATGCCGTGAGAATCTCTCTTTACACGCTTTGATGACGGTCCGTGAGGTGAGGTCTGGCAGCTTCAGCACCTCAGGATAGTTTGAAAAGTAATCGATGATTAAGATATAGTCGCGAACATTCGTGTGGAATAGGTCAATGCCAACCTTGCACCACGGAGAGGTCTCTAGGTCATGTGGTTGGAGCGTCTCCTTGCTCTGCGTTGGTTGGAACCTCTGACAGGTTTCGCATTTCAGGACCATGTCCGTGATGTCCTGGCTGATGCCGGGCCAGTAGACAGCTTGCTGAGCTCTGCGTCTGCACTTTTCTACGCCCAGGTGTCCCTTATGAATCTGCCACAGCACCATGCTCTGTAGACGTAGCGGGATGACTATCCTGTCCAGCTTGAGCAGGATGCCATCGATCGGCGTCAGGTCATACTTGACGTTGTAGAATTGAAGGCATTGCCCTTTCTGCCAGCCATTGCGGAGGTTGTGGATGACTCGCTGCAACAGGGGGTCTTTGACCGTCTCTTCTCGGATGAGAACTATCTTCTCATCTGTTGCCAGGAGAGTGCTTGCACACAGTTGTACCTGCAATTCAATGTGCTGGATGATCTCCAGTGGTTTGCTGGGTGAGTTGACGGAGCGGGACAATGCACTGGCGATGATGAGCTCCTTTCCAGAGGTGTACACCAAATTGAAATCATACCTCCGGAGTTTGAGCAGAATTCTGTGCGAGGCGTCATGCCGTTCAGGTCCTTTTGGATGATGTGGACCGGAGGCCTGTGATCCGTATCAACCCTAAATGTTGGCAAGCCGTAGACATAATCATGAAATTTGAGGATGCCGGTGAGAATACCTAACCACTCCTTCTCAATCTGCGCATATTTGGTCTCAGTGGGTGTCATTGCCCGTGATGCGTATGTTACTGGTACCCAGGATGACGTGTCGTCTCTTTGAAGCAACACCACCCCAATGCCATCCTGACTCGCATCTTGGTCTCTCGGCCTGGGTCAAAGAATGCGAGGATGGGTGCAATGATGAGCTTGGCTTTCAACTCCAGCCACTCTGTTCGGTGCTCCGCCTACCACTCAAAGGCAGTTGATTTTTTTCACCAAGTTGCGTAGGGCCGTGGTGTGTGTAGCCACATTCGGAATGAACTTGCCAAGGAAATTGACCATTCCCAGGAAGCGCAGTACTGCCTTCTTGTCTTCGGGGACTTTCATTGCCTCGATGGCTTTAATTTTGTCTGTGTCCAGGCGCACACCATGTTGTGAAATCTGATCACCCAGGAACTTCAGCGTGGATGTCCCAAAACAGCACTTGGACCTGTTTAGCTTGAGGCCATGTTCATGTATGCGTTGGAATACTTTCTTGAGTCGCGACACATGTTCCTCTGGGGTTGTGGACCAGATTATGGTATCGTCAACTTAGACACGAACCGTTTCTATTCCCTCCATCATCTGTTCCATGATGCGATGGAAAATCTCTGATGCCGAGATGATGCCAAATGGCATTTGGTTGTAGCAGAATCTGCCAAAAGGCGTGTTGAAGGTGCAGAGCCTTCTGCTGGATTCTTAAAGTTGGATTTGCCAAAATCCTTGGGATGCGTCCAATTTTGTGAAGAAACGCGCGTGTGCCATCTCACTCGTGACTTCTTCCCTATTCGGGATGGGGTAATGTTCCCGCATAATGTTTTTGTTCAGATCCTTAGGGTCAATGAAGATGCGTAGCTCCCCTGAAGGCTTCTTTACGCACACCATCGGGCTGACCCAGTCGGTTGGTTCAGTGACCTTCGAGATGATGCCTTTTTGTTGTAGACTCGTGAGCTCTGCCTTCAGGCGCTCTCTCAGTGGAGCAGGGACACGTAATGGTACGTGGAGGACTGGCTTGGCATCAGGCCGCAGTAGAATCTTGTACTCGTACAGCAGCGTGCCCATCCCACTAAATCCATCTGGGTACTGGGTTAAGATGTCGTCAATGCTGGCCTGAAGATCCGAATGGGACGGCGTCATGGTGTAGACCCTTTGAATGAGGTTCAGTTGCTTGCAGGCGTGCACACCTAGCAGGGACGCCCTGTCTGGTTTAACAATCTCGAAGCGTAAGCTTGCTTGTGTGTGTCGGCTGGACACCTGCAGATGGCAGGACCCCAGTGCCTTGATTGCGTTTCCATTGTAGTCCAGGAGTTTGCAGGCAGCTGGAAGGATTGTGGGGGGCTCCTTGATTCTCTTGAAATCCACTGTGAAATCAGGTTGGCGGAGGCACCTGTGTCCAGTTTGAACTGGATAGGGCAGTAGTTGACCTTCATCACTTCATGCCATTCGTCCTCGGAATCCATGGCCAGGATTGATTGGACTTGCGATGTGTCCGGTGTGGTGTATTCGCACTTTGCAATAATGCCCACTCGGTAAGTGTTGTCCAGGTATTCATCATCTGGATCCGTCGCACTGCCTGGATCAGAGTCATGCATTCGGTGTTGCACACTTCTGATGCGCCGCTGTCGGAATTGGGAGTGCTGGCTCCTGACTGGTGGTGCAGATCTGCACAGGGCTGCATAGTGGTTGGGTTTCCCACAGTTTAAACAGCGTTTGCCTTTTGCAGGGCAGTTATTTTAAAAATGGGCGATGCCGCAATTCGCACACATCACGGCATCATGACGCTCAGTGTGTCGTTACGCATGCGCGGTGCGGTTCTCGGACGTTTGCACCTGCGCAGTACGGTTTTCGGCCGCTTCGTGTTCCCGATCGCATTGCGCATGCGTCGAGCCCCGGGAAGAACGCGCGAAATGGCCGCTTTCGTCAATGTGGAGGCTCTGCATCAGGGAGATGGCCTGAACACTCTCCACCTCAAGGAAGGCTTGTTTTTCACTTTCTGCCGTTTAGTACTGTGAATAGCGATTTTTATGGTGCTCATGCACAGTACACTTTTCAATCGTGACTGGCAGGGTCATGTGCTTGATTTTCAACAATTGCTCTCGCAGAGGATCAGAGTGGACTCCAAAAATGATTTGGTCTCTGATCATGGAGTCAGTGATATCACCGAAGTTGCAGGATTGCGCTCGCAGTCTAAGGTTAGTTAGATAGGAGTTGAAGGATTCGTCTTTACCTTGCATCCTCTGCTTGAAGATGTAGCAGTTGAAGATTTTGTTGGTGTCCACCTCGCAGTGGCAGTTGAATTTGTCCAGAATGGTTTGGAACTTTGTTTTGTCCTGCCCTTCGGAAAAGTGAAAGGAGTTGAAGATCTCTATCGCCTGGTCACCCACAGTGGTGAGTAGAAGAGCTATAGAACAGTACAGCACAGAACGGGCCCTTCGGCCCTCAATGTTGTGCCGAGCCATGATCACCCTACTCAAACCCACGTATCCACCCTATACCCATAACCCAACAACCCCCCCTCTTAACCTTACTTTTATTAGGACACTACGGGCAATTTAGCATGGCCAATCCACCTAACCCGCACATCTTTGGACTGTGGGAGGAAACCGGAGCACCCGGAGGAAACCCACGCACACAGGGGGAGGACGTGCAGACTCCACACAGACAGTGACCCAGCCGGGAATCGAACCTGGGACCCTGGAGCTGTGAAGCATTTATGCTAACCACCATGCTACCCTGCTGCCCATCTTCGCTATCTTCGAGCTATCTTCGAGCATCGGTCGCGCCATTGAGGTCGGATGCTTCCATGTAAAGTTAATATTTCTGCCTGAATGATCGCCAGTTGCACTAAGATTGCCGGTGGTCCTGAACTGATGAGGAGCCTGAATCTTGTCCATTGTGCCTGTATTCGGTAGCTGGTTGTCACAGATCTTGCTGAGTTGAACTAAATAGATTGAACAGTTACTCCTGGTATCTTGTGTTGTGTTATGCTGCTTCGGATAACACAGGCTGCCACTTGATGCTGTCTTAACTAAAGAATGCTCCAGACTCTGAAATTAGTTCAACGTGTTTATTGAACTATTAACACAGTTCCCAAATTAGTTCGACTCTCGGCTAATCTAACTGCAGTAACTCAGTCTAACTGTACCAGCTTGCTCTAAGCCACGTGCTGGGGTGTGATGCTGCTGATCAACCCTGTCTAACTCTCTAGATGTCTGTGGAAAGAGGCAGGATGTGAGTGCTTCATCCCTTTTATAGTGTTTATGTCATGCCCCCTTGTGGTGATGCCACCTCTGAGTATCCTGACTGCCCATTGGTTGTGTCCCAGTCTGAGTGTTCATTGGTTGCATGTTTGCATATCATGACACAGTATAATTTGGATAAGTGTGAGGTTATTCATTTTGGAAGCAAAAACAGGAGGGCAGATTACTACCTGAATGGTTGTAAATTGGGAGAGGGGAGTGTGCAACGGGACCTGGGTGTCCTTGTGCACCATTCGCTGAAGTTAAGCATGCAGGTGCAGCAGGCGATAAAGAAGACTAATGGTGTGTTAGCCTTCATTGCAAGAGGTTTCGAGTATAGGAGCAGGGTGCATTGCTGCAATTGTACGGGGGCTTGGTGAGGCCATACTTGGAGTATTGTGTTCCGTTTTGGTCTCCTTCTCTGAGGAAGGGTGTTCTTGCTCTCGAGGGAGTGCAGTGAAGGTTTACCAGACTGATTCCTGGATGGCAGGACTGTCATATGAGGAGAGATTGACTAGGTTGGGATTGTTCTCGCTGGAGTTCTGAAGAATGAGGGGGGATCTCATAGAGACTTATAACATTCTAACAGGACTAGACAAGGTAGATGCAGGGAAGATGTTACCAATGATGGGTGTGTCCAGAATGAGGGGTCACAGTCAGAATTCAGAGTAAACCATTTCGGACAGAGATAAGGAGACATTTCTTCATACAAAGAGTGGTGAGCCTGTGGAATTCATTACCCCAGGAAGCAGTTGATGCTAAAACTTTGAATATATTCAAGAGGCGGCTGGGTATTGCACTTGGGGAGAATGGGATCAAAGGCTATGGGGAGAAAACAGGATTAGGCTATTGAGTTGGATGATCAGCCATGATCGTGATGAATGGCGGAGCAGGCTCGAAGGGGCAAAACGCCTCCTCTTGCTCCTATCTTCTATGTATCTATGTATCTCTCAAAGAAACCGCACCCAGTGTCAATTCCCTCTCTCCCTTTTCTCACGTCCGAGGCCCATTGAAACCTGCGCACCAGCCCCCTCTCTCCACAACACCTTCATTCGCGAGCCGACTGAAGTTAGCTAGTGCGGGTGCCCTGCTCAGGCATTTCCCCCCCTCCTGTCCAGTCCCAGGGAAAAAAAACAATCAAACATCTTCTTTTCATTAAAAAAATGTCGCTAGAAGTAACAGCAACAAAAGTCTTTAAAATCTATAGCAGCATGAAGTAAGAACATTATTCAAAGCTACAAAGAACAATAATAAAAAACTTTTAACCTCTGTAACAGTATGAATTAGGAACTTCCGTCCCAAGGCTTCTGCCTTCATAAATGCCTCCGCCACCTTCACTGTCTCAAAATAAAAGTCTCTAGGTCACCCTTAGCTTTGCTGGTACACCACTCCAAACCGCACTCCATTCTTGTACAGCCGCCGTCACTCGGCTGAACGCCGCTCGCCACTTTGCCAGTTCCACCATCAAGTCCTGATAGATACGAACCTTGGCACCAGCCCATTGCATCTCCCGCTCCTTCTTTGCCCAGTTCAGTACCTTCTCCTTCATGTGATATCTGTGAAATTTGGCTCGTTTAACTTAGGCTTAGGCCTCAGCGACCCATGAGCTTGGTCCAATTCATGCCGAGAGGGTTCTTCTCCCTCCCCCATCAGTTCTGCCAGCAAAGTACTCTGTCGGCCTCGGGTTCTCCGCCCCCTCGGGCAGGCCCACAATCCTTAAATTTTGTCGTCTCGAATGGTTCTCCAAATCCTCCAGCTTTGCTCGCAGCCCCTTATTGGCCTCAAACACCCTCTGCAACTCATCTCACATCGAGGTGAGCTGATCGCTGTGCCGCGACATGGCCTCCTCCACTTCCTTCATCTTCTCACTCTGTTCCCTCACCTCGGCTGACGCCATTACAACAGCTACCTTCACAGGGGCAATTGCCTCCTCTACCAACACCTTCAGTGCCACTGCTATCTACTTTCTCATCACCTGCTTTGCAAACTGCTTTTCGAGCTCTAGAGACACCACCTCAGCCATCCTCTCTGCTGTAAGCAGTACGGCTCCATCCAGCGGCCCGGCCTCCACCCTCTTGTCAGTCCCCGGACTGGTCCTCACGCTCGACGGCAAGCTCTCATTCTCTCCCTTTCTCGCTGCTATCTTCCTCTGACTTTTGGACATCTTTCGCCTCTTTAGCAGTTCTTAGTCTTTCATGAATTTCCCCCAGGACTGGGCATTAAAAATTCCCAAAAGAAAAAAAACATTTGGGGCAGCAGGGTAGCATGGTGGTTAGCATAAATGCTTCACAGCTCCAGGGTCCCAGGTTCGATTCCCGGCTGGATCACTGTCTGTGTGGAGTCTGCACGTCCTCCCCCTGTGTGCGTGGGTTTCCTCCGGGTGCTCCGGTTTCCTCCCACAGTCCAAAGATATGCGGGTTAGGTGGATTGGCCATGCTAAATTGCCCGTAGTGTCCTAATAAAAAAGTAAGGTTAAGGGGAGGGTTGTTGGGTTACGGGTATAGGGTGGATACGTGGGTTTGAGTAGGGTGATCATGGCTCGGCACAACATTGAGGGCCGAAGGGCCTGTTCTGTGCTGTACTGTTCTATGTTCTATGTTCTATGCTCCTCAAGCCAGAGCCACCCAACGTGCGACGACCCCTCTACATGCTGCCTCCTGTTCTGGGCCCTGCCCCGCTGCTCCAACTGCCTCCTGTTCTGGGCCCTGCCCCGCTGCTCCGACTGCCTCGTGTTTGGGCCCTGCCCCACTGCTCCGACTGCCTCCTGTTCTGGGCCCTGCCCCGCTGCTCCGACTGCCTCCTGTTCTGGGCCCTGCCCCGCTGCTCCGACTCCCTCCTGTTCTGGGCCCTGCCCCGCTGCTCCGACTGCCTGCTGTTCTGGGCCTGCCCCGCTGCACCGACTGCACTCCTGTTCTGGGCCCTGCCCCGCTGCTCCGACTGCCTCCTGTTCTGGGCCCTGCCCCCTGCTCCGACTGCCTCCTGTTCTGGCCCTGCCCCTCTGCTTCGACCTGCCTTGTGTTTGGGCCCTGCCCCGCTGCTCCGACTGGCTGCTGTTCTGGGCCCTGCTCCGACTGCCTCCTGTTCTGGGCCCTGCCCCACTGCTCCGACTGCCTCCTGTTCTGGGCCCTGCCCCGTTGATCCGACTGCCTGCTGTTCTGGGCCCTGCCCTGCTGCTCCGACTGCCTCCTGTTCTGGGCCCTGCCCCGCTGCTCCGACTGCCTCCTGTTCTGGGCCCTGCCCCGCTGCTCCGATTGCCTCCTGTTCTGGGCCCTGCCCCGCTGCTCCGATTGCCTCCTGTTCTGGGCCCTGCCCCGCTTCTCCGACTGCCTCCTGTTCTGAGCCCTGCTCCGACTGCCTCCTGTTCTGGGCCCTGCCCCGCTTCTCCGACTGCCTCCTGTTCTGAGCCCTGCCCCGCTGCTCCGACTGCCTCCTGTTCTGGGCCCTGCCCCGCTGCTCCGACTGCCTCCTGTTCTGGGCCCTGCCCCGCTGCTCCGACTGCCTCCTGTTCTGGGCCCTGCCCCGCTGCTCCGACTGCCTCCTGTTCTGAGCCCTGCCCCGTTGCTCTGACTGCCTGCTGTTCTGGGCCCTGCCCCGCTGCTCCGACTGTCTCCTGTTCTGGGCCCTGCCCCGCTGCTCCGACTGCCTCCTGTTCTGGGCCCTGTTCTGGCAGCTTCAAGCACTGCCCTCAGTCTCACTGCTCCAGCTGCTTCACACTCTGCTCACAGTCCTGCTGCTCTAGCTGCTCCACACTCCAGCTGCCTTACCCTCAGCTACCGTTTTGGCTGCCTCGCATCCTGGATTTGGGCTTGCTGCCTCGACTGCCTTGTGTCAAACTCTGCCCCACCTCTCCAACTGCCACGCATTCCGGGCTCGACGCCTCCGGTCCGACTGCCCGACACTCCCTCAGGGTTTTTCACTGGTTTCAATCTGGCTTGGATTGGTGCCCGTCCCTCGAGGCCTAAAGGCCGAAAAAGATCGGGGGGGAGGGAAACGGGAAACCCCCCCCCCCCCCCGAAAAAGCCGAAAAAATATCCGATGGCGGCTCTCCTTCAATCCCTTCTTAAACAATGGAACAACATTTTCATTTCTCCAGTCCTCCCCAGAACATCTGCTATCTCCCCCTGACCTCCTTCAGTAGCCTTGGAAACAATTCATTTGGCTCTGGCGACTTGTCAACTATCAGGTGTTCCTCCTGGACTGGAATATCTGCATCATCTGTTTCCTTTGTAAATACGGATTCAAAATATTTCCCACAGCCTCTGCATCTGCACACAAGTTCCTTTCTTCATCTCTGATCGGTCCCTCTTTTTCCTTAACTAACCTTTTACCATTAATATATTAGTAAAAGATCTTTAGGGCTTTCTTTAATTTTACTTGCTCATCTTTTTTCATGCCCTCTTTGATTTCTTTATTTTCTTTTTGACTTTGTCCCTGCATTTCCGAGATTCATCTAGGCTATCTGCAGTGCTTAGAATAGAATAGAATAGAATCCCTACAGTGCAGTAGGAGGTCATTTGGCCCATCGAGTGTGCACCGACCCTCTGAAAGAGCACCCAGGCTTACTCCCCCACCCTATCACCATAACTCTATTACCCTATCTAGTTTTCACACAAGGGGCGAATTAGCATGGCCAATCCATCTAGCCTGCATATATTTGGACTGTTGGAGAAAACTGGACCACCCAGGGGAAACCTATACAGACACGGGGAGAATGTGCAAGCTCCACACAGTCACCCAAGGCCAGAATTGAACCAGGATTCCTGGTGCCGTGAGGCAGCAGCACTAACCACTGTGTCGCTCTAAGTTCTTTGTGCCTATTGTACACTTTCTTTTTCTTTTTCAGCCATGTCCGTTCTCATTTCGACAAAATCTACCTCCCCCTAGTTCAAAATTTTTACTCCTTCATTATCTCTGTCCTTTTCCACACTAATACTGAATCTAACTGAATTATGATCACTTTCCCCAATGTGGTCACAATTATCACTTCACCCACTTGCCCTTCTTTGTTCTCCAAGACTCGGTCTGGAATTGCATCTCTTCTCGTTGGGTTTGTCACTAATTGGTTGAAAAAAATTCCTGGACACACTGCATGAATTTTTCTCCCTCAGTTCCCCTTATATTGTTTGATATTGGGACAGTTAAAGTCTCCTCCTATAGTTGTCCTCCTGTTCTTACAGGCAAAAATTTGCCTATATATTTGCTCTTCTAACTCCCTTTCGCTATTTGGGGTTCTGTAGTATACGCCCAGTCATGTTACTGCTCCTTTTCTATTTCTGCATTCAACACATAAAGTCTTGTTTGTTGACCCGTTTAGTATATCATCCCTTCTTGCAACTGGAATTGATTCTTTAACCATTAGTGCTACTCCCCTTTGTTATCTCCTGTCTGAAAACTCTGTTTCCAGGGATATTGAGCTGCCAATTTAGCCAGGTTTCCATTGTAGCAAACAACATCATGTTGCCATGTATCTACCTGTGCCCTTATCTCATCTACTTTATTTGTAATACTCCTTGCATTGCAGCGGGCGGCACGGTAGCACAGTGGCTAGCACTGTTGCTTCACAGCTCCAGGGTCCCAGGTTCAATTCCTGGCTTGGGTCACTGTCTGTGCGGAGTCTTCACATTCTTCCCGTGTCTGCGTAGGTTTCCTCTGGGTGCTCCGGTTTCCTCCCACAAGTCCCGAGAGACATGCTGTTAGGTGAATTGGACATTCTGAATTCTCCCTGTGAATCTGAACATTGTGCCGGAATGTGGCGAGAAGGGGTTTTCACAGTAACTCTATTGCAGTGTTAATGTAAGCCTACTTGTGACAATAATAAAGATTATTATGCATTGAGCTATAAACAGTTCAACCCTACCATTTCCCTTGCTGGAGACTTTTTGAACTTTGCTTCTCCTGTAATTCCAAGTCAATCTATCTATTTATCCATCCATCCATTGTCCGTCCATCCCGTACTTTGCAAGCCAATGCAGTACCTCCATTCCCCTGATCGTGACTTATCTGATCCTGCTGTTGGGATCCCATTCCCCTGCCACACTAGTTTAAATACTCCCCAATAGAACTAGTAAAAATCCCCGCAAGGACATTGGCCCCAGCTCTGCCCGGGTGCAGCCCTGCCCCAGATCCCCTCTTATTCTTCTTAATTCCAGTGAATACAAGCCCACTTGACTCAATTTCTCCTCCTATGAAAATTCTGTCATCCCAGGAATCCGTCTGATGAACCTTTGCTGCATTCCCTCAATGGCAAATATACCCTGACTTAGATAAGATACCAAAACTGCACACAGTACTCCCAAGGCTAGCATGGAACAAACCAGCCAATTCATTTTCAGGGGGTGGAAGCAGTCCTCCATCCTGTAAAATGCCCCCCCCCCCCCCCCCCCCCCCCCCCCCCCCCCCCCCCCGAGAATGGGAAAGAAGACGACGGCTGGAGAATAATGTAGGGAGATTTGAAATTTTACTTTTATTGAAATTATACACTTTGGCAGAAGGAGTGGAAGGTTTTTAAAGGTTGTGGGTCTAGAAAATATTGGGACTCAGAAGCTAGTACACCAGTCACTGAAATAAAACATGCAGGTACAGCAAACCATTAGGAAGGCAGATGTATGGCAGAAGGCAGAGCTGAGTCCAAAAAAGATCAGCCATGATCTCATTGAATGGCGGAGCAGGCACGAGGGGCCAGATGTCCTACTCCTGCTCCTAGTTCTTATGTATGTTGGTCTTCATTGCAAGAATACTTGAGTACATGAACAAGGATGTCTTACTGCAGCTGTACAGGGTTTTGGTGTGACCACATCTGGAGTATTGTGTGCAGTTTTGGCCTCCTTATCCAAGAAAGGATAGACTCATCATCGAGGGAGTGCAGTGAAGTTTCACCAGACTGATTCCTGGGATGGCAGGATTGTTGCATGAGGAGGGATTGGTTCAACTGGACCTGGACTCATTGAAACGTATAAAATTTTGACAGGGCTGGACAGACTAGGGGGGGATCTAGAACAAGGGGTCACACTCTCAGGATTCGGGGTAGGCCATTTAGGACTGGGATGAGAAATTTCTTCATCCTGATTGTGGTGAAACTATGGAATTCTCCAATGTAGAAGACTGTGGTGGCCAAGTCCCTGAATATATTTAAGACTGAAACAGATAGATTTCTAGACTCTAAAGGTGTCAAGGGGTATGGGGAGAATGTGACGTTGAGATGGAGGATTGGGAATGATCATATTGAATGGCGGAGCAGGCTCGAAGTGTCAAATGGCTTACTCCAGCTCCTGTTTTCTATGTTACTAAGTTATGAGTTGAAGCTGAAACATTTTGGACTGATCTAGGAACTGGAGGATTGTGAGGTGACGTAATAGAAACTTTCAAGGTGAGCAGAAATGTTGATATAATAAGTAAAAGTCAGTAACCAGAGGCTATATGGGACAAGATCTGGATGAGAGACTAGGAGACATTTTTCACTCAGAGCACTCACTTAGGGCAGCACGGTAGCTCAAGTGGATAGCACTGTGGCTTCACAGCGCCTGGGTCCCAGGTTCAATTCCCCGCTGGGTCACGAGCTGTGTGGAGTCTGCACGTTCTCCCCGTTTCTGCCTGGGTTTCCTCTGGGTCCTCCGGTTTCCTTCCACAGTCCAAAGACGTGCAGGTTAGGTGGATTGGCCATGATAAATTGCCCTCAGTGACCAAAAAGGTTAGAAGCGTTTATTGTGTTACAGGGATAGGATGGAAGTGAGGGCTTAAATGGGTCGGTTCAGACTCTATGGGCCAAATGGCCTCCTTCTGCACTGTATCTTCTATGTTCATTGTCAGGATCTGAAGCAGTCTACCTGGAAAGGGGGTGGAAGCTGATTTTGTAATTATTTTTCACAGGGGATTTAACAGTTACATGAGAATGAGGAACTTGCAGCGATACGGAAATAGGCAGGATGTGATAATAAACATGACTACTCTTTCAAGGAGCAAGCACATGACTCATGGGCTGACTGGCCTCCTTTTGTGAAATAAGTTTCTATGATTCTAGTGTTAAAAATCTATCAAAAAAGACTTAAAAAGGTAGTTACATCTGTAAAAGCTGAGAGTAGAACAGCATCAACCCTGCCTGATTATCTCTCAACTTGGGTAATTATATTGATATGAGGCATGTGTGGAACATCATAGAATCCCTACAGTGCAGAAGGAGGCCATTCACCCATCAAGTCTGCACCCTACCTCGGCCCAGTCCCCCATCCCTGTAACCCTGCCTAACCTGCACATCTTTGGACACTAAGGGGCTATTGAGAATGACCAATCCACCTGATTTGCACATCTTTGGACTCTGGGAAGAAACCAGAGCACCCGGAGAAAACCCCACAGACACGGGGGGAGAATGTACAAACTCCACACAGTCACCCAAGGCCGGATTGAACCCTGGTCCCTGGCACTGTAAGGCAGCAGTACGAACCACCGTGCCACCCTATCAACATGAGCATCGACATATTGGGCCTGATCTTGTAAGTAATAATCTCTATAATGTATAACTGTCTGTTGTGGGAGCTTCACCGGTAGTTATTCAACTATACGCACTTCACTCTCCAACTGACCAGACAACATTTAGAATCATAGAATGTACAGTCTAGAAGGAGGCCATTCGGTCCATCGAGTCTGCACCGGCCCTTGGAAAGCCATGCTGCTTAAGCCCACACCTCTAACCCATCCCTGCAACCCCACCCAAACTTTTTGAAGACTGTGGGCAATTTAGCATGGCCAAACCACCTAACCTGCACATCTTTGGACTGTGGCAGGAAACCGAAGCACCCGGAAGAAACCCACGCAGACACAGGGAAGACGTGCAGACTCCGCACAGACTGTGACCCAAGCGGTATCGAACCTGGGACTCTGGAGCTGTGAAGAACAACGCTAACCACTGTGCTACTGTGCCACCCAAAAGTTCAATTTAAACTTTTATTGGAAGCTATGGCAAGGGAGCTGCACTATCACCAGATGACTTACCAGCTCCCTGACCACAGAAAATACAGGTCAATTATAATTTGAGTGTTATCTGGAGTAATTAACATACACCAATCAAAAGAATACATCTGTTCAAAAATTATGTGTCCATTCACAATTAATAACTCGGATTACGTAATGCATTATACATCAGTATAGTTACCAGTCATAACCAAGACACGTACACAATATTATAATGTGCCAAGTGCATAGACGCCTCTTATCTACAAGCTCTCAGTCAGTTAGTAGATTAAGTAAACACCTGAGCTAAAGCCCTCCAAACTCCCATTGTCCTGTGTTCTTTCATGATCACATGAGCGGCAGTTGCCTGGTATCAATCAACTTTATGTGCGCAGGCATCCTTGCCTCAGTTACAAGTCTTTGGGAGTTTTATCTGTTGCCATTGCAATGGCTTGTCTAACAATAATAATCTTTATTGTCACAAGTAGGCTTACATTAACACTGCAATGAAGTTACTGTGAAAATCCCCTATTCGCCACACTCTGCCTGTTCGAGGGAGAATTCAGAATGTCCAAATTACCTAACAGCACTTCTTTTGGCACTTGTGGGAGGAAACTGGAGCACCCAGAGGAAACCCACGCAGACACGGGGAGAACGTGCAGACCCCGCACACACAGTGACTCAAGCCGGGGATCGAACCTGGGACCCTGGCGCTGTGAAGCGACAGTGTTAACCACTGTAGTCTCTACAAGCAAGAACTCATGTTAACCCTTAGGTTTTATTTAAATTTGGGATATAGATTTATACCTAAATCTATTTCTTCACTGTCAAACTATCTCAACATTAGAATACAGTACTGATTTGTAGTTGTGACTTTACAGGGCTATAATGAAAAACATCCTGTTGATATGGTTTATTTTTCAGCTGACCATGCCCACCCCGATGCCCGAATACCTAAATGTACATTACATCTGCGAATCTGCCTCCAGACTTCTTTTCCTCTCCATGCACTGGGCGAGATCCATTCCGGCATTCCAAGCTCTCGGGTAAGCCTCGAAATTCATACATCCTGGCATGGAACTACTGCTATTGTTGTACCATTTCTTAAAAAGGGAGGAATGATAGACTGACTAATTGCAAACTAGTCAACTTAACTTTAATGGTGAACAAATTGTTGGAAAGGCACTGAATATTCAATATCGGTCAGTATGGATTTGTTAATGGAAGTTCTTGTCTGACAAACTTGATTGAATCTTTTGAAATGTCGATGAGTTAGTGCGAGTGATGTAGTTGACATGAATTTTAGCGAGGCATTTGGCAAAGTAAAATCTCATGCAACCCAAAGGAAAATCAAATCTAAAATAGGTTCGGCGGCAGGAGGAAATGGGTAATGGTTGATTGTTGGCTTTGTAACTGGAAGGCTGTTTCCAGTGGGGTTTGTGGTATATATCAGTGATTTAGACTTAAAGTGTGGGGCATGATTGAGAATTTCTAGATGATACAAAAATGAGTCATATGACTTTAGTGAGGAAGAAACCTTTAGATATAGATGATCTTAGATTTGTTAGTTGGGCAGAAAAGTGGAAAATAGGATTTAGTCCAGATAGGTGTGAGGTAATACATTTTGGGAGATGCAGTAAAGTAAGGGATACACAATAAATGCTGAACAATGTAGAGGAACAGAGGAATGCATGTCAACAAATTCCACAGGTAGATAGATTTGTGAACAAGCACACGGATACCAGATTTTCGGCGGGAGCAGTGGCCAGGGGGTCTGTCGGGAAGGTAAGTTTAACCTTTAAAAACCTACCTTCAGAGCTGTAGGAAGTCGGCCGTGGGGATTTCTGGGAAGATTTGTTAGTACCTGTATATAAGTTGGGTGGTTGCTAAACCCGAGACACTACACTTGTAGTGTCCCCGACCCTTCCACCTCCTCTAACCTAAGGGGTTGAGTGAATATCAGATAAGCTCTTCCTTTCTTTTTCTTGTTTTATCGCGAGGGGATGGCAGGGAAGGCAGTAAAATGTTCCTCCTGCAGAATGTTTGAGGTGAGGGACACCGTCAATGTCCCTGCTGATTTCACCTGTGGGAAGTGCACCCATCTCCAGCTCCTCAGAAACTGAGTTAGGGAACTGGAGCTGGATGAACTTCGGATCATTCGGGAGGCAGAGGTGGTCATAGATAGTAGCTTCAGGGATAGAACATAGAACATAGAACGATACAGCGCAGTACAGGCCCTTCGGCCCTCGATGTTGCACCGACATGGAAAAAAAAAACTAAAGGCCATCTAACCTACACTATGCCCTTATCATCCATATGCTTATCCAATAAATTTTTAAATGCCCTCAATGTTGGCGAGTTCACTACTGTTGCAGGTAGGGCATTCCACGGCCTCACCACTCTTTGCGTAAAAAACCCACCTCTGACCTCTGTCCTATATCTATTACCCCTCAATTTAAGGCTATGTCCCCTCGTGCTAGCCACCTCCATCCGCGGGAGAAGGCTCTCGCTGTCCACCCTATCTAACCCTCTGATCATTTTGTATGCCTCTATTAAGTCACCTCTTAACCTTCTTCTCTCTAACGAAAACAACCTCAAGTCCATCAGCCTTTCCTCATAAGATTTTCCCTCCATACCAGGCAACATCCTGGTAAATCTCCTCTGCACCCGTTCCAAAGCTTCCACGTCCTTCCTATAATGAGGCGACCAGAACTGTACGCAATACTCCAAATGCGGCCGTACCAGAGTTTGGTACAGCTGCATCATGACCTCATGGCTCCGGAACTCAATCCCTCTACCAATAAAGGCCAACACACCATAGGCCTTCTTCACAACCCTATCAACCTGGGTGGCAACTTTCAGGGATCTATGTACATGGACACCGAGATCCCTCTGCTCATCCACACTACCAAGAATTTTACCATTAGCCAAATATTCCGCATTCCTGTTATTCTTTCCAAAGTGAATCACCTCACACTTCTCCACATTAAACTCCATTTGCCACCTCTCAGCCCAGCTCTGCAGCTTATCTATGTCCCTCTGTAACCTGCAACATCCTTCCGCACTGTCTACAACTCCACCGACTTTAGTGTCGTCTGCAAATTTACTCACCCATCCTTCTGCGCCCTCCTCTAGGTCATTTTTATAAATGACAAACAGCAACGGCCCCAGAACAGATCCTTGTGGTACGCCACTCGTAACTGAACTCCATTCTGAACATTTCCCATCAACTACCACTCTCTGTCTTCTTTCAACTAGCCAATTTCTGATCCACATCTCTAAATCACCCTCAATCCCCAGCCTCCGTATTTTCTGCAATAGCCGACCGTGGGGAACCTTATCAAACGCTTTACTGAAATCCATATACACCACATCAACTGCTCTACCCTCGTCTACCTGTTCAGTCACCTTCTCAAAGAACTCGATAAGGTTTGTGAGGCATGACCTACCCTTCACAAAACCATGCTGACTATCCCTAATCATATTATTCCTATCTAGATGATTATAAATCGTATCTTTTATAATCCTCTCCAAGACTTTACCCACCACAGACGTTAGGCTCACCGGCCTATAGTTACCGGGGTTATCTCTACTCCCCTTCTTGAACAAAGGGACCACATTTGCTATCCTCCAGTCCTCTGGCACTATTCCTGTAGCCAATGATGACCTAAAAATCAAAGCCAAAGGCTCAGCAATCTCTTCCCTGGCTTCCCAGAGAATCCTAGGATAAATCCCATCCGGCCCCGGGGACTTATCTATTTTCACCTTGTCCAGAATTGCCAACACTTCTTCCCTACACACCTCAATGCCATCTATTCTAATAGCCTGGGTCTCAGCATTCTCCTCCTCAATATTATCTTTTTCTTGAGTGAATACTGACGAAAAGTATTCATTTAGTATCTCGCTTATCTCCTCAGCCTCCACACACAACTTCCCACCACTGTCCTTGACTGGCCCTACTCTTACCCTAGTCATTCTTTTATTCCTGACATACCTATAGAAAGCTTTTGGGTTTTCCTTGATCCTACCTGCCAAAGACTTCTCATGTCCCCTCCTTGCTCGTCTCAGCTCTCTCTTTAGATCCTTCCTCGCTTCCTTGTAACTATCAAGCGCCCCAACTGAAACTTCACGCCTCATCTTCACATAGGCCTCCTTCTTCCTCTTAACAAGAGATTCCACTTCTTTGGTAAACCACGGTTCCCTCGCTCGACCCCTTCCTCCCTGCCTGACTGGTACGTACTTATCAAGAACATGCAATAGCTGTTCCTTGAACAAGCTCCACATATCCAGTGTGCCCAACCCTTGCAGCCTACTTCTCCAACCAACACATCCTAAGTCATGTCTAATGGCATCATAATTGCCCTTCCCCCAGCTATAACTCTTGCTCTGCGGGGTATACTTATCCCTTTCCATCACTAACGTAAAGGTCACCGAATTGTGGTCACTGTCTCCAAAGTGTTCACCTACCTCCAGATCTAACACCTGGCCTGGTTCATTACCCAAAACCAAATCCAAAGTGGCCTCACCTCTTGTTGGCCTGTCAACATATTGTGTCAGAAAACCCTCCTGCACACATTGTACAAAGAACGACCCATCCAATGTACTCGAACTATATCTTTTCCAGTCAATATTAGGAAAGTTAAAGTCTCCCATAACAACTACCCTGTTACTTTCGCTCTTTTCCAGAATCATCTTCGCCATCCTTTCCTCTACATCTCTAGAACTATTAGGTGGCCTAGAAAACTCCCAACAGGGTGACCTCTCCTTTCCTGTTTCTAACCTCAGCCCATACTACCTCGGAAGAAGAGTCCCCATCTTGCATCCTTTCTACCACCGTAATACTGTCCTTGACTAGCAGCGCCACACCTCCCCCTCTTTTGCCCCCTTCTCTGACCTTACTAAAGCACCTAAACCCCGGAACCTGCAACAACCATTCCTGTCCCTGCTCTATCCATGTCTCTGAAATGGCCACAACATCGAAGTCCCAGGTACCAACCCATGCTGCCAGTTCCCCTACCTTATTTCGTATACTCCTGGCATTGAAATAGACACACTTCAAACCACAGACCTGAACACTGCCGCCCTCCTGCGAAGTCAAAACTGTGCTCCTGACCTCTCTACTCTCAATCTATCGCACCCCAAAACTACAATCCAGGTTCCCATGCCCCTGCTGAATTAGTTTAAACCCCCCCAAAGAGTACTAACAAATCTCCCCCCCAGGATATTGGTGCCCCTCAGGTTCAGATGTAGACCATCCTGTCTATAGAGGTCCCACCTTCCCCAGAAAGAGCCCCAGTTATCCAGAAATCTGAATCCCTCCCGCCTGCACCATCCCTGTAGCCACGTGTTTAATTGCTCTCTCTCCCTATTCCTCATCTCACTATCACGTGGCACGGGCAACAACCCAGAGATAACAACTCTGTTTGTTCTCGCTCTGAGCTTCCATCCTAGCTCCCTAAAGGCCTGCCTGACATCCTTGTCCCCTTTCCTACCTATGTCGTTAGTGCCAATGTGGACTACGACTTGGGGCTGCTCCCCCTCCCCCTTAAGGACCCGGAAAACACGATCCGAGACATCACGTACCCTTGCACCTGGGAGGCAACATACCAAACGTGAGTCTCTCTCGCTCCCACAAAATCTCCTATCTGTGCCCCTGACTATTGAGTCCCCAATTACTAATGTTCTACTCCTTTCCCCCCTTCCCTTCTGAGCAACAGGGACAGACTCCGTGCCAGAGGCCCGTACCCCATGGCTTACCCCTGGTAAGTCGTCCCCCCCACAAGTATCCAAAACGGTATACTTGTTACTCAGGGGAACGACCGCAGGGGGTCCCTGCACTGACTGCTTCTTCCCAGTCCCTCTTACAGTTACCCATCTATCTCCAGTCTTTGGTGTAACTACTTCCCTGAAGCTCCTATCTATGACCCCCTCTGCCTCCCGAATGATCCGAAGTTCATCCAGCTCAAGCTCCAGGTCCCTAACACGGTTTTTGAGGAGCTGGAGTTGGGTGCACTTCCCACAGATGAAATCAGCAGGGACACTGACGGCGTCCCTCACCTCAAACATTCTGCAGGAGGAGCATTGTACTGCCTTCCCTGACATCCCCTCTAGATTAAAAAAAAAAAAACAAGAAAAAGAAAAAGAAAGGAAGAGCTTACCTGATATTACCTCAAACCCTGATCCCGCTGAAAGGTAAGCAAATTTAAAGGCACTCACTCACCTTCACGACAGGCCCCTGCTCCCGCTTCCCAACCACCGTGGGGTGGGGGGGTTGGTTAGAGGAGGAGGTAGGGTGGGAAACACTCACAAAGTGTTTCGGGTTTAACTGTCACTTGCCGACAGCCCCTCCACAAACCACCTTCAACTTAGGCTGACCGCACTGCACGTATGCAAATTTCCCCAGAACAGCTGATCAGTAGCTCTGCTCTGCTGCCCTCTGCTGGTTGCTTGCCTTTACTCAAACTCCTTGGGTCTTCTTCGCAGGTTCACCTTCAACTTAGGCTGACCGCACTGCACGTATGCAAATTTCCCCAGAACAGCTGATCAGTAGCTCTGCTCTGCTGCCCTCTGCTGGTTGCTTGCCTTTACTCAAACTCCTTGGGTCTTCTTCGCAGGTTCACCTTCAACTTAGGCTGACCGCACTGCACGTATGCAAATTTCCCCAGAACAGCTGATCAGTAGCTCTGCTCTGCTGCCCTCTGCTGGTTGCTTGCCTTTACTCAAACTCCTTGCGTCTTCTTCGCAGGTTCACCTTCAACTTAGGCTGACCTAAGATGTAGTTACTCCGAAGAATAAAGATAGATGGGTGACGATGAGAGGGGTTGGGAGGAAGCAGTCAGTACAGGGATCACCTGTGGTCGTTCCCTTTAGTAACAAGTTTACAGCTTTGTTTGGGGGAGGGGGGGGGCTTACCAGGGGTAAGCCATGGGGTACAGGTCTCCGGCACAGAGTCTGTCCCTGTTGCACAGAAGGGAAGGGGGGAGAGGACCATTAGTCATTGGAGACTCCATAGTTAGGGGGATAGATAGGAGATTCTGTGGGAACATGAGAGACTCGTGGTTGGTGTGTTGCCTCCCAGGTGCCAGGGTCCGCAATGTCTCAGATCCTATTTTCGGGATCCTCAAGGGGGAGGGGGAGGGGGAGCAGCCCCAAGTCGTGGTCCACATAGGCACCAATGACATAGGTAGGAAAAGGGATATGGATGCAAGACAGGAATTCAGGGAGGTCGGGTGGAAACTTAGATCTAGAACAAACTGGGTTGTTACCCGTGCCACGTGCTAGCGAGACGAGGAATAGGGAGAGAGAGCAGTTGAACACGTGGCTACAGGGATGGTGCAGGAGGGAGGGTTTCAGATACCTGGATAATTGGGGCTCATTCTGGGGTAGGTGGGACCTCTACAAACGGGATGGTCTACACCTGGACCAGAGGGGTACCAATATCCTGGGGGGGATATTTGCTAATACTCTTCGGGAGGGTTTAAACTAGTTCAGCAGGGGGTTGGGAACCTGAATTGTAGCTCCAGTATACAGGAGGTTGAGAGTAGTGAGGTCATGAATAAGGTTTCTAAGTTGCAGGAGTGTACCGGCAGGCAGGAAGGTGGTTTAAAGTGTGTCTACTTCAATGCCAGGAGCATCTGGAATAAGGTGGGTGAACTTGCGGCATGGATTGGTACCTGGGACTTCGATGTTGTGGCCATTTCGGAGACATGGATAGAGCTGGGACAGGAATGGTTGTTGCAGGCAGCACGGTAGCATGGTGGTTAGCATAAATGCTTCACAGCTCCAGGGTCCCAGGTTTGATTCCCGACTGGGTCACTGTCTGTGTGGAGTCTGCACGTCCTCCCCGTGTGTGCGTGGGTTTCCTCCGGGTGCTCCGGTTTCCTCCCACAGACCAAAGATGTGCGGGTTAGGTGGATTGGCCATGCTAAATTGCCCTTAGTGTCCTAAAAATAAGGTTAATGGGGGGGGGTTGTTGGGTTACTGGTATAGGGTGGATACGTTGGCTTGAGTAGGGTGATCATTGCTCGGCACAACATCGAGGGCCGAAGGGCCTGTTCTGTGCTGTACTGTTCTATGTTTCTATGTTTCAGGTGCCGCGGTATAGATATTTCAGTAAGCTCAGGGAAGGTGGTAAAAGAGGAGGAGGGGCGGCATTGTTAGTCAAGGACAGTATTATGGTGACAGAAAGGACATTTGATGAGGACTCGTCTACTGAGGTATTATGGGCTGAGGTTAGAAACAGGAAAGGAGAGGTCACCCTGTTAGGAGTTTCCTATAGGCCTCCGAAAAGTTCCAGAAATGTAGAGGAAGGGATTGCAAAGACGATCCTGGATAGGAGCGAAAGTAACAGGGTAGTTGTTATGGGAGGCTTTAACTTTCCAAATATTGACTGGAAACACTATAGTTCGAGTACTTTAGATGGGTCTGTTTTTGTCCAATGAATGCAGGAGGGTTTCCTGACACAGTATATAGATAGGCCAACGAGAGGCGAGGCCATATTGGATTTGGTACTGGGTAATGAACCAGGACAGGTGTTAGATCTGGAGGTAGGTGAGCACTTTGGTGATAATGACCACAATTCGATAACGTTTACTTTAGCGATGGAAAGGGATAGGTATATATGCAGGGCAAGAGTTATAGCTGGGAGAAAGGCAATTATGATGCGATGAGGCAAGACTTAGGATGCATCGGATGGGGAAGGAAACTGCAGGGGATGGGCACAATTGAAATGTGGAGCATGTTCCACATGCTACTGCGTGTCCTTGGTAAGTATGTACCTGTCAGGCAGGGAGGAAGTGGTCGAGCGAGGGAACCGTGGTTTACTAAAGTAGTTGAATCACTTGTCAAGAGGAAGAAGGAGGCTTGTAAAGATGAGATGTGAAGGTTCAGTTAGGGCACTCGAAAGTTAAAAGTTAGCAAGGGAGGACCTAAAGAGAGAGCTCAGAAGAGCCAGGAGGGAACATGAGAAGTCTTTGGCAGGTAGGATGAAGGGTATGTTAGGAATAAAAGAATGACTAGGGTAAGAGTAGGGCCAGTCAAGGACAGTAGTGGGAAGTTGTGCGTGGAGTCCGAGGAGATGTTGTCGAGGAGAATACTGAGATACAGGCTACTAGACTAGAAGGGCTTGAGGTTCAGAAGGAGGAGGTTAGCAATTCTGGAAAGTGTGAAAATAAATATGTCCCCAGGGCCGGATGGGATTTATCCTAGGATTCTCTGGGAAGCTAGGGTGGAGATTGCTGAGCTTTTGCTTTGATCTTTATGTCATCTTTGTCTACAGGAATAGTGCCAGAAGATTGGAGGATAGCAAATGTTGCCCCCTTATTCAAGAAGGGGAGTAGAGACAACCCTGGTAACTATAGACCAGTGAGCCTTACTTCTGTTGTGGGCAAAGTCTTGGAAAGGTTTATAAGAGATAGGATGCATAATCATCTGGAAAGGAATAATTTGATTAGAGATAGTCAACACGGTTTTGTGAAGGGTACGTCGTGCCTCACAAACCGTATTGAGTTCTTTGAGAAGGTGACCAAACAGGTGGACGAGGGTAAAGCAGTTGATGTGTTGTATATAGATTTCAGTAAAGCATTTGATAAGGTTCCCCACGGTAGGCTATTGCAGAAAATACGGAGGCATGGGATTCAGGGTGATTTAGCAGTTTGGATCAGAAATTGGCTAGCTGGAAGAAGACAAAGGGTGGTGGTTGATGGGAAATGTTCAGCCTGGAGTCCAGTTACTAATGGGGTACCACGAGGATCTGTTTTGGGGCCACTGCTGTTTGTTATTTTTATAAATGACCTAGAGGAGGGCGTAGAAGGATGGGTGAGTAAATTTGCAGATGACACTAAAGTCGGTGGAGTTGTGGACAGTACGGAAGGATGTTACAAGTTACAGAGGGACATAAATAAGCTGCAGAGCTGGGCTGAGAGGTGGCAAATGGAGTTTAATGCAGAAAAGTGTTGAGGTGATTCATTTTGGAAGGAATAACAGGAAGACAGAGTACTGAGCTAATGGTAAGACTCTTGGTAGTATGGATGAGCAGAGAGATCTCGGTGTCCATGTACATAGATCCCTAAAAGTTGCCACCCAGGTTGATAGAGTTGTTAAGAAGGCGTATGGTGTGTTCACTTTTATTGGTAGAGGGACTGAGTTTCGGAGCCATGAGGTCATGTTACAGCTGTACAAAACTCTGGTGTGGCCGCATTTGGAGTATCGCGTGCAATTCTGGTCGCCGCATTATAGGAAGGATGTGGAAGCATTGGAAAGGGTGCAGAGGAGATTTACCAGGATGTTGCCTGGTATGGAGGGAAGATCTTACGAGGGAAGGCTGAGGGACTTGAGGCTGTTTTCGTTAGAGAAGAAGGTTAAGAGGTGACTTAATTGAGGCATACAAGATAATCAGAGGATTAGACAGGGTGGACAGTGAGAGCCTTTTTCCTCGGATGGAGATGTCTAGCACGAGGGGACATAGCTTTAAATTGAGGGGAGATAGATATAGGACAGATGTTAGAGGTAGGTTCTTTACTCAGAGAGTAGTAAGGGCGTGGAATGCCCTGCCTGCAACAGTAGTGGACTCGCCAACATTAAGGACATTTAAATGGTCATTGGATAGACATATGGACAATAAGGGGATAGTGTAGATGGGCTTTAGAGTGGTTTCACAGGTCGGCACAACATCGAGGGCCGAAGGGCCTGTACTGCACTGTAATGTTCTGTATTCTACTTTCCCTTATTAACCGATACATAGAATGTAAAAGTAGAATGTATGAATGTTCTGCTGCAACTAAAATAAACTTCAGTTAGGCTACAGCCAGAATGTTGCGTGCAGGTTTGATCATTACATTACACAAAGGATATGGTCACTCTGGACCAGGTATAGCTGAGTCACATGGATGTTTCCAGGAATGGAAAATTTTATTGATGGGTAAAAATTGACACGCTGGTTTGTTGTCTTTGAAACAGAGAGATTTAATTGAAGTGTGTAAAATTATGAGGCATTTAGGTAGAGTGAACAGATTGCATAGAATTTAGAGTGCAATCGAGTCTGCACTGGCCCTTGGAAAGAGCACCCTACCCAACCCCACACCTTCACCCTATCCCCATAACTCAGTAACCCCACCCAAAACTAAGGGCAATTTTGGACACTAAGGGCAATTTAGTATGGGCAATCCATCTAACCTGCACATCTTTGGACTGTGGAGGAAACCAGAGCACTCGGAGGAAACCCACGCACACACTGGGAGAACATGCAGACTCCGCACAGACAGTGACCGTTCCGGGAATCGAACCTGGGACCCTGGCGCTGTGAAGTAATTGTGCTAACCACAACGTGGTGGAGGGCTGTTGAAGGCTGAAAAGAGACATTGGTAGGATGCAGAGCTGGGCCGAAAAATGGCAGATGGAGTTTAACCGTGATAAGTGCGAGGTGATTCATTTTGGTAGGAAAAATTTGAATGAGGATTACAGGGTCAACGGCAGGGTTCTGAGGAATGTGGAGAAACAGCGAGACCTTAGGGTTCATGTCCACAGATCTATGAAGGTTGCCATTCAAGTGGATTGAGCTGTGAAGAAGGCCGATAGTGTGTTAGCGTTTATTAATAGGGGGCTTGAGTTTAAGAGTCGTGGGTTACGCTGCAACTGTACATGACCCTGGTGAGACCACATTTGAAATGAAAATCGCTTGTTGTCACAAGTAGGCTTCAATTAAGTTACTGTGAAAAACCCCTAGTTGCCACATTCCGGCACCTATTCGGGGAGGCTGGTACAGGAATTGAACCATGCTGCTGGCCTGCCTTGGTCTGCTTTAAAAGCCAGCGATTTAGCCCAGTGTGCTAAACCAGCCCCTGGAGTATTGGAGTGCAGTTCTGGAGTATTTGGAGTATTGTGTGCAGTTCTGGCCACCTCAATATAGGAAGGATTTTGAAGCATTGGAAAGGGTGCAAAGGAGATTTACCAGGATGCTGCCTGGTTTGCAGGCTAGGTCTTATGAGGAAAGGTTGAGCCAGCTCGTGCTTTTCTCTTTGGAGCGGAGGAGGATGAGAGGCGACTTAATAGAGGTTTATAAGACTAGAATTAGAATTAGAATTAGAACAGTACAGCACAGAACAGGCCCTTCGGCCCTCAATGTTGTGCCGAGCAATGATCACCCTACTCAAGCCCACGTATCCACCCTATACCAGTAACCCAACAACCCCCATTAACATTGACATTATTTTTTTAGGACACTAAGGGCAATTTAGCCTGGCCAATCCACCTAACCCGCACATCTTTGGACTGTGGGAGGAAACCGGAGCACCCGGAGGAAACCCACGCACACACGGGGAGGACGTGCAGACTCCGCACAGACAGTGACCCAGCCGGGAATCGAACCTGGGACCCTGGAGCTGTGAAGCATTGATGCTAACCACCATGCTACCATGCTGCCCAATGATGATGAGGGGAATAGATAGAGTGGACGTTCAGAGACTATTTCCTCGGGTGGATGTAGCTGTTACAAGGGGGCATAACTATAAGGTTCAGGGTGGGAGATATAGGAGGGATGTCCGAGGTAGGTTCTTTACTCAGAGAGTGGTTAGTGTGTGGAATGGACTGCCTGCTGTGATAGTGGAGTCGGACACTTTAGGAACTTTCAAGCGGTTATTGGATAGGCACATGGAGCACACCAGAATGACAGGGAGTGGGATAGCTTGATCTTGGTTTTGGACATTGCTCAGCACAACATCGAAGGCCGAAGGGCCTGTTCTGGGCTGTACTGTTCTATGTTCTATGCTACCGTGCTGCCCAAATAGGAAGGTTACTCCACAGAGACGTCAATAACCAGAGAGACATATTTAAAGTAATTAGAGAGAAGTGCAGGAGAAAGATTTTTACACAGGAAGATGAGATTCTGAAACTCGCTATTGATAGGTGGTAGAAACAGAAACCCTCATCACATTTGAAAAATCACTTGAGGTGGACTTCCGTTGGCGGCCATGGTGTGAGTGGTCGCTCATTTGGTGGCTCATGGTGGAAGTTGCAGACCTTTTCACTGGCAAACTGGTGGATTATTTGATTAAAAAGGTGCAGCAGGGGTGGGAGGAGAGAGTGTCCCACCGGTGGAATGAGTTGTGTACCAGAAGTGGTCGAAAAAGAAAGGAGCAGTTGGAGATAGCTGGAGTGGTGCCTGTGACACAGAAGATGGTGGGGAGTCAGGGATCGGCCCTACCCATTCAGTGGTCAACAGAGCAACTGGTGGCTCCTTCACGAAAAGATCACCCAGCAGAGGAAGGAGAATTTTGAGGACCTGGCTAGGGTGGTGGACCCGATAAAGGTGGGGATCCACTGCATGGAGAAGAGGCTGGAGGCCCAGAACCAGGCGATCGGGAAGATGGAAAAGCATGAGGAGCAGCTTGCATCGATGGCAGCGAAGGTGGGTTTGATGCATGATCAACAGAGCGGCTGCAGGAGAAAGTGGAGGACCTGGAGAATCGGTCTCGCAGGCAGAATTTGAGGATCGTGGGACTGCCGGGGGGCAGCGAGGGAGCGGATGCCAGCATGTATGTTGCTCGAATGTTGAAGAAGCTGCTGGGAGAGGGGGCATTTGTACGGCCTTTGAAAGTGGACCGGGCGCACAGGGCACTGCTGAGGAAGCTGCAGGGGAATGAGCAGCCGAGGGTGATGGTGGTGCGCCCGCACCGATTCTTGGACAAGGAACGGATCCTGAAGTGAGCCAGGCAGACGAGGCGCTGTACCTGAGAGGGCAGCGAGCTGCGTGTATACCAATACCTGGGTGTAGAGTTGGCGAAAAGAAGAGCGGACTTCAATAAAATGAATGTGGCCCTCTTTAAGAATGGGGTGAAGTTTGGCATAGATACATAGAAAATAGGAGCAGGAGAAGGCCTTTTGGCCCTTAGAGCCTGCTCCGCCATTTGTTACAATCATGACTGATCATACAACTCAATAGCCTAATCCTGTTTTCTCCCCATAGCCTTTGATCCCGTTCTCCCCAAGTGCTATATCCAGCCATCTCTTGAATATATTAGCATCAACTACTTCCAGTGCTAATGAATTCCACAGACTCGCCACTCTTTGTGTGAAGAAATGTCTCCTTACCTCTGTCTGAAATGGTTTACTCTGAATCCTCAGACTGTGACCCCTGGTTCTGGATACACCCATCATTGGTAACATCTTCCCTGCATCTACCCTGTCTAGTCCTGTTAGAATTTTATAAGTATCTATTAGATCGCCCTCTCATTCTTCTGAACTCCAACGAGAACAATCCCAACCTAGTCAATCTCTCCTCATATGACAGTCCTGCCATCCCGTGAATCAGTCTGGTAAACCTTCACTGCACTCCCTCGAGAGCAAGAACATCCTTCCTCAGATAAGGAGACCAAAACTGCACACAATACTCCCAAGTGTGGCCTCACCAAGGCCCTGTACAATTGCAGTAACACATTCCTGCTTCTATACTCGAAATCTCTCGCAATGAAGGCCAACATGCCATTAGCCTTCTTTACCGCCTGCTGCACCTACATTCTTACCTTCATCAAATGATGAAGGCACCCAGGTCCCGCTGCACAGTCCTCTATCACAATTTACAACTATTCAGGTTCATCTGCCTTTCTGTTTTTGCTTCCAAATCAGGTAGTAATCTGTCTTCCTGGTTTTGCTTCCAAACATGTTTTGCATGTTGTACCAGGCGCGTTGTGGGTGACCTATAAGCATCGGGAGTTGTATTTCGGGACACCTGAGGAGGCGATGGACTTTGTCAGGGACAATGAACTGGCAGGAGAAGGTGGACACTGAACTTTGGAGGAGATGTTCTCTTTTGGTTCCTTTGGGTTTGTCTGGGTTATTTTTGCACTATGTTTGGGGCCATTGTTCTGGGTTTGTCCTTGATGGGGGATGGCGGGTTGCTCTTTTCTTTGTGTTGGTGGATGTTGTTAAGTTTGTAGTGGGAGAAAGGTAGAGTAGGGGGAGGAGAATCAGTGGGGTGTTGGATGCTACGCACCATGGTCGGGAGCTGCCAGGCTTAGCTGGGCAGGCTAGTTCATGGAAGCGCAGTGGGCGGTGAGCGGGAGGTTAGTTTGTTGATGGAGGTTGGAGTTGGTATTCAGTGAATCATAGATAGATTCATAGAATCATAGAATTTACAGTGCAGAAGGAGACCATTCAGCCCATCGGGTCTGCACCGGCCTCGGAAAGAGCACCCCACCCACGCCCACATCTTCACCCTCCCCACGTAACCCAGTAACCCCACCCCATCTTTTTGGACACCAAGGGCAATTTAGCATGGCCAGTTCACCTAACCTGCATATCTTTTAAATGTGGGGGGAAACTGGAGCACCCTAAGGAAACCCACACAGACACGGGAAGAACGTGCAGACTCCGCACAGACAGTGACCCAAGCCAGGAATCGAACCTGGGAACCTGGAGCTGTGAAGCAACTGTGCTAACGACTGTGCTGCCGCACTGCCCCTGTGATGGGGGGAGGGGGGAGGGAACTGCTGACAGGGGAGGGGTTTCTAAAATGTGGTATGGTGAGAGTCGATGATGGCGGGCGCCCGAGGTGGGCCTGAGGAGGTGCGGGACACGGGCTGGAGGCTGGTCCAAGAGGGGTTATGGTTGATCGACACGAGATGGGGTGCCCCAACATGGCTGATCGCATGGAACATGCGATGGTTGATGGGGCCGGCCAAGGGGATCCGTATGTTTGCACATTTAAAAAGTCGAAAGGCGGACGTAGCTCTGTTACAGGAAACACATCTGAAGGTGGTGGATCAGACTAGGTTGAGAAAAGGGGTTGGGTAGGGCAGGTATGTCATTCGGAATTAGATTCTAAAAGGAGGGGGGGTTAGCGATTTTGATCAATAAACGCGTGGCATTCGAGTATGGTGGTGATTCTGGGGGGAGGTATGTTGTGAGTGGGCAATTGGAGGGGATGCCATTGGTGTTGGTAAATAATTATGCGCCGAACTGGGATGATGTGGAATTTATGAGGCGGGTGTTGGGGAAGATCGCCGATCTGGAGTTGTATCTGCTGATAATGGGGGGGATTTTAATGCGGTACTAGATCCAAGGTTGGACCGGTCGAGTTTGAGGTTGGGGAGGGTGTCCTTGGTAGCGAAGGAGCTGAGGGGGTTTATGGAGCACATGGGGGGATGGATCCATGGAGGTTTGGGAGGCCGAGGGCAAAGGAATTTTTGTTTTTCTTGCATGTGCACAGGGTGTACTCCCGAATTAACTTTTTTGTCTTAGATAGGACGCTGTTGGCGGGTGTGGGCGATGTGGGGACTCAGTGACAGTGGTGTCAGATCATGCTCCATATTGAGTGGACTTGCAGGTGAATAAGGAGG
Source organism: Scyliorhinus canicula (assembly GCF_902713615.1). Taxonomy (NCBI): domain Eukaryota; kingdom Metazoa; phylum Chordata; class Chondrichthyes; order Carcharhiniformes; family Scyliorhinidae; genus Scyliorhinus; species Scyliorhinus canicula. The sequence continues at coordinate 96,081,541 of NC_052156.1, forward strand.
GGGTCAGTTCCCGCAATGTAGGCTGGATGTGGGGCTTTTGTTGGAAGAGGAGGTGTATAAACGGGTGAGGGAGACCATTCGGGGGATGTGGAGCTAAACGACACAGGGGAGATCTCGGTGGCCACGCAGTGGGAAACATTGAAGGCAGTGGTGAGAGGGGCGTTCATAGCGATATGTTTACATAGGGAGAAGGCAGAGCTGGCAGAGATGGAAAGGCTGGTGGAGGAGATCCTGCAGGTGGTCAGGAGGTACTCGGAAGCCCCGGAGGCGGGGCTGTTGAAGGAGCGGCAGAAGCTGCAGATGGAGTTTAGGTTGTTATCTACGGGGATGGCGGTTGGGCAGCTGAGGAAGACAAGAGGAGCGGTTTATGAATATGGTGAGAAGGCGAGCAGGATGCTGGCGCACCAGTTGAAGAAACAGGAGGCAGCGAGAGAGATCAGAAAAGTGGAGGATGGAGGGCACGGAAACACAGTGTTTGACCCGGTGGGGGTGCATCGGATGTTTAGGGATTTCTACAGTCGACTGGATGAGTTGGAACACCCGGCCAGGTGGTGGGGATGAGGCGGTTTTTGGATGGGCTGGTGTTCCTGAGGGTGGAAGAGGAACTGGTGGAGGGATTGGGTGCCCCAATTGGGCTGGTAGAAGTGGTGGAGGTTCTGGACGCGATGCCATCATGCAAGGCCCCTGGCCCGGATAGATACGCAGTGAAGTTTTACAAAAGGTTCTCGGGGGTTCTGGGGCCCTTTTTGCTTCGGGCTTTTAACGAGGCAGTGTTGCAGGCAGTGAGATCGGCAGTGATGATTTAACAGTGAGATCGGTTACACTGCTCCTTATCCCGCTTCAAAATCAGAGAGATCGAGGCCTGCAACATCTTCGATTGATTTAGCCCTGTACTCTCGCTATTATCTTCTTGCATGTGTCCCATTTTTCTGTCACAGATTTCCTAATAGTCTCTGCTCCCAGTCCACTCTAAAATTATTTCTGATCTTATTAAAATCGGCCGTGGCAGCACGGTGGCGCAATGGTTAGCATTGCTGCCTCTCTGTTTCTTTGTACTTTCCATAACAATCTTCATTGAATCTAATGAAGTTATGGTCACTCTGCAAAATGTTTCCCCACTGATATTTCAACCACTTGCCCAGCTTTATGATCAAAAATTAAGTCCGGAACTGCCCCTTCTCTTGCAGGACCTTCTATGTTCTGGCTTAAAAAGTTCCCCTGGTTGCATTTTCACAGTAACTTCATTGAAGCCTACTCGTGACAAAAAGCGATTTTCATCTCATTTCATTTCATTTTAAAAATTCCACTCCCTCAAAAATATGAATAAAAATAATTCTTTTTATAGAAATTTGCTCCCTCTAAACCTTTCACACTATGGCTAGCTCAGTTAATATTGGGAAAAATGAATCACCCACTATCACTACTTACTTTTACACTTCCCTGAAATTTGCCAACATATCTGCTCTTCTGTGTCTCTCAGATTATTAGGGAGCCTATAGAACACTTCCAACAATGTGATTGCTCATTTTTGTTTTTTAAATCCTACCCATATGGCTTCAGTTTTTTTTCTTTTTTTAAAATAAATTTAGTGTACCCAATAATTTTTCCAATTAAGCGGCAATTTACAGTGGCCAATCCACCTAGCTTGCATGTTTTTGGGTTGTGGGGGCTGTAGGGACCAACAATTCTACGGACACGTGCTTGTAGGATTAGAATAACGGTTTTAATATACTTACAACAGAGCCAGCCTGTTAGCCGTTGAACTTTCGGTGAACTGGCCGGCTGACCCTGTGGCACTGATCTTTATACAGCAGCTCCCGGGGGAGGAGTCCTGGGCGGAGCCAAGGGAGAAGCCCCGTAAAACTCTCAAGCATTCCCAGAGCTACTCCCCCTGGTGGTCAGGTAGTGCAACTGCACTTACAATATAGACACATGTATATACAGGTTATAATCCAGTGTGAATCACATTCACCACAGGGGCGAAACCCACGCAAACACGGGGAGAATGTGCAAACTCCACACGGACAGTGACCCAGAGCCGGGATCGAACCTGGGACCTCAGCGCCGTGAAGCCGCAGCGCTAACCCACTGCGCCACCGTGATGCCCTCATATGGTTTCAGTTGATGAGCCTTCTAAGATGTTGTCCCTCCTTACTACTGTAATTGATTGCCTGATCAAATTGTGACACGCCCTTCTACCTCCTTCCCTATCTCGCCTGAAGACCCTGTATTCTGGAATATTGAGCTGCCAATCCTGCCCATCTCTCAATCATGTGTCAATGACATCATACCCCATTTTCCATCTGCCTAGTTTGTCAGACTCCTTGCATTAAATTCTTGCATTCAATCTTGCCAAACTCCCTTAACTGGTCTAAACATTCGAGGCTTTGCTGACTCACTTGACGTCTACTCTTATTTTGACTGTATATCTATCCCTTCTGAACCTTCTCTCAGGATCCCAGGCTCCTGCCCAGTTAGTTTAACTAACTTGGCAAATCCCTGCATGAACTCTGATTCCATTTAATTTCAGGTGCAAACCGTCCACCTTGTACAGGTCCCACAGTCCCCAAAAATGGTCCCAGTGTCCAAACATCTAAAGCCCTCCCTCCTGCACCATTTCTCTAGCCACACATTCATCTGGGCTAACCTATTTGTATACTCACTGGCACGTGGCACCCGAGGTAATCCAGAGATTAATACTTTCTGGTCCTGTTTTTTAATCTACTACCTAGCTCCCTAAACTCTACTTTCAGGACCTCATCCCTTTATCTGCCTATATCATTGCTACCAATGTGTACCATGATATCTGTCTGTTTGCCCCCCCCCCCCCCTTCAGTTTGCCTTGCAGTGACATCCCTGTACCTGTCACCAGTGAGGCAACATACCATCCTGGAGTTTATTTTGCGGCCATGGAAAAACCTGTCTGTTCCCCTTACATTTGAATCCCTGCCACTATTGCCCTGGCATTCTTCCTCCTCCTCTCTTGAGCAGCAGACCCACCCATGGTGCCATGAAGTTCGCTGCCGCTACATTTCGCTACACAGTCACCTCCCCAACAGTATCCAAAACTGTTAGAAAAGGGGGGTGGTCCCAGGGGACTCCTGCACCATCTGCCTTCCTCTACTCTGCTTGGTGATCGCCCTTTCTGCCTGTTCAATCTTCACTTGCAGAGTGACCACCTCACTAAGCGTGCTATCCATGACATGCTCTGCATTCCTGCTCCGAAATGCAGTTACAGTACTCTTCAAATTTGTTTAGTATTGTTTGTAAGCTGTTGCTGTCTTCATCTTTTGCGTATTTAAATCCATTATATACTTTCCTAGCTTCATGTCCTGCGATGAGCATTGCTATTTTAATTTCGTCTGAGGCTGCTGCTACATCATTAGCTATGATATAAAAATTGAACATTTGTTTAAACCTTTTCCAGACATTTCTTACATTGCCGGTCGTGTCCAGCTGAGGTGGGTATCCAAGCCACATCCTCGAATCAGCGATGTCTTCCCAAGTCCAATGTCCAGTAGGAGATTTCCATGCCATTTTGTTCTTTCTGTGTCTGCAGCTGAGTTGTCCTGTAGTAAGCGTCTGAAGCCCATCCTGGTACCATGTGTTGTTCCTCGTGTCTTAATAAAGCTCGTAGTATCAAAGGTGGAGAAGATGCTTTATTGTGAATTCATTCTCTCTTCAGTGCTTAACTTATGGCTACCTCAAATGCTGCCTTCTTGTGTCTGTGTCCTGCTACGAGTTCTGCCTTCCGTGAAGTGTGTCGTCACTTCCTGTCCCTGTGTATATATAGCTCTTCCGTGCTCCCTCTAGTGCTTGCTCAGTTGTATTGCATCTACTCAGATCTACGATCACCACATTAGCCACTAGCTGTAGTTGGACACACTTCCTGCACACGTCACCAGAAAAAACTGAAGCTTCCATGATTTTCCACATAATAGAGGAGGAGCATATCATGCCGTGACTTGCTGGGACAGCACGGTAGCATGGTGGTTAGCATAAATGCTTCACAGCTCCAGGGTCCCAGGTTCGATTCCCGGCTGGGTCACTGTCTGTGCGGAGTCTGCAAGTCCTCCCCGTGTGTGCGTGGGTTTCCTCCGGGTGCTCCGGTTTCCTCCCACAGTCCAAAGATGTGCGGGTTAGGTGGATTGGCCATGCTAAATTGCCCGTAGTGTTCTAAAAAGTAAGGTTAAGGGGGGGTTGTTGGGTTACGGGTATAGGGTGGATACGTGGGTTTGAGTAGGGTGATCATTGCTCGGCACAACATCGAGGGCCGAAGGGCCTGTTCTGTGCTGTACTGTTCTATGTTCTATGACTATCCTAAAGCCCCTGATTTATCCCCATTTAACAAAAAAATTACCTATATGATAATACTATTTACTTATAGAACATAGAACAGTACAGCACAGAACAGGCCCTTCGGCCCTCGATGTTGTGCCGAGCCATGATCACCCTACTTAAACCCACGTAACCCGTATACCCGTAACCCAACAATCCCCCCATTAACCTTACACTACGGGCAATTTAGCATGGCCAATCCACCTAACCCGCACATCTTTGGACTGTGGGAGGAAACCGGAGCACCCGGAGGAAACCCACGCACACACGGGGAGGACGTGCAGACTCCACACAGACAGTGACCCAGCCGGGAATCGAACCTGGGACCCTGGAGCTGTGAAGCATTGATGCTAACCACCATGCTACCGTGAGGCCCCACGGCTCCCGTGAGGCTGTAGTTGGACACACTTCCTGCACACGTCACCAGAAAAAAACTGAAGCTTCCATGATTTTCCACATAATAGAGGAGGAGCATATCATGCCGTGACTTGCTGGGACAGCACGGTAGCATGGTGGTTAGCATAAATGCTTCACAGCTCCAGGGTCCCAGGTTCGATTCCCGGCTGGGTCACTGTCTGTGCGGAGTCTGCAAGTCCTCCCCGTGTGTGCGTGGGTTTCCCACGCAGTAAGTATCTCCCTTACTTTAACTTTACTTTCCTTACCCTACTTTGTTTACTTGTATTACTTTAGTATTGTTATGGGCCAGGGTTTAGAAAACACCAAAGTATATCATGGAGTTCACCTGACCTACAACTGTTTATTGATTTTGGTTATGATGAGCGCAAGGGCCTGCCTTTCAGATGTTATTCAACAGAGGCCTTAAGCACTTTTACTCAATTATAAACACACACAGTAAACATTTTTACAATTTCTACAAACATAAATAACCCACACAGCTACAGTAATCTATGTATAACCCTTAATAAATTCCCCTCTTTCACTGTTCCAATTTGATAATAAGATCCCACAAACCAGAAACCCCTTTTCAAAGGTGTGGCTCAGCACACAGCACTCAAGACCTAGTTTGGATGCTCTTGTGTCCTTTCCAAAACAGCAGAATTTTGACCAGTAAAGAATTATTTCTTTTCAAGTTATCAAGCAGTCTGGAAACAGCTTTTAAAATACAGAGACTTATTTTTTCAGCCTGTGCAGAGCGCCAGTTCAAACTCAAAGCGAAAGTAAAACCCAGATCCACAGCCCAGCTCCCAACTCAAAACAAAAGTAAAAACCCAGAGCCAGAGTCCAGCTCCACCCAAACAATGATATCCCTGAAGTCGTGTGATAAGACAAAAACTTTTCTTAAAGGGACTCTCCCATGACAGTATAATGACCCTGACTTCCATTTATTTGTGCTGTTTCTCCAAACAAAAACACATTTTATACTCACAGCTGTTTCACTGTGGCAGTGAAATTGAGAACAGGAATCCGACCTTGGCGTGTTTGAAACTCTGGGAGAAGGTTGTGGTGAATGTGATTCACACCGGATTGTAATCAGTACATACATGTGTCTGTATTGTAAGTGCAGTTGCACTACCTGTCCTCCAGGGGGAGTAGCTCTGGGAATGCTCGAGTTGTAAGGGGCTTATCCCCCAGGACTCCTCCCCCGGAAGCTGCTGTATAAAAGGTCAGTGCCACATGGTCAGCCGGCCAGTTCACCGAAAGTTCAATGGCTAATAGGCTGGCTCTGTTGTGAGTATATTAAAACCGCTATTCTAATCCTTCAAGCATGTGTCCGTAGAATTGTTGGTTCCAACAATTTAATATACTCAGGAAACAGTCGAAGAAATCATGGAAGCAGCCCTCAAGCTCGGACGCCTAGAACTCGACCCAGAGGATGCAGAGGCTAAGGAAATTTTTTCCCACTGGCTGAGATGTTTTAAAGCCTACCTGGCAGAAGCCAGCACCGCCAGAACACCGGAACAACAAAAACTCAGCCTACTGCACGCGAGGGTAAGCCACAGAATATCCACACAGCTAAATCCGGCCGGTTCTTACACCGCAGCGCTGGCAATATTGGACAAAATGTACGTTAGGCCCATTAACGAGGTTTATGCACGCCACGTGCTTACGACCCGCCGTCAGCGGCCTACAGAAACGCTAGCCAAGTTTGTAAGGGAATTGAACAATCTTTCCAATGACTGTAATTATCAAGCCGTTACCGCGGCTGAACATAGGGAGCTTGCTGTGAGGGACGTTTTCGTGGCAGGCCTTAGGCCTAACTATGTTCGCCAAAGACTGCTAGAAAAGGGGGCCCAGGACACTACTGTGGAGGCTGCAACCACTATGGAAGTTTCCTTCCGCAGCCTCACCTCGTTTCCCGCGGACCCCGCAACCTCATTGTGGACCCCCGACCAACAGTCCCCCCAAGCCTGTGCCGCACGGCCCCCCAGCTACCGCGCTGCCAAAGCCAGTTACTCTGCTGCCCCAGCCAGCTACTCGGCTGCTTGAGCCTGCCATTTCTGTGGCCAAAGCCAGCACCCACGGCAGCGCTGCCCGGCCCGTAACGCGACCTGCAGCAGCTGCGGGCTAAAAGGACACTATGCCAGAGTGTGTCTGGCGAAGAAAGCCCCAGCCTCTAACCCTCCCACGGCTCAAAGCACTCGTTCCCTGAAATCACAGGCCTGCAGGCCCCGAAATGCTGCAGCCTGTATGCCGACACCGCCCCCACCCGACATTTGCGACTCATGGGGGCAGCCATCTTGGCAATCCTCCTCCATGCGGCCGGCCATGTGCGACTCATGGGGGCGGCCATCTTGGGATCCATCCCCATGAAACTCTGAAACTCACCTCGACGACTACGAACTCAGAGGGCAGTCATCACGGGGCCACTCCAGCTGATCGAGCCGCCGACTACCCGCAACTCAGCGCAGTCACCCTGGATCAATCCCGCCCCAAGCACCTACGAAGTTCAATGGCGGAGGTCCAGATCAACGGGTACAGCACACCATGCCTCTTTGACTCCGGGAGCACCGAGAGCTTTATACATCCAGAGCTGGTAAGATGCTGTTCGCTTTCTATTTTTCCGGTGAGCCAAACTATCGCCCTCGCTCCGGGCTCCCACTCAGTCCAAATCCAAGGACGCACCGTTGCTACGCCCTCAATTCAAGGCGCTAGTTATTCTAAATGTAAACTTTATGTCCTGCCCGACATCTGCGCGCCTCTCTTATTAGGCCTGGATTTCCAGTGCAACCTCAAGAGCCTCACCCTCAGCTTCGGCGGGCCCCTGCCCCCACTCACTATCTGCAGCCTAACCACGCTGCGCATCTCCCCCCCTCCGCTCTTCGCCAATCTCACTCCAGGGGCGGGATTCTCCGCAGACCGTCGTAACGCCGATTTCCGGCGAGAAAAATCAGTGTACATGACTCCGGCGTCGGGGCCTTCTTTTAGGCCGCTATCCTCCGTTCCCGGAGGGGCCAGCAGCTGACTGACGCGATACGCGACAGTTTCACCAGCTGCGGAAGTGGTGAGACCCGCCGTTTTTTGGAGGAGGAGGAGGAGAGAGACAGACCCGGCATTTGGGGGGGGGGGTGTTCCGGCATTTGGGGGGGGTTCCGGCATTGGGGGGGGGGGGTTCCGGCATTTGGGGGGGGGGGGTTCCGGCATGGGGGGGGGGGGGGGGGGGGGGGGGGGGGGGGGGGTTGCGGACAGCGGGGTGCAGAGAGGGGGGCGACGGATGCCCGGGGCCAACGCACCGTCGCCCCCCCCCTCTGTACGCCGCTGCCCCCTACCCCAACCCCCCCCCCCCTCTCACCACCCCTACCTCCCTCCCCACCACTCCTACCCCCCTCCCCACCACCCCTACCTCCCTCCCCACCACACCTACCCCCCTCCAACGCCGCCCCCCCCATCTCTCGCAACCCCCCCCTCAACGCCGGGTCCCCCCCCCCTCAACGCCGGGTCCCCCCCCCCTCAACGCCGGGTCCCCCCCGCCTCAACGCCGGTACCCACACCCCGTCCCCCTCCTTCTGAAGGCCGGTACCCACACCCCCCCCCCTCCTCCTCCCCCCCTTCCTTCCTCCTCCCCCCCTTCCTTCCTCCGTACCCCCCCTTCCTTCCTCCCCCCCCCTTCCTTCCTCCCCCCCCTTCCTTCCTCCCCCCCCTTCCTTCCTCCCCCCCTTCCTTCCTCCGTTAGTGGGGGGGGGTGCGGCGTTAGTGGGGGGTGGGGGGGTGCGGCGTTGGAGGGGGGTAGGGGTGGTGAAGGGGGTAGGGGTGGTGAGGGGGGTGTTGGGGTAGGGGCAGCGGCGTGCAGAGGAGGGGGGCGACTGATACCCGGGGCCAACGCACTGTCGCCCCCCCTCTGCACGCAGCTGCCCCTACCCCAACCCCCTCCCCTCACCACCCCTACCCCCTTCACCACCCCTACCCCCCTCCAACGCCGCACCCCCCCACCCCCCACTAACGCCGCACCCCCCCCCACTAACGGAGGAAGGAAGGGGGGGAGGAGGAAGGAGGGGGGGACGGAGGAAGGAAGGGGGGGGAGGAGGAAGAAGGGGGTGGAGGAAGGAAGGGGAGAGGAGGAAGGAGGGGGGGAGGAGGAAGGAGGGGGAGAGGAGGAGGGAAGGGGGGGAGGAGGAGAGAGGGGGGGGGTGTGTGGGTACCGGCCTTCAGAGGGAGGGGGACGGGGTGTGGGTACCGGCGTTGAGGGGGGGGGACCCGGCGTTGAGAGGGGGGGTTGCGGCGATGAGGGAGGGTTGCGGCGTTGAGGGTGGGGGGTTGCGGCGTTGCGAGAGATGGGGGGCGGCGTTGGAGGGGGGGTAGGGGTGGTGGGGAGGGGGGTAGGGGTGGTGGGGAGGGTGGTAGGGGCGTTGGAGGGAGGTAGGGGTGGTGAGGGGGGGGTGGTTGGGGTAGGGGGCAGCAGCATACAGAGGGGGGGGCGACGGTGCGTTGGCCCAGGGCATCCGTAGCCCCCCCTCTCTGCATGCCGCTGCCCCCAAACCCCCCCCCCCCCCCGATGCCACCCCCCCCGATGCCGCAACCCCCCCCCGGATGCCGCAAACCCCCCCCCCGATGCCCCCCCCCGATGCCGCAACCCCACCCCGATGCCCCCCCCCGATGCCGCAACCCCCCCCGATGCCCCCCCCCGATGCCGCAACCCCCCGGATGCCGCAACCCCCCCCCCGATGCCGCAACCCCCCCCCCCCCCGATGCCCCCCCCCGATGCCGCAACCCACCCCCGATGCCGCAACCCACCCCCCCCCGATGCCGCAACCCCCGGATGCCGCAACCCACCCCCCGATGCCGCAACCCACCCCCCGATGCCGCAACCCACCCCCCAATGCCGCAAACCCCCCCCCCCGATGCCGCAACTCACCCCCCCGGATGCCGCAACCCACCCCCCGATGCCGCAACCCACCCCCCCGATGCCGCAACCCACCCCCCGATGCCGCAACCCACCCCCCCCCGATGCCACAACCCCCCGGATGCCGCAACCCACCCCCCGATGCCGCAACCCACCCCCCGATGCTGCAACCCACCCCCCGATGCCGCAACCCACTCCCCCCCGATGCCGCAACCCCCCCATGCCGCAACCCCCCCCATGCCGCAACCCACCCCCCCCGATGCCGCAACCCACCCCCCTCCCCCCGATGCCGCAACCCACCCCCCGACACTGAACGGCGTCAACCATCATCAATGGTTGACGCCGTTTTAAAGCAACTGTGATTTTCGCCGACGTGACCCGTGGCCACGTCGGCGGGACTTCGGCCCATCCGGGCCGGAGATTTGTGGAATCTAAAAAAAAAATGAAATCCCGCCGGTGCCAGCTGTTTTCAGAGGCTGCCGGCGGGATTTGCACAACGCCGGTTTTTGGCCGGTCAGAGATTTAAAAACCCTGCGGGAGCGGGATTAACGCCACTGCCGGCCGATTCTCCGACCCTGCGTGGGGTCGGAGAATCCCGCCCCAGATTGCAAGCCAGTAGCTACTCGCAGCAGGCGATACAGCCTACAGGATAGGGTCTTTATCCGATCGGCGGTCCGACGGCTGCTCAGTGAGGGGATCATAGAGGCCAGGTGGTGGTCGTCAAGACCGGGGAAAAATTTTGCATGGTCGTCGACTATAGCCAGACCATAAATCGCTTTACGCTCCTAGACGCGTATCCCCTCCCCAGAATTGCAGACATGGTTAATCAGATCGCCCAATATCGGCTATTTTCCACGGTGGATCTGAAGTCTGCATACCACCAGCTCCCAATCCGCCCGGAGGACTGCCACTGCACGGCGTTCGAGGCCGATGGCCGCCTCTTCCATTTCCTCCGGGTCCCTTTCGGCGTCACTAACGGGGTTTCGGTGTTCCAATGAGCAATGGAACGAATGGTAGACCAGTACGGGCCTCGGGCCACGTTTCCGTATCTGGACAATGTTACCATCTGCGGCTATGACCAGCAGGACCACGACGCCAACCTCCACCGTTTTCTCCAAACGGCACAGAAATTAAATCTCACTTATAACAAGGAGAAATGCGTTTTCCGCACAAACAGACTGGCCATCCTCGGCTACGTCGTGGAGAACGGTGTCCTGGGCCCAGACCAGGACTGCATGAACCCCCTCTTAGAACTCCCCCTCCCTCATTGCCCCAAGGCTCTCAAACGGTGCTTGGGGTTCTTCTCATACTACGCCCAGTGGGTCCCTCAATATGCGGACAAAGCCCGCCCACTCTTTAAGGCCACACGATTTCCCCTGTCAGCTGAGGCGCGCCAAGCCTTCAGCTGCATCAAGGAGGACATCGCCAAAGCAGCCATGCGGGCGGTGGATGAATCCACTCCCTTTCAGGTTGAGAGCGACACCTCAGAGGTAGCTCTAGCATCCACTTTAAATCAGGCAGGGAGATCCGTTGCATTTTTCTCCCGTACCCTATCCGCTTCAGAACTCCGACACTCCTCAGTCGAGAAGGAAGCACAAGCCATCGTGGAGGCTGTTCGTCACTGGAGGCACTACCTCGCAGGTAGGAGGTTCACCCTCATCACCGATCAACGATCGGTTGCCTTTATGTTTGACAACTCGCAAAGGGGCAAAATAAAAAATGATAAAATCCTTCGGTGGAGGATCGAACTCTCCACCTACAGTTACAATATTAAATATCGACCCGGGAAGCTCAACAAGCCCTCGGATGCCCTATCCCGCGGGACATGCGGCAGAGCGCAGGTCAGCCGTCTGAAAGCCATCCACGTTGATCTCTGCCATCCAGGGGTCACCCTGCTCACCCACTACATCAGAGCCCGAAACCTGCCTTTCTCCAATGAGGAGGTAAAAGCGGTCACCAGGGACTGCCCGATCTGTGCAGAGTGCAAACCGCACTTCTATAGACCAGACAGGGCCCACCTGGTCAAGGCTTCTAGGCCCTTTGAACACCTTGCGATCGATTTCAAAGGGCCACTCCCCTCCACTAACAAGAACATTTATTTCCTCAACATCATCGACGAGTTCTCCCGATTCCCTTTTGCCATTCAATGCCCTGATATGACCTCCCGCACAGTCATTAGGGCCCTGCATAGTGTCTTCACCCTGTTCGGTTTCCCCAGCTACGTGCACAACGACCGGGGTTCGTCCTTTATGAGCGACGAGCTGCGTCAGTGCCTGCTCGACAAGGGCATCGCCTCGAGCAGGACTACCAGTTATAACCCCAGGGGGAACGGGCAGGTGGAGAGGGAGAACGCGACGGTCTGGAAGACCGTCCTACTGACCCTCCGGTCTAGAAAACTCCAAGTCTCCCAATGGCAAGAAGTCCTCCCAGACGCGCTCCACGCAATCAGATCCCTCCTCTGTACAGCTACAAATCAAACCCCTCACGAGCGACTCTTCATTTTTTCAAGGGGCACTACCACGGAAGTCTCACTTCCGGCTTGGCTGAGGACACCAGGCCCGGTCCTCCTGAGGAAGCACGTCAGGGGGCACAAAACTGACCCCCTTGTTGAAAAGGTGCACCTCCTCCATTCCAACCCCCAGTACGCATTCGTGGAGTTCCCGGACGGTCGCCAGGACACAGTATCCCTTCGGGACCTGGCACCCGCTGGATCCAGCCCCCCCCCTACCCCCGCTGAGGAACCCCTTACCCCGTTCCCTATGCTGCCGCCCCCTTGCGCCCCCGATTCCGCAAGCTCACCCCACCGGTTCCACGCGCCAGAACCAGCCCGCCCCCAGTCTCCGGTCGAGCCAGAGGTGTATGACGTTCGGACGAGACCCGCCCCGGAGTCTGCCATCGTACCCCAGCTCTCAACACCCACACAGCCACCGCAAGAGGCTGCAACCCCGGTGCTCCGCAGATCGAAAAGAACAATTCATCCACCGGACAGACTAACTCTGTGAGCCACCACCCCCGCTGGACTCGATTTTTTCACAGGGGGTGAATGTGGTGAATGTGATTCACACCGGATTGTAATCTGTATATACATGTGTCCGTATTGTAAGTGCAGTTGCACTACCTGTCCTCCAGGGGGAGTAGCTCTGGGAATGCTCGAGTTGTAAGGGGCTTCTCCCTTGGCTCTGCCCAGGACTCCTCCCCCGGAAGCTGCTGTATAAAAGGTCAGTGCCACATGGTCAGCCGGCCAGTTCACCGAAAGTTCAATGGCTAATAGGCTGGCTCTGTTGTGAGTATATTAAAACCGCTATTCTAATCCTACAAGCACGTGTCTGTAGAATTGTTGGTTCCAACAAAGGTTCAGCTGAAAAGACTGAGTATGGAGCTCAGTCTATGTCCGTGCAGGAGAGAAGCACATCTGAGTTTCACCTAACTCCCTGTTGTTCACCTAACTCCAAAAGCACTCTTGTTCTGCCAAGCACTCACAGTGCACACTGAGTAGTGTTCCCTTTATTAAGCCTAAAATACAATACAGTGAACTAATTTAGCTTGAAATTAGCCTTGAAATAAAGTTTTATTACTATTTACACCATTAGTACCCCCTAGAATTGCCTTCAGCACACCACTCATTAGCAATCGCATTTGAGACTAACATGACTTCCCGCTGGCATGATGCAATATTGGGAGGCCTGACGGGCAGCATTCTAATGAGCATTCATGAGATGCAAATGAATGCAAATGGAGTTCATGCCACCAGCTAGCAAAATGATTGACCCGGCATTAAGAGAAACACAACGTGATTTTAAGCCAGGGTTTTTCTGGCTTTCTGGCTCTCACCAGATTCAGTGCTCCCGCTGCACCAAACCCACCATGGATGGGAGAATTACCCATTGCATCTGGGGAATTATATAGATTAAAATGTACATGCTCAAGTTGTATTTTGTGGGATGTGAGATATATTGCAAGAGCTGAGGATTTTGGTATCCTGCCCTCTCTGTTGGGAGGTGTAAATCAAGTTAGTTCTGTCCTGACTGGCTGCTGATGAGTATGTTTAGCCTTATTTAATGCTATACACAACAAAGATCGGGGCAGCCTGTGAAGATTTGGTGTTACAATTTGAGTGGGCAGTGTTTAAATTTGAATGTTTTACATTTTTCAGCCAGGACTGTAACACGAGCCTGGTGCGTGCCTGCTGGAACGAGCTGTTCACACTAGCCCTGGCACAGTGTTCCCAGGTGATGAATCTCTCCACTATACTGACTGCGATTGTAAACCACCTGCAGAGCAGTCTACAGCAAGGTGAGTGTGAACTCTGTCAGAACCAGGAATATGAGCTGCAATTCCCAGATGCACTTTCCTATTAGCTGGTGCCTTGTATTATTTGTGCTGTATTTTGTTTAACCTGGATCATTGTAACTGAGAGTTGTGTTAAGCCCTGATTTTAACCTTGGTCGGTGTGGCATATAAACAGTTCCAGCTTCAATTGGGAAGTATGTGGATGGAGTGGATCCAGGGTCAAGCGAGGCCACGGCACATGAATTGGAAATATTTTTCCGAGTTTCCTCCTGGAGCAGGGATGCGCCTCTGAGTTACAGATTCCAATTAAAATCATCTCGCAAACCCCACAACAATATAACTGGAGATCATTGCCAAAGGTCTCTGAACACGTTCTCCGATTGCAACTCCCTCCCACCATCCATTGATGCTGGACTCAGGTGGGAGACCCCAGAGAAAGCATTCATCCTGATGCCTCTATATCGTCTCTCTTCCCAGTTTCTAATTAAGACTTTGATATCCTGAACAATGTGTTCAGTTTAACATTAAAACTTTCAATCCCATTTCAACCACATCTAGTGCCAATATTTTCCATGGCACATTCCTATGTGCACACTTTTTCAAGAAGTGCCTGTAAACTGGTCAGTCTGATTGCAATCTGGCTCTGGATACTTTAAGTTTTCCCTATAGAGAAATCTTGGGGTCAGGTAGAGACAAAGGAAGCAGAAAGATTGGCAGAGATTAAGTATAGTCACAGTAGGGATTTTCACAGTAACTTCTTTGCAGTGTTAATGTAAGCTACATGTGACAATAAAAAATCTTATTATTATAGTTCGAGACGGAAAGCCTGGGATCAAAGAGGAAAGCCTGTAAAGGTGAGATGGTGAAGAAAGAGGTGCTTGAGAAGGAGAAGGAGAGAAAGGAGGTGATGTGAGGAAAAGGCAAGTTGGAGAGGAAGAGATTGAGATAGGTTAGAGAGGAGAGGGAGAGATACAGAGACATTGGGGTTGGGGGGGGGAGAGAGAGTGAGACACTTGTGGAAAGAGACTCGGATTATGGTGACGAGAGAGATAAATGGTTGAGGAAAGAGAGAGTGAGACTGCGGTTCAGAAGGAGAGAGAAATGGTTGGAGAGGAGACGAGGTCATGGGTTGGTGAGAGAAATATGGGTTGGAGGAAAGAGAGAGTGAGAAAGACATGGAGAGGGATTGGATCTAGGAGAAAAAGAGAACAAGATTGTTGAAGGAAAGGAAAAGACAGCTATTTCCATGTGCAATGCCACAGGTGATTAACAAATAATTTACTTAATGCCATTATCATGCAAACTGGTTATTCTTTATTTAACCCCTTCAGTGAGGCTAAGGTGCAGTCTGTCATCTTTACATAGTCATTTACCGTTAGAAATATGCAAATACATTTTCTGAAAGGATATGTAAAACTTTAAAATGGGAAGAGCAGTCTTGGAAACTGCTGTGTGGCAGGAGGAGTTTTTATAAAGATAGGGAGGGAGGTATATCAGGCTATGTGAGGCAGGAGGCGTTTGTGTAGCGATAGAGAGGGAGATATGGAGGTATATCAGGCTGTGTGTGGCAGGGTAGTTTGTATGGAGATGGGGAGGGAGATATATCAGGTTGTTGTTTGGCAGGAGGAGGTTATTGAGACATGGAGGGTGATGGAAGGATTTGAAATGAAGGAGTGAACTATACATCCGAGGCGTTGCTTGGCTTGCAACAGTGTAGGAATAACCAATGTTTATCCAGCAAGTATGCACGTGATTGTTCAACAGGAATTTGTGTGAGATTGAATAGAGTGGTAGTAGACATTCGATGAACTCGGCTTTTATGTTGGGTGCAGTTTGGGAAGTGAGAGCATTGCTAGGTTTTCAGCAACGAATGTGCTTAAGCAGTCGTGGAGATCAACATTGTCACGGAGGTGGGGACGGGAAGACTTCATGATGGATTGGTTATGTATTCGGAACTCATCTCAGTCAGATTTTTTTTTAAGACAGGAGCAGAAGGAGGCCTTTTGGCCCTTCGAGCCTGCTGCGACATTCATCACAATCATGGCTGATCTTCCAACTCAATAGCCTAATCCTACTTTCTCCCCATAGCCTTTGATCCCATTCTCCCCAAGTGCTATATCGAGCTACCTCTTGCATATATTCAGAGTTTTAGCATCAACTACTTCCTGTAGTAATGAATTCCACAGGCTCACCACTGTGTGAAGAAGTGTCTCCTTATATCTGTCCAAAATGGTTTACCTGAATCCTCAGACTGTGACCCCTGGTTCTGAACACACCCACCAATGGGAACATTTTCCCTGCATCTACCCTTCTAGTCCTGTTAGAATTTTATAAGTTTCTATGAGATCCCTCCTCATTCTTCTGAATTCCAGCAAGAACAATCTGAACCTAGTCAATCTCTCCTCATATGACAGTCCCGCCATCCCTGCCATCAGAATGGTAAATCTTCGCTGCACTCCCTCGAGAGCAAGAACATCCTTCCTCAGAGAAGGAGACCTAAACTGCACACAATACTCCAAATGTGGCCTCACTAAGACACTGTACAATTGCAGCAACACATCCCTGCTTCTATACTCGAAACCTCTCGCAATGAAGGCCAACATACTATTAGCCTTCTTTACCGCCTGCTGCACCTGCATGCTTACCTCCAGCGACTGGTGTACAAGAACACCCAGGTCCCGCTGCACACTCCCCTCTCCCAATTTACAACCATTCAGATAGTAATCTGCCTTCCTGTTTTTGATTCCAAAGTGAATAACCTCACACTTATCCAAATTATGCTGCATCTGCCATTGATTTTCCCACTCGCCTAATCTGTCCAGACCATGCTGTAGAATCCCTGCATCATCGTCACAATTCGCCCTCCCAACTAACTTGGTATCATCTGCAAACTTTGAGATGTTACATTTTGTTCCCTCATCCAAATGATTAATATATATTGTGAATAGCTGGGGTCCCAGCACAGATCCCTGTGGTACCCCACTAGTTACTGCCTGCCAATTTGAAAAGGACTCATTAATCCCTACTCTTTGTTTCCTCTTTGTCATAATATACACACAAGTATATGATGGTACACAGACAGGCATTGATTGACACACAGGATGACCAATGAACACAAAGAACACAGCAGCCAATCACCAGACAGGACACGGCCACTATAAAGCCAGAGGGCACTAGTTTTCCCGCTCTCTTGGGATGCAGCCTCTGAGACAGTCAGAGCCTGTGAGCAACAACTCGAACATCCCCCATGTGGTAGTAAGATAGTCTGGTCAGATTAGCTTCAGGTCTCCAGTCAACTCAGCATAGTGTCAACCCACATTTAAAGTATGTGTAATAATTAAGAGTTCAATAAAAGAGAGTTGCATTTCTTCAAGTGTTGGAAGCCTGTTTCTCTCATTGCTATAGTAAACGCAGTCATCGCAGACCCAGCTTACCCAACGCATCATGGTACCACTGAGTCATGTCAGTGTATGACGGACCTACCTTGAGATAGTCTGCCTTTCAGCAGTGATCAGCCATCCGGTAGCCTTTGACCAGCGATCAGCCATCCGGTAACATGGACAGCGTCCGCCCTCCCCCGCCACTCCGCATCGCCGGCAACCTTGGTGCAAACTGGAAGATTTTCAAGCAGAAGTTTCAGCTGTATCTTGAAGCAAACGACCTCGAAGCCGCATCGGATGCCAGGAAGATTGCTCTCTTCCTCTCTACAGCCGGGGACCACGCTATCCATATTTTTTACTCCCTCACCTTTGCTGAAGGTGAGGACAAGACAAAGTTCAAAACAGTCCTGCTGAAGTTCGACAGCCACTGTGACATCGAAGTCAATGAGAGCTTTGAATACTATGTGTTCCAGCAGAGGATAAGGATGAACCTTTTCAGTCCTTCTTAACCCATCTCCGTATCCTCGCCCAATCCTGCAACTACGGCTCCACTTCCGACTCCATGATCCACGACCAGATCGTTTTCGGGGTCCACTCTGATCCCCTTCGCCAGCAGCTCCTTAATGTTAGGTAGCTAACCCTCACCATCGCCATCAAGACCTGCGTCCTACATGAGCACGCTAATAACCGGTACTCCCATATCAAGGCGGCAGAGACGGCGTGGCAAGGCCCCCATGATGCAGAGCGGGTACAGGCTGCAAAACAGCTCCAATGCCTAAGTTTGGATGAGGGCGGCCATTTCACGCGCTTTTCCCGGGCTCCTGTGCATGCGCGCAACGACCGAGGGGACAGCGAGGCCGATGACCGAACTGCGCAGGTGCGCACATCGTTCAACCACACCGTGCATGTGCGGTGGCGCACGGAGGGTCCTGACATCGGCGCCATGACGTGCAACAACTGTGGCTCCGCCCACTTAAAGCGGCAATGTCCCGCGAAACTCGACGCTGTTTCCAGTGTGGCAAGCTTGGCCACTACGCAGTCCTGTGCAGATCTGCTCAACTGCCCAACACACAGCGATCCCAGCAGCAGCGCAGGAACGTCCGGTCAGTGCAGCAGACTCCTACTCTGACATGGTTCCAGATCCCGACACCGAGGACCTCATGTCCCCATTCCGGGTGGACATCATCACCAAGCATACGATGCTTTCCGCAAAAAAGGTTAAAAAACTCCCAGTGATGAGCATTGATCCGGATGACGAGTGGTGTGCCACCCTTACGGTCAACAAGGCTCTCATACGCTTCAGGCTGGACACTGGCACTTCAGCGAACCTCATTTCGAAGTCTGACCTGGATACCATTCACGTCAAGCCGAGCATTCTTCCACCGGCCTGCCAGCTGAGAACTACATTGACTACATTGTAGTCGAGAGACTACAATGGCAATGCCATTGCTACCAGTGGCTCATGCCAGCCTGTGGTATCCCATCGTTCTTCAAAAGCCACCCTGCGATTTGAAATTGCAGGGTCCAATAAAGCTTCCTTGCTCGGTGCTCAGGCCTGCAAAATCCTGAATCTTGTGCAGTGGGTTCACACCATTTCACCGGCTGAGGCATCAGCCTCACCAGATGCCAACTTCCAAACCCCATTAGATGACATCATAGCACAATACCACAGTGTCTTCGAAGGTATGGGCACACTCCCCTACAGATACAATACTTCTGAAACTGAATGCCACACCTGTGGTTCATGCACCGCGTCGGTTGCCGGCACCCCTTAATCATAGAATTTGCAGTGCAGAAGGAGGCCATTCGGCCCATCGAGTCTGCACCAGCTCTTGGAAAGAGCACCCTACCCAAGGTCAACACCTCCACCTTATCCTCATAACCCAGTAACCCCACCCAACACTAAGGGCAATTTGGATTGGATTGGATTGGATTTGTTTATTGTCACGTGTACCGAGGTACAGTGAAAAGTATTTTTCTGCAAGCAGCTCAACAGATCATTCAGTAAATGGAAGAAAAGGGAATTAAACAAAATTCAAGAAAATACATGAGAATACATAATAGGGCAACACAAGATATACAATGTAACTACATAAGCATTGGCATCGGTTGAAGCATACAGGGTGTAGTGTTAATGAGGTCAGTCAATAAGAGGGTCATTTAGGAGTCTGGTGACAGTGGGGAAGAAGCTCTTTTTGAGTCTGTTCGTGCGTGTTCTCAGATTTCTGAATCTCCTGCCCGATGGAAGAAGTCCATTTTGGACACTAAGGGCAATTTATCAAGGCCAATCCACCTAACCTGCACATCATTGGACTGTGGGAGGAAACCGGAGCACCCGGAGGAAACCCACGCACACACCGGGAGGATGTGCAGACTCCACACAGACAGTGACCCAGCTGGAATCTGGGAACCTGGAGCTGTGAAGCAATTGTGCTATCCACAAGGCTACCGTGCTGCCCTTAAGGACCGCTTAAAGCAGCAGCTGCAAGACCTCCAGGACCAGAGCGTCATTTCTAAGGTCACGGAACCCACAGACTGGGTTAGCTCCATGGTTTGTGTCAAAAAACCGTCAGGGGAACTTCGCATTTGTATCGACCCCAAAGATTTGAACCGGAACATCATGAGGGAACACTATCCTGTCCCTAAGCGTGAAGAGCTAATCAGTGAAATGACTCACACCAAGTTTTTCACGAAGCTAGATGCCTCCAAGGGCTTTTGGCAAATACAGCTGGATGCGTCCAGTCGAAAGCTCTGCACATTTAACACCCTGTTTGGTCGTTACTGTTACAACCGGATGCCCTTTGGCATCATCTCCGCCTCATGTGTTCCACCGAATTATGGAGCAAATGATGGAGGGCATCGAGGGGATGCGAGTGTACCATCATTGTCTGGTCCACAACTCCTCAGGAGCACATCGATCGCCTCAAACGAGTGTTCCATAGGATCCATGAGCATGGCCTCCGACTCAACAGAACCAAATGCTTGTTCGGTCAACCAGAATTCGTCGCCCGCCACAGAGACTGAACTTATAGACTGAATATTGCTTTGCCTTGTGATCCGTTTACACATCTGTACATATTGTTTCTTCCTAATTTGTTGTATTCCCTCTATCTGCACTAGACACCTTCCCATGTAAATACGTTCACGTACTTTGTACATAGTCAGGCTCCTGCTCATGTAACTATGCTCACATACTTTGTACATAGTCAGGCTCCTACACACACTCACTATTTATTGACCTATACATATTTTTTTTAAAAGGGGGGAGATGTCATAATATACACACAGCACGGTAGCATTGTGGATAGCACAATGGCTTCACAGCTCCAGGGTCTCAGGTTCGATTCCGGTTTGGGTCACTGTCTGTGCGGAGTCTGCACATCCTCCCCGTGTGTGCGTGGGTTTCCGGTGCTCCGGTGCTCCGGTTTCTTCCCACAGTCCAAAGATGTGCAGGTTAGGTGGATTGGCCATGATAAATTGCCCTTAGTGTCCAAAATTGCCCTTAGTGTTGGGTGGGGTTACTGGGTTATTGGGATAGGGTGGAGGTGTTGAACTTGGGTAGGGTGCTCTTTCCAAGAGCCGGTGCAGACTCGATGGGCCGAATGGCCTCCTTCTGCACTGTAAATTCTATGATATGATGGTGCACAGACAGGCATTGATTGACACACAGGATGACTAATGAACGCACAGAATACAGCAGCCAATCACCAGACAGGACACGGCCACTATAAAGCCAGAGGGCACTAGTTTTCCCGCTCTCTTGGGGTGCAGTCTCTGAGACAGTCAGAGCCTGTGAGCAACAACTAGAACTTACGCCATGTGGTAGTAAGATAGTCTGGTCAGGTTAGCCTCAGGTCTCCAGTCAACTCAGCATAGTGTCAACCCACAGGTAAAGTATGTATAATAGTTAAGAGTTCAGTAAAATAGAGTTGCATTTCTTCAAGTGTTGGAAGCCTGTCTCTCTCACTACTGCAGTTAACGCAGTCATCGCAGACCCAGCTTACCCAACACATCACTCTCTACCAACCAGTTTTCTATCCACCTCAATATATTTCCCCCAATCCCCTGCACTTTCATTTTGCTCAATAATCTCTTATGCGGGACTTTGTCAAACGCCTTCTGAAAGTCCAAACATACCACATCGACTGGCTCCCCTTGTCAACTGTACTGGTTACATCTTCATAAATCCATGCTGACTCTGACTGATCGTGCCGCTGCTTTCTAAATGTTCCGCTATAAAGTCCTTGATAATGGATTCAAGTATTTTCCCCACTACCGATGTTAAGCTTACATGTCCATAACTCCCTGCTTCCTCTCTACCTCCCTTTATGACCCTGAGGTTGTGAAAAGATTGGTTCAGCCTCCAACAGTTACAAGGGGAGGCATGCAGGCAGTGGCTGGGGAACAGAGTTTGTCACAGGAACCAAAAATAATGGCTTCCTGATATTCAATTGGAGGAAATTTATGTTTATCCAGTTCTGGATGTCAGATAAGTAGCTTGATTATTCAACAACAATTGAGGAATTAGGAGAGGTGGTGGTGAGGTTGAGCTGGCTGTCTTTAGTCTACATATGAAAACGGACGCTGTGTTTTCAGATGATGTCACCCAGGTGAAAAATGTAAGTGAGAAATAGGAAGAGCCAAGGACAGATCGTGCAGGATATCAGAGGTAATGGTGGAGGAGAAGGGAGAGGAGTCTTTGCAGACGATTCACTGGCTGTAAAGGGATAAATAAGTGCAATCCCATCAAGCTGGATAGAGAGGCGTTTGAGGAGGGAAGTGTGGTCAATTTTGTCAAGGGCTGCAGACAGATTGAAAAGGACAAGGAATTCAAATTTACCTTTGTCACAGACATAGAGGATGTCACTTATCACTTTGATAATGACCGTTTTGTTCCTGTGACAGTGGTAGAAGCCAAGGGATTCAAACACAGTTAATAATAATCTATTTATTGTCACATGTAAGCTTACATCAAAACTGCAATGATGTTACTGTGAAAAGCCCCTACTCGCCACATTCAGACACCTTCAGTACACAGAGGGAGAATTCAGAATTCCCTTACAGCATGGATGGGAGCAGGATTGAGAGGT
Source organism: Scyliorhinus canicula (assembly GCF_902713615.1). Lineage (NCBI taxonomy): Eukaryota > Metazoa > Chordata > Chondrichthyes > Carcharhiniformes > Scyliorhinidae > Scyliorhinus > Scyliorhinus canicula. Next base: position 96,103,938 of record NC_052156.1, read on the forward strand.
GATGACAGGTTCATGGGCTTTGGACAGGAAAGGGAGAACAAAGAACAAAGAAAATTACAGCACAGGAACAGGCCCTTCGGCCCTCCCAGCCTGCGCCGATCCAGATCCTTTATCTAAACCTGTTGCCTATTTTCCAAGGTCTACTTCTCTTTGTTCCCCACCCGTTCATATATCTGTCCAGATGCATCTTAAATGATGCTATCGTGCCCGCCTCTACCACTCCACTGGCAAAGCATTCCACGCACCCACCACCCTCTGCGCAAAAAACTTTCCACGCACAACTCCCTTAAACTTTTCCCCTCTCACCTTGAAATCGTGACCCCTGGTAACTGACACCCCCACTCTTGGAAAAAGCTTATTGCTATCCACCCTGTCCATACCTCTCATAATTTTGTAGACCTCAATCAGGTCTCCCCTCAACCTCCGTCTTCCCAATGAAAACAATCCTAATCTACTCAACCTTTCTTCATAGCTAGCACCCTCCATACCAGGCAACATCCTGGTGAACCTCCTCTGCACCCTCTCTAAAGCATCCACATCCTTCTGGTAATGTGGCGACCAGAACTGCACGCAGTATTCCAAATGTGGCCTAACCAAAGTCCGATACAACCGGAACATGACCTGCCGACTCTTGTACTCAATACCCCGTCCGATGAAGGCAAGCATGCTGTATGCCTTCTTGACCACTATATCAACCTGCATTGCCACCTTCAGGGTACAATGGACCTGAACACCCAGATCTCTCTGAACATCAATTTTCCCCAGGACTCTTCCATTGACCATATAGTCTGCTCTTGAGTTAGATCTTCCAAAATGCATCACCTCGCATTTGCCTGGATTGAACTCCATCTGCCATTTCTCTGCCCAACTCTCCAATCTATCTATATTTTGCTGTATTCTCTGACAGTCCTCCTCGCTATCTGCAACTCCACCAATCTTAGTATCATCTGCAAACTTGCTCATCAGACCACTTATACCTTCGTCCAGATCATTTATGTATACAAACAACAGTGGTCCCAGCATGGATCCCTGTGGAACACCACTAGTCACCTCTCTCCATTTTGAGACACTCCCTTCCATCACTACTCTCTGTCTCCTGTTGCCCAGCCAGTTCTTTATCCATCTAGCTAGTACACCCTGAACCCCATATGACTTCATTTTTTCCATCAACCTGCCATGGGAAACTTTATCAAATGCTTTACTGAAGTCCATATTTATGACATCTACAGCCCTTCCCTCATCAATTAACTTTGTCACTTCCTCAAAGAATTCAATTAGGTTTATAAGACATGATCTCCCCTGCACAAAACCATGCTGCCTATCACTGATAAGTCTATTTTCTTCCAAATGTGAATAGATCCTATCCCTCAGTATCTTCTCCAACAGTTTACCTACCACTGACGTCAAGCTCACAGGTCTATAATTCCCTGGATTATCCCTGCTACCCTTCTTAAACAAAGGGACAACATTAGCAATTCTCCAGTTCTCCGGGACCTCACCCGTGCTCAAGGATGCTGCAAAGATATCTGTTAAGGCCCCAGCTATTTTGTCCCTTGCTTCCCTCAGTAACCTGGGATAGTTCCCATCCGGTCCTGGGGACTTGTCTACCTTAATGCCTTTTAGAATACCCAAAACATCCCCCTTCCTTATGCCAACATGACCTAGAGTATTTAAACATCCATCCCTAGCCTCAACATCCATCATGTCCCTCTCCTTGGTGAATACCGATTAAAAGTACTCATTAAGAAGCTCACTCATTTCCTCTGACTCCACGCATAAATTCCCTCTTTTGTCTTTGAGTGGGCCAATCCTTTCTCTAGTTACCCTCTTGCTCCTTATATACGAATAAAAGGCTTTGGGATTTTCCTTAACCCTGTTAGCCAAAGATATTTCATGACCCCTTTTAGCCTCTTTATCGCGCGTTTGAGATTCGTCCTACTTTCCCGATATTCCTCCAAAGCTTCATCAGTTTTGAGTCGCCTCGATCTTATGCATGCTTCCTTTTTCATCTTACCTAGTCTCACGATTCCACCCGTCATCCATGGTTCCCTAATCTTGCCACTTCTATCTCTCATTTTCACAGGAACATGTCTGTCCTGCACTCTAATCAACCTTTCCTTAAAAGACTCCCACATTTCAAATGTGGATTTACCCTTAAACAGCTGCTGCCAATCCATTTTCCCTAGCTCCTGCCGAATTTTATTACAGTTGGCCTTTCCCCAATTTAGCATTCTTCCTTTATGACCACTCTCGTCTTTGTCCATGAGTATTCTAAAACTTATGGAATTGTGATCGCTATTCCCAAAGTAATCGCCGACCACCAGGCTGGGATCATTCCCCAATACCAGGTCCAGTATGGCCCCTTCCCGAGTTGGACTATTTACATACTGCTCTAAAAAACTCTCCTGGATGCTCCTTACAAATGCTGCTCCATCTACGCCTCCAACACTACATGAGTCCCATTCAATGTTGGGGAAGTTAAAATCTCCCATCACAACCACCCTATTGCTCCTACATTTTTCTATAATCTGTCTGCATATTTGTACCTCTACTTCATGCTCGCTTTTGGGAGGCCTGTAGTAAATTCCCAACAATGTTACTGCACCCTTCCTATTTCTTAGCTCAATCCATATTGCCTCAGTGCTCGAATCCTCTATCGTGCCCTCCTTAATCACAGCTGTGATATCATCTCTGACGAGTAATGCAACTCCTCCACCCCTTCTACCTCCCTCTCTATCCCTCCTGAAGCATCTATACCCTGGAATATTTAGTTGCCAGTCTTGCCCATCCCTCAACTAAGTCTCAGTAATACCAGTAACATAATTTCCCAGGTACTAATCCAAGCCCTAAATTCATCTGCCTTACCTGCTATACTTCTCGCATTAAAACAAATGCACTTCAGTCCACTTGTCCCTTTGCGATCATCATCTCTTCCCTGTCTACTCTTCCCCTTAGTCACATTGAGTTTATTATCCAGTACCTTACTGGCTTCAGTTGCTGCCTCTTTACTGACCTCTAACTTCCTAATCTGATTCCCATCCCCCTGCCACATTAGTTTAAAACCTCCCCAACAGTGTTAGCAAAAGCACCCCCGAGGACATTGGTTCCAGTCCTGCCCAGGTGTAGACGATCCGATTTGTAATGGTCCTACCGCCCCCAGAACCGGTTCCAATGTCCCAAAAATCTGAACCCTTCCCTCCTGCACCATCTCTCAAGCCACGTATTCATTCTGACTATTCTTGAATTTCTACTCTGACTGTCCCGTGGTACTGGTAGCAATCCTGAGATTAGTACCTTTTGAGGTCCTACTTTTTAACTTATCTCCTAACTTCCTAAATTCTGATTGTAGGACCTCATACCGTTTTTTACCTATATCGTTGGTGCCTACATGCACCACGACAACTGGCTGTTCACCCTCCCCCTTCAGTATGTCCTGCAGCCGATCTGAGACATCCCTGACCCGAGCACCCGGGAGGCAACGTACCATTCGGGAGTCTCGTTTTCGACCACAATTGTATCCCCTATGACTATAGTCCTGCCAGTCTTTTTCCCACCCTTCTGTGCAGCAGAGCCAGCCATGGTGCCATGAGCCTGGCTACTACTGCCTTCCCCTGGTGAGTCATCTCCCCCAACAGTATCCAAAACGGTATACCTGGTTTGGAGGGAGATGACCACAGGGGACACCTGCACTGCCTTCCTGCTCTTTATCTGCCTTTTGGTCACCCATTCCCTGTCTCCCTCACCAGTCCTAATCTGCGGTGTGGACAACTCACTGAACGTGCTATCCATGACCTCCTCAGCATCGCGGATGCTCCAAAGTGAGTCTATCCGCAGCTCCAGAGCCGTCATGCGGTCTAACAGGAGCTGCAGCTGGACACACTTCTTGCACATGAAGGAGTCAGGGACATCGGCCGCGTCCCTGAACTCCCACATTGAGCACGAGGAGCATAACACGGGTCTGGGATCTCCTGCCATTTTCACACTTTACCATAACTGATTATAAATTAAGTATCAAAAAATTAATAAATGAAAGGAATAAGGATTTTACTCACCACTCACAATACTTACCAACGCACAGAGTTAAATTTCTCCCAGCTACTGCTAATTGGAGCACTTTCCTTACCAGCCAATCAGGTCACTGCTTTGCTGTGGGAGGTTGGAGATAGGAGGGTAGTTTGCAAGATGTTGGCTAAGAGTTAGATTTTTTGAAAACATTTTATTGAAGGCATTTTTCGTATATACATATTCAAGAGCTGCAACGGGTAACAAAACCCATCCCTCCTTACAGCCCCCAACCAATGCCCCACACCCAAACTCTTCCTCCCACTTGCACGTGACCTCCTCCACAGGAGTCAGGAGTACACTCCCTCTTCATCAGCTCCCCATACAGGTCCACAATCCTGCCCTCCCCAATGCCATCCTTGGACAAAAGCTTATCCTGTATCACCGGGTTGATCATCAAGTTCAAGACCTGATCCCATGGAAAATGAGTGATATAGAAGCCTACAACAACATGGGCAAGAGTTCCACCCTCATCATCGACTCATTATACATCCCAATGAGCAGGCGCCTCAGCTCTAATCCAAACTTCTCATAAAACTCAACTGGGAACCCATCCGGCTTCCTGGGCCTTCCCCGCCTGCATCGACTACCGTGCAGTCCATCACCTCCCTCAGCCCAACCAGGGCCCCCAACCCCTGCACCTTTGCGTCTTCAATCCTTGGGAACTTCAAGCCGTCCAAGCACCGCCTCATCCCCCGCCCTCCATGCACTCCATAAACAGTATCAACTCCCTTACCGTAGCTAAAACCTTCAGGGAACTAGGGCACGATCGGTCCAACTTAGGATCCAGAACCATGTTAAAATCTCCCCCCATATTCAGCTGGTGCGTGTCCAGATCCAGAATCTTCCCTAAAGCCGGCCTCAAAAAGTCCACATCAGCCGAATTTAGACCATAAGACGTGGGAGAAAATTAGGCCATTTGACCCATCGAGTCTGCCCCGCCATTCAGTCATGGCTGATATGTTTGTCATCCCCATTCTCCTGCCTTCTCCCCATAACCCTTGATCCCCCTATTAATCAAAAACCTGTCAGTCAGTGATTTGGCCTCCACAGCCTTCTGTGGCAAAGTGTTCCACAGATTCACCACCCTCTGGCTGACTAAATTCCTCCTCATCTCAGATTTAAAGGATCCTTCAGTCTGAGGCTGTGCCTACTAGTTGTACAACTTACTGAGGTTGTAGTTTTTCCTACTAGTGGAAACATTCTCTCCACGTCCACTCCATCCAGGCCTCTCCAGTTCCTGTAAGTTTCAAAAAGATCCCCCTCATCCTTCTAAACTCCCAGCGAGTACAGGCCCACAGTCCTCAACCGCTCCTCATATGACAAGTTTGTCATTCCAGGGATCATTCTTGTGAACTTCCTCTGGACCTTTTCCAAAGCTAGCACATCCTTCCCTAGACACGGGGCCCAAAACTGATCAAAAGATTTGGGGCATCACAGGCATGACCTCTAGCTTCCTGCTTCCCTTCTAGCATCACAAATCTACCCCAGGATCGGGTAGCATACTGCCGACTTCAAAGGCGACTCTTTTGGTGACTGGCACTGCCACCTGTTATGGGCCAGGGTTTAGAAAACTCCAAAGTATATCATGGAATTCACCTGACCTACAACTGTTTATTAATTTTGGTTACGATGGGCACAAGGGCCTGCCTTTCAGGTGTTATTCAGCAGAGGCAGCTTCTTCCCCGCTGTTACCAGACTCCTGAATGACCCTCTTATGGACTGACCTCATTAACATTATACCCCTGTATGCTTCACCCGATGCCGGTGTTTATGTAGTTACATTGTGACCTTGTGTTGCCCTATTATGAATTTTCTTTTCTTTTCATGTACTTAATGATCTGTTAAGCTGTTCGCAGAAACGTACCTTTCACTGTACCTCGAATTTAGTAAACATTTTTAGAAACACACACAGTAAGCATTTTTATCAACTACCAACATAAATGCTCCACACAGCTACAGTACTCTTAATAAATTCTAGCATTTTTATTTCTGAATCGCTCCAAAAACGTCAATGGATTATTATCAGTATATATAATTGTTTCAGACGAATTGCTGGTGACATAAATGTAAAAATGTTGCAAAGCCAACAGCAACCTCAAAGTCTCCTTTTCAATTGTTGAATCCTTCCTCTCTTTGATCATTCAATTTCTTGGAAAAATATCCAGTAGGCTGCTCTATTCCTTTGTCGTCTTCTTGCAAGAGCACAGCACCTACACCCACATCACTCGCATCAACAGCCACTTTGAATGGTTTTGTGCAATTTGCAGGGCCAACACAGGAGGAGTGGTTAACACAGCCTTCAGGCCGTTAGATGCCTGTTGACACTCTGCCGTTCACTGAAATTTGCTACGCTTCTTCAGCAAGTCCATTAGTGGAGCAACCACGCTGCTAAAATTCAGCACAAATTTTCGGTAAAATACACTCATGCCAAGAAATCGGATTACTTCCCTTTCTGTCGAGGGTATTGGAAACTCCCCAATAACTTTTGTTTTCACATCTCCAGAAACCATTCATCCCTGTCCAATTTTATGGCCAAGGTACGTGACTTGGGCTTTTCCAAATTCACTTTTGGCTAACTTTACCACCAAACCTGTCGCCTGAAGTCGATTGAACATAGAACATTACAGCGCAGTACAGGCCCTTCGGCCCACGATGTTGCACCGTCCTGTGAAACCCTTTTAAAGTCCCTCTACACTATTCCCTTATCGTCCATATGCCTATCCAATGACCATTTGAATGCGTTTAGTGTTGGCGAGTCCACTACTGTTGTAGGCAGGGCATTCCACGCCCTTACTACTCTCTGAGTAAAGAACCTACCTCTGACATCTGTCCTATATCTATCTCCCCTCAATTTAAAGCTATGTCCCCTCGTGCTGGACATCACCATCTGAGGAAAAAGGCTCTCGATGTCCACCCTATCTGATCATCTTGTATGCCTCAATTAAGTCCCCTTAACCTTCTTCTCTCTAACGAAAACAGCCTAAAGTCCTTCAGCCTTTCCTCATATGATCTTCCCTCCATACCAGCCAACATTCTTGTAAATTTCCTCTGTACCCTTTCCAATGCTTCCACATCCTTCCTATAATGTGGCGACCAGAACTGCACACAATACTCCAAATGCGGCCGCACCAGAGTTTTGTACAACTGCAACATGACCTCATGGCTCCGAAACTCAATTCCTCTACCAGTAAAAGCTAATACACCGTACGCCTTCTTAACAACCCTCTCAACGTGGGTGGCAACTTTCAGGGATCTATGGACATGAACACCGAGATCTCTCTGCTCGTCCACACTACCAAGAATCTTACCATTAGCCCAGTACTCTGCCTTCCTGTTATTCCTTCCAAAATGAATCACCTCACACTTTTCTGCATTAAACTCCATTTGCCACCTGTCAGCCCAGCTCTACAGCTTATGTCCCTCTGTAACTTGTAACATCCTTCTGCACTGTCCACAACTCCACCGACTTTAGTGTCATCTGCAAATTTACTCACCCATCCTTCTACGCCCTCCTCCAGGTCATTTATAAAAATGACAAACAGCAACGGCCCCAAAACAGATCCTTGTGGCACACCACTAGTAACTGGACACCAGTCAGAGCATTTCCCATCAACCACCACTCTTTGTCTTCTATCAGCTAGCCAATTTCTGATCCAAACTGCTAAACCACCCTGAATCCCATGCCTCTGTATTTTCTGCAATAGCCTACCGTGGGGAACCTTATCAAACGCTTTACTGAAATCCATATACACCACACCAACTGTTTTACTCTCATCCACCTGTTTGGTCACCTTCTCGAAGAACTCAATGAGGTTTGTGAGGCACGACCTACCCTTCACAAAACCAGCTCGGGGGTCGCGCAACTATTTAGAAGAACTCCATCAGATGCTTCAAATGTTCTTTCCATGTCTGACTAAATATCACCAGACCATCTATGTATATCGCTCAATTGGGTAATCTGAAACAACTTTGTTAGTTAACCGTTGAAATGTTGCTGGGATGTTTTTCATGTCAAATGGCATAACTTTGAATTGGTATATACCATCTCAAGTCACAAAAGCTGAAATCCCCTTCCCCGTTTCAGATAAAGGTTCCTGCCAGTAACCTTTAAGTAAATCCAGTTTGGAGATAAAAGCTGATTGTCCCATCATCTCAATACAGTCCTCCAAGCGTGGGATAGGATAAGAGTTTGTTCTTTAACTGCATTAACCTTTCTATAGTCCACACACAATCGTCCGGTTTCGGTACCATCACTATGGGTGAGCTCCATTGGCTGCAACCCACTTCAATTATGCCACTTTTAAGCATACTCTCAATCTCTTTGTTAACCTGTGACAATTTTAAAGGGTTAAGTCTGTGTGGATGTTGTTTGAATGGAACAGCATTTCCCACATCTACATCATGTATAGCCACTTTAGGACTTCCCAACTTATCTCCACAAACCTGCCCATGTGATATCAATAACTCTTTCAGGTCAGTTTGTTTTTCCTCTGGAAGGTAACACAACAATTTATCCCAATTTTTAAGAACATCCTCGTTATCCAATTTAATTTGAGGAATGTCAAATTCAGAGTCACCCAGATTTGGTTCTTCAATTGGTGCTAGAATCACTAAAACCTCCTCCTTTTACTCTCCTTCCCTTTAAAAGTACCCTTTAATCATATTCACATGAACTCGGAGAGTTTTCCTTATATCTGGCGTTCTTACCACAAAATTCACCTCACTTAATGTCCTTTCAATCTGATAAGGTCGACAAAACCATGCTTTTAAAGGTTCACCGACCACTGGTAACAATACTAAAACTTTATCTCCACTGGCAAAACTACGAACTCCGCTACCTGTTTCATCATATGCTGTACAACATTTAAATGTTGTCTAGCCAATTCCCCTGCTCTATTTAATCATTCCCTAAACTTTTACACGTAATCCAATAGTGTAATTTCCAATTTCTCACTCACCAATTTTTCCTTAATTAATTTAAGTGGTCCTCTTACCTCATCCCCCTCCTCTCACCCTGGGTCCGCCTCATAAATTCCCTGGTAGTAGCCCGCAAATGCCTTATTTCTCTTCCCTGGCTCCGACACCACACCCCCAGCCCCAGTCTGTATCTTCAATATTTCCCTGGATGCAGCCTGCTTCCATAGCTGGTGCTCCAGCGCGCCTTCTCCCCAAACTCATATTGCACCCCTCTTGCTCTACGCAGTTGCCCTACCGCCCTCCCTGTTGTCAGCCTCTCAAACTGCCACGTTTTCCTCCTCGTCAATCCCTCCACAGTAGGCACCCTTGAATATTCCCTGTCCACCTATACAACTGTAACATGACCTCCCTGCTTTGTAATGTATGCCTGGATTAATAAAGGTAATGTCACATATGCTTTTTTTACCATCTATTAACCTGCCTTCAGAGATCTATGGCCAAACACGCCAAGTTCATTTTGTTCCTCGGAATTTCCAAGTGTCATGCCATTCATCAAATATTTCTGTGTCACATTACTCCTTCCAGAGTGTATTACCTCATACTTATCAGGGTTAAATTCCATCCATCACTTTTCTTCCCATTTGACCATCCCGCCGATATCTTCCTGTAACTCGAGACACTCAACCTCACTGTTAACCTCTTTGTCATCCAAAATCTTACTGATCCTACCCCACATATAGAATAGAAAATCGCTTATTGTCACGAATAGGCTTCAATGAAGTTACTGTGAAAAGCCCCCAGTCGCCACATTCCGGCGCCTGTCCGGGGAGGCTGGTACGGGAATCGAACCGTGCTGCTGGCCTGCTTTAAAAGCTAGCGATTTAGCCCAGTGAGCTAAACCTGCCCCTGCATAGTCACCCATGTCGTTTTTATACAAACAATAGGGGACCCAGGACAGATCCCTCTGGTACATCACTGGACACTGACTTTCAGTCACTGCAGCAGTCATCGGTCATCACCCTCTGTCTCCTCCAGCTGAGCCAATTTTGAATACACCTTTTCAAATTACCCTATAGTTCATGTGCATTTCCTTCTTTATAAGTCTCCCATGTGGGACCTTGAAATCCTAGAGGAAGACATAGCCTGGCAGCATTCTTGATTTCCCAGTCTGTCTAGCTAATTTTCTCACCTTGTATTTAAACCTGGTTTCCTGTTTTTATCAACCATGATTTTGTACAATTGCAGGTTACCCAAGTGTGGAGCCGAATTCCCCAGATGGTGTGGTGGCCTCATTGGAGGAGCCGAGTGAGAGGAAGCAACAGGAGGGACGGTCAGGGGCTGTTACAGGTATCTGAGTGGAGCCTCTCACAATCCACTTCCATCAATCCACATGACAACATCCATTCAGTCTTCACTTGTTTTTATTTTTTGACTGTGCTTATTTATTTATAATGTACCTGCTTGCCATGAATTACTGCTCGTTGACTTCAGGGAGTCCTGCAGACACACATTGCAAACTTTAATCTGGGTGTTGTAAGACTTCTTACATTGCAAAGTGTTTCGGAATGTGCTTTAACAGCTTGATCAGCCTGAGTTGCTTCCTTTAATATCCTGAGAGCCTATCTCCCCAAATGCCTCTGTTATTCCCCAGCGCTAAGCTTAGTTCCATTTACTTATAACTGCTACTTTTTTAGTTAGATCAGCTCATACTTACGAGAGGCATAGATCGAGTAGCCAGGAAGAAATGTTTCCCCTTGGTGGAGGGATAAATGACCAGAGGGTAGAGATTTGGGGCAGCAGGGTAGCATGGTGGTTAGCATAAATGCTTCACAGCTCCAGGGTCCCAGGTTTGATTCCCGGCTGGTTCACTGTCTGTGCGGAGTCTGCACGTCCTCCCCGTGTGTGCGTGGGTTTCCTCCGGGTGCTCCGGTTTCCTTCCACAGTCCAAAGATGTGCGGGTTAGGTGGATTGGCCATGCTAAATTGCTCGTAGTGTCCTAATAAAAGTAAGGTTGGGGAGGGGTTGTTGGGTTACGGGTATAGGGTGGATACGTGGGTTTGAGTAGGGTGATCATTGCTCGGCACAACATTGAGGGCCGAAGGGCCTGTTCTGTGCTGCACTGTTCTAATTCTAAGTATTTAAGGCAAGGGGCAGGCGGTTTAGACGGGATGTGAAGAAAAACCTTTTTACCAAAGGATGGTGGGAGTTTGGAACTCGCCGCCTGAAAAGGTGGTGGAGGCAATGACCCTCATATCATTTAAGAAGCATTTAGATGTACACTTCTGATCCCAAGGCTATGGACCACATTCTGGAAAATAGGATTAAAATAGTTAGGTGGTTGTTTTTGACCAGAACAGATATGATGAGCCGAAGGGTCTTTTCTGCGCTGTATGACTCTACAAGTCTATCACTCTATGGAGTGGACGATAAAGTGGCAGATGGAATTTAACACTGCAAAGTGTGAGGTCATGCCTTTAGGGAGGTCAAACAGTTGTCGGGAGCACACAATAAATGGGAATATATTAAGAGAGGTAGATGATGTGAGAGATCTTGGCATACAAGTACGCAGGTCCCTAAAGGCAGCAGTTCAAAGTAGACAAGGTTGTTAAGAAAACTTATGGAGACTTCCGGTGGCGGCGATGTCCGGGTGAGCCGCACATTCGGTGGGCTCTCACTCCGGCGGGCCTGAACAGCTGTTTCCCCGCGATAGCGGGACCACGGAGGCGGCAGAAAGGCTGCCGGGAACAGAAGAGGAGAGCGGGCTGCAGAAGATGAAAGTGTGGGAGGCCAGCAGGTGAGGAGGAAGGAGAGAGAGACGGAGGAAAGGAGGAAGCTGACCTGCAGGATAAGATGGCGGACCCACGGACCTTCCTTCCTCCAGGACAAAGGGAAAAAGAAAAAGTTTGGAGTTGCTGAGGAGGGACAGCTTGGACCCACTTCAGATGCCCAGGAGGTAAAATTGAAGGAGCTGGGCGAAGGAAAGCGGCAGCGAAGGTGCTGAGGAGCGGGCTGCGGCATATGGAACAGCGGGATTCCAGAAGGCAGAAGAAGAAGGAGAAAAAGGGACAGAGACAAGGACCGGAAGAAAATTACCTGGGACCTAAGATGGCGGACACACGGACCCCGGACTCAGCAATCCAGCTGGCGCTGGATAACATGCTCCAGGTAATGAAGTCCAGTTTTGAAGCGCTGAAGCGGGACAGCTTGGACCCAATCCAGAAAGCGGTGGATCAGCTGAATCAGAGGCTGGACGCCCAGGATGTTAAAGTTAAGGAGCTGGGAGAAGCGGTGGAGGAGCAGGCGGATGCGCAAACGATTGCAGCGCTAGAAGTGGACGGCCTGAAAGAGCGGCAGAGAAGACTGCTGGACAGAGTGGAGGAGCTGGAGAATAGAGTCCGCAGGAACAATCTGAGGATGGTCGGCCTCCCGGAGGGGGCGGAGGGAGCTGATGCTGCAGCGTTTGTAGCAGACCTGCTGAAGCAGCTGATGGGGGCCGAAGCCTTTCCGCGACCGCTGGAGCTGGAGGGGGCACACAGGGTGCAGGCAAGGCAGGGGCGGCTGGGCGGACCCCCCCGCCCGATGGTGATTAGGTTCCACAGGTTCGTGGACAAGGAGCGGGTGCTGCAGTGGGCAAAGAGCGCCAGGAGCAGCACGTGGAATAACAGTGTTCTCCGCATCTATCAGGACCTAAGCCAGGAGGTGGCTCGGCGGCGAGCAGCCTTTAAGAATGTCAAGGAGGTGCTGTTCAAGAAGCACGTGAAGTTTGGTCTGCTGTTCCCAGCTCGACTATGGGTCACGCACCAGGGTCAACACCACTACTTTTCCGATCCGAAGAAGCGATGGTTTTTGTGAGGGACCTGGGGCTGGTCCCGAAAGGAGGCCCCAAGGACGCGAGTTAGGGCCCGAGGATTTCTGTGGGGAGGAACGCCGAATGTGCCTGGACTGCTGCTCAACGGTTTGCTGGGCCAAAGGGGCCAAGCGGAACATTTGAGACTCTTTCCTTTGTTCATGGACATTTATGTGCTTTTTCTCTTTTTTCTATGTTTTTTCCCTTTTTTTTTTTTCTTCCTGTTTGGGCTTTTTGTGCAGCACGCGGAAGACACTGGAGCCGGCTTGCCCCAGTGGGTGGGGAGGAGGGCGGGGAAACAAGGGGAATGGGACAGGAAGGCGCCGGAGTGTTGAGTCACCGGGCTAGCAGATTGGCTAGTCAAGGAAGTCAGATGGGGGGGGAAGTTACAGCCAGTAGATGGCAGGGGTGGGGGTATCGAGGGATGGGGTTAGGGGAGGGGGGGGGGGGGGGTTGTTCTGCTGACGGGAGAGGGACTTGAAATAGGCACTGGAAAGGAGGTCGAGGGTGGAGGCAGCTATAGGGCGGGCCAGGAAGGGCGCGACGCACGGGTCAGGGGCCGGCCCGAGAAAGGCTATGGCTGACCAGCGGGGTGGGGGGGGTGGGATGTGCCCCCCGACCAGGCTGATCACCTGGAACGTCAAGGGACTGAATGGGCCGGTTAAGAGGGCGCGGGTGTTCGCGCACTTGCGGGCCCTGAGGGCGGACGTAATTATGTTGCAGGAGACACATCTGAAAGTGTCAGACCAGACCAGGCTAAGGAAGGGCTGGATTAGCCAGGTCTTCCACTCGGACTTGGACTCGAAGTCCAGAGGGGTGGCAATCATGATCAACAAGCGCGTGCAATTTGAGGCAGAGGGCATATCCGCAGACAGGGGGGGCAGATACCTGATGGTACGGGGCAGGCTGGAGGGGAGAAGAGTGGTGCTGGTGAATATATATGCCCCGAACTGGGATGACGTGGACTTCATTAAAAGAGTGCTGGGGAAGATCCCGGACTTGGATTCTCGCAGGCTAATAATGGGAGGGGACTTTAACATGGTCCTTGACCCAACTTTGGATCGGTCGTGTCCCAGAACGGGTAGACTCTCAGCAATGGCAAGGGAGCTGAAAGGGTTTATGGAGCAAATGGGGGCAGTGGACCCCTGGAGAGAGGGACAGCCAACAGGAAGGGGGCTACTCGTTTTACTCGCACGTCCACAAAGTATATTCCAGGATAGATTTCTTTGTGCTAAGCAGGGACTGTATGGGGGAGGTAAAGAACACGGAATACTCAGCAATTACCATTTCAGACCATGCCCCGCATTGGGTGGACCTGCAGTTCGGGGGAGCGAGTTATCAACGCCCGCAATGGAGGCTAGATGTGGGACTGCTGTCGGAGGAGGGGATCTGCGAGAGGCTTCGGAAATGTATAAAAAATTACCTGCAGGTGAATGACACTGGGGAGGTCTCAGCAGCGACCATGTGGGAGGCGCTAAAGGCAGTAGTGCGGGGGGAGCTGATTTCAATTGGGGCCCACAGAGCCAAGGCAGACCGGGCAGAGATGGATAGATTGGTCAGGGAAATGGGCCGGATAGATGAAGAGCACCGACCCCGGGGAAGGTTTTACTCAGGGAGAGGCAGAGGCTACAGGCGGAACTGGGGGCACTATCCACGAGCAGGGCCGTGGAACAGCTTAGGAAGGCGAGGGGAGTGGTGTACGAGTATGGGGAAAAGGCTAGCAGACTGTTAGCGCAGCAACTTAGGAGGAGGGAGGCGGCCAGGGAAATAGGTAGAGTGAGGGACGAGGGGGGGGCACAAAGTGGAGGATCCGGCAGAATTGAATAGGGTATTCCGGGACTTCTATCGTAAGCTGTATACTTCGGAGCCGCCAGAAGAACCGGAGGGGATGAAAATGTTTCTGGATGGGTTAACATTCCCAACAGTTGGGGGGGGGCGAGTGGAAGAGCTGGGGGCCCCGATTAGAGTAGAGGAGGTATTGGGGGGCCTAAAGGCCATGCAGTCGGGGAAGTCCCCGGGGCCGGATGGATACCCAGTAGAGTTTTATAGGAAGTTCTCGGAGCTGGTGGGCCCGGTCTTGGCGAGGGTTTTCAATGAGGCAAGGGACAGAGGGACCCTGCCGCCGACGATGTCACAAGCCACCATATCTCTGATATTAAAGCGGGGTAAAGACCCGGAGGTGTGCGGGTCCTACAGGCCAATCTCCCTGATTAATGTAGATGCCAAGCTCCTGGCAAAGGTACTGGCGGGTAGAATGGAGGACTGTGTACCGGAGGTGATTGGGGAGGATCAAACGGGTTTCGTGAAAGGTAGGCAGCTGGCGGCCAATCTGAGGAGATTGCTCAATGTGATAATGATGCCCCCGGCGGGTAGAGAGGTGAAGGTAGTGGTGGCTATGGACGCCGAGAAGGCCTTTGACCGGGTGGAGTGGGAATATCTATGGGAGGTGCTCGGACGGTTTGGGTTCGGGGAGGGATTGGTGGATTGGATCAAATTATTATATCAGGCCCCGAGGGCCAGCGTCAGGACCAACAGAGAAGTGTCGGAGTACTTTAGGTTGTACCGAGGGACCAGGCAGGGCTGCCCGCTCTCCCCGCTGCTGTTTGCGCTGGCCATAGAGCCGCTGGCGATTGCGCTGAGAGCCGCAGAGGGTTGGAAGGGGATGGTGAGGGGCGGGGTTGAACACAGGGTTTCTCTTTATGCAGACGACCTGCTCCTGTACGTGTCGGACCCAGTGGCCGGGATGGGAACTATACTGGGAATGCTGAGGGAGTTCGGCCAGTTCTCAGGATACAAATTAAATACGGTCAAGAGTGAAATGTTTGTGGTACAGGCAAGGGGCCAGGAGAACAGATTGAGAGGGCTACCGTTAGTTGAGGAAAATTTCCGGTATTTGGCAATCCAGGTGGCACGAGACTGGGGCAGGCTGCATAAGTTAAATTTGGCAAGGGTGGTGGAGCAAATGAAGGGAGAGTTTCGGAGATGGGATGCACTCCCGCTGTCGCTGGCAGGGAGGGTGCAGACTGTAAAGATGACAATCCTCCCTCGATTTTTGTTTATTTTTCAGTGCCTCCCGATCTTTATCCCACAGTCCTTCTTCAAAAGAGTTAACGGGCTGATCATGAGCTTTGTCTGGGCGGGAAAGTCTCCGCGGGTGAAGAAGGCGATGTTGGAGAGGAACCGCAGCGAGGGAGGGCTGGCTTTGCCGAGTCTGGTCAATTATTACTGGGCGGCCAACATCGCTATGATAAGGAAGTGGATGGTGGGTACGGGGTCTATTTGGGAGCGGGTGGAGGTGGCTTCGTGCAGGGGCTCCAGTTTGGAAGCCCTGGTCACGGCTCCTGTACCGCTGCCGCCGGCCAAGTACACCACCAGCCCGGTAGTGGTGGCGACCCTGCGGATATGGGGCCAGTGGAGGAGGCATGTGGGGGAGATGGGGGCGTCTGTCTGGGTGCCAATCTGCGACAACCATCGGTTTGCCCCCGGCAGTATGGATGGGGGGTTCTGAGTATGGCGGCGAGCAGGGGCGGGAAGGGTGGGTGATATGTTCCTGGAAGGGAGCTTCGCGAGTTTGAGGAGCTTGGAGGAGAAATTTGGGTTGGTAAGGGGAAATGATTTTAGATACCTACAGTTGCGGGACTTTGTTCGTAGACAGGTCCCATCTTTCCCGCGCCTCCCGCCAATGGGGATCCTAGACAGAATAGTCTCTGGGAGGGACGAAGGGGAGGGTAGAGTCTCGGGTATTTATAAGGTGCTCATGAGGGAGGAAGGGTCCCAGACAGAGGAACTGAAACTTAAATGGGAGGAGGAGCTAGGCGGGGAAATGGAGGATGGGCTGTGGGCAGAGGCCCTGAGTAGGGTAAACTCGACCGCGACATGTGCTAGGCTCGGGCTGATCCAATTTAAGGTCGTTCACCGGGCCCATATGGCGGTGGCTCGGATGAGCAAATTTTTCGGGATAGAGGACAAATGCGCTAGGTGCGCGGGAGGACCAGCGAACCATGTGCACATGTTTTGGGCATGCCCTGAGCTGAGGGGGTACTGGGAGGGATTTGCGGGGGTCATGTCCCAGGTGCTAAAAACAAGGGTGGTGATGAGTCCAGGGGTGGCAATTTTTGGGGTTTCGGAAGACCCGGGCGTCCAGGGGGAGAAAGCGGCCGATGTGCTGGCCTTTGCTTCCCTGATAGCCCGGCGACGAATATTATTGGCGTGGATGGACTCAAAGCCCCCGAAGACTGAGTGGTGGCTTGCGGACATGTCAAGTTTCCTGGGGATGGAAAAAATTAGGTTCGCCTTGAGGGGATCTGTGCAGGGGTTCACCCGGAGGTGGCAACCATTTATTGACTTCTTTGCGGGAGAGTGCAGGGGGGTGGGGGGTGGGGGGAGGGGGGGGGTAGAGTAGAGTAGGAGGGAAAATATGGCGGGTAGTACGGGTGGGAGGGGAGCGGGCTTGTGCAATACGGTACGATGGAAGTATTGAAAGTACGTGGATGTTTGCACATTTTTGCCTTTTTTGCTTCCTTTCTGATGATGTCTGTAACTGTTTATAAAGCCAAAAACTACCTCAATAAAATTGTTTATTAAAAAAAAAGAAAACTTATGGAATGCTCTCCTTCATTGGCAAGGTGTAGAATATAAAAGTAAGGATATAATATTGGAATTGTATAAAACATTGGGGGGCCACAACTGGAATATTGTGTACAGTTCTGGTCACCGCATTACAGGAAGGACATTATTGCTCTGGAGAGAGTGCAAAGGAGGTTTACAAGAATGTTGCCAGGGCTAGAAGGAGAGATTGGATAGGTTGTGGTTATTTTCCTTGAGGTTGGGGGGTGACTTAATTGGTGACCCGCCCTACCTCCCTACCGAGCTCCTCCTCCAATCCCCTGTTGACAGGGGCTGGTTTAGCTCACCAGGCTAAACTGCTGGCTTTTAAAGCAGACCAAGCAGGCCAGCAGCACGGTTCGATTCCCGTACCAGCCTCCCCGGACAGGCGCCGGAATGTGGCGACTAGGGGCTTTTCACAGTAACTTCATTGAAGCCTACTCGTGACAATAAGCGATTTTCATTTCATTTCATTTCACATGAGGACGAAAAGATCATTACTAATGGCTCTGCAATTTCATCTCTTGCTCGAGTCCCTGGCTAGCCACACGGATCCCCGCAGTCTATGGCAAGGTCTGCAAGACATAACGGGCTACAAGATGAAGGCATGTAAAATCGTCAGCTCCAACGCACCCCCCCTGGGCCTGTTCTGTGCTGTACTGTTCTATGTTCTATGTTCTGTGCTGTACTGTTCTATGTTCTATGTTCTTCCTGATGAGCTCAACGCATTCTATGTCCGCTTTGAGCGAGAGGTCAGCGAGAGCGAGCCCTCCACCCCAGAAGCCGCGGATGAACTTGTAAGTGAGATCACCACTGCAGATGTCAGAGCAGCCTTCTCGAAAGTCAACCCACGGAAAGCCACTGGCCTGGATAGGGTACCCGGACGAGCACTCAGGTCTTGCGCGGATCAGCTGATGGGGGTATTCGCAGACAACTTCAGCCTCTCTTTACAACAATCTGAGGTCTCCATCTGCTTCAAGAAGACAACCATCATCCTTGTACCAAAAATAAAGTCAAGCAGTGCCTTAATGACAATCATCCAGTGGCTCTGACATCCATCATCATGAAGTGCTTCGAAAGGTTATTCATGGCACGAATCAACTCCAGTCTCCCAGATTGCCTTGATCCACTACAGTTCGCCTACCGCTGCAACAGGTCCACAGCAGACGCCACCCGTACAGTGGTTATTTTCCTAGGAACAACAAAGGTTCAGGGGTGACTTAATTGATGACCCGCCCTACCTCCCCACCGAGCTCCTCCTCCCCCATCTCAACCTACTGGGGGAGATCAGGTCCGGGGTGGCGCCGCTGACGCTTGGGACCCCTCCCTCCGCCATGTACACTCCTTCTGGCGTCAGGGTTTCATCCGCCTGACCCGGGAGGAGGTCACGGAGGGATGTTTTGTGGTCTCCCATCAAGGGGAGGACCACAAGGTGTTTTGGTCAGCGGATGGCATGCGGTGCCATGCCCACAGAGGGCTGTAACTGCCCAACCCACTGCCGCCGCCAACACCACCTCCATGGTGGCTGCGGCTGGCACTGCCCTCCTCTCCTCTACCATCTGCCCAGCAGCTGGCCCCCGATAACACCATGGCTGCTGGTGGGGAAAAGAGGCAGCCTCCGCTAGAACAGCAGAAATCAAAAAAGGCAAAGCGGCGGCATGGCGGTTGGACCGGGCCATCCAAGACTTAGGCCCGGTACCGACCGCTGTCCCGGCGCCAGTTCAGACCAGCTCAAAGGTCGCAGCCACATCTCGGGACGCCGCCTCCCTGGAAGAACCTGAGAGGCCCAGAGAGACCACCGACCGGGCTCCAGAGGGAGGCGGGAATCCTGAGCCCGGCCCTGAGCTGGTGGAAGTTCCTTTGTCCCCTCCAGTCTCCGCTGCCCCGCAACAACCTGAGGGGCCTGGGAGACCACCAACCGGGCTCCATGTGGCGGCGGTGACACTGCTTACATAGAACATAGAAAATACAGCACAGCACAGGCCCTTTGAGCCATAATGTTGTGCCGATCGTTTGTCCTAGATTAAGAACAAATCAATCTACACCCCAGCATTCTACTGTAATCCAATAGCCGCTTGAAGGTCCCTAATGTTTCCGACTCAACTACTTCCACAGGCACTACTCTCTGGGTAAAGAACCTACCTCTGACATCCCCCCTATATCTTCCACCATTCACCTTAAATTTATGTCCCCTTGTGATGGTTTGTTCCACCCGAGGAAAAAGTCTCGAGGAAGAGTAGACAGGGAGCAGATGATGAACGCAAACGGACTGGAGGTCTGAGGTGCATTTGTTTTATTGCAAGAAGTGCAGTAGGTAAGGCAGATGAACTTAGGGTTTGGATTAGTACCTGGGATGTTATTGCTATTCCTGAGACTTGGTTGAGGGAAGGGCATGATTGGCAACTAAATATCCCAGGATATTGATGCTTCAGGTGGGATAGAGAGGGAGGTAAAAGGGATGGAGGAGTTGCATTACTGGTCGGAGAGGATATCACAGCTGTGCTGAAGGAGGCTACTATAGAGGACACAAGCAGTCAGGCGATAGGGGCAGAGCTCAGAAATAGGACGGGTGCGGTAACAATGTTGGGGCTGTACTACAGACCTCCCAACAGCGAGTATGAGATAGAGGTACAAATATGTAAACAGATTATGGAAAGATGTAGGAGCAACAGGTGGTGGTGATAGGAGATTTTAATTTTCCCGACATTGACTGGGATACACTTAGTGTTAGAGGTCTAGATGGAGCAGAATTGTAAGGAGCATCCAGGAGAGTTTTTTAGAGCAGTATGTAAATAGTCCAACTCGGGAAGGGGCCATACTGGACCTGGTGTTGGGAAATGAGCCCAGCCAGGTGGTTGAAGATTCAGTAGGGGATTACTTTGGGAATAGTGATCACAATTCCGTAAGTTTTAGAATACTCATGGACAAAGACGAGAGTGGTCCTAAAGGAAGAGCTAAATTGGGGGAAGGCTAACTATACCAAAATTCGGCAGGAGCTGGGGAATGTGGATTGGGAGAAGCTATTTGAAGGTAAATCCACATTTGATATGTGGGAGGCTCTTAAAGAGAGGTTGGTTAGAGTGCAGGACAGACATGTCCCTGTGAAAATGAGGGATAGAAATGGCAAGATTAAGGAACCATGGGTGACAGGTGAAATTGTGAGACGAGCTAAGAGGAAAAAGGAAGCATACATAAGGTCTAGGTGACTGAAGACAGACAAAGCTTTGGAAGAATAGCGGGAATGTAGGAACAGTCTGAAACAAAGAACAAAAGAAAGAAAATTACAGCACAGGAACAGGCCCTTCGGCCCTCCCAGCCTGCGCCGATCCAGATCCTTTATCTAAACCTGTCTCCTATTTTCCAAGGTCTACTTCCCTCTGTTCCCGCCTGTTCATATGCCTGTCTAGATGCCTCTTAAATGATGCTATCGTGCCCTCCTCTACCACCTCCGCTGGTAAAGCGTTCCAGGCACCCACCAGCCTCTGCGTAAAAAACGTTCCACGCACATCACCCTTAAACTTTCCCCCTCTCACCTTGAAATCGTGACCCCTTGTAACTGACATCCCCACTCTTGGGAAAAGTTTGTTGCTATCCACCATGTCCATACCTCTCATAATTTTGTAGACCTCAATCAGGTCCCCGGTCAACCTCCGTCTTTCCAACGAAAACAATCCTAATCTACTCAACCTTTCTTCATAGCTAGCACCCTCCATACCAGGCAACATCCTGGTGAACCTCCTCTGCACCCTCTCCAAAGCATCCACATCCTTCTGGTAATGTGGCGACCAGAACTGAGATAGACAGATAGAGAAATACAGCACAGAACAGGCCCTTCGGCCCACGATGTTGCGCCGAACTTTTGTCCTAGGATAATCATAGAATTTTGGACAATTTTTCATGGCCAATCCACCCAACCTGCACATCTTTGGACTGTGGGAGGAAACCAGAGTACCTGGAGGAAACCCACGCAGTCACGGGGAGGATGTGCAGACTCCACACAGACAACAACCCAAGTCGAAATCAAACTTGGGACCCTGGAGCTGTGAAGCAATTGTGCTATCCACAATGCTACCATGCTGCCCTTAAGAAGTTAACCTACACTCCATTATTCTACCCTAATCCATGTACCTATCCAATAGCCGCTTGAAGGTCCCTAACTTTTCCGACTCAACTACTTCCACAGGCAGTGCATTCCATGCCCCCACTACTCTCTGGGTAAAGAACTACCTCTGACATCCCCTCTATATCTTCCACCATTTATCTTAAATTTATGTACCCTTGTAATGGTGTGTTCCACCCGGGGAAAAAGTCTCTGACTGTCTACTCTATCTATTCCCCTAATCATCTTATAAACCTCTATCAAGTCGCCCCTCATCCTTCTCCGTTCTAATGAGAAAAGGCCTAGCACCCTCAACCTTTCCTCGTATGACCTACTCTCCATTCCAGGCAACATCCTGGTAAATCTCCTTTGCACCTTTTCCAAAGCTTCCACATCCTTCCTAAAATGAGGTGACCAGAACTGCACACAGTACTCCAAATGTGGCCTGACCAAGGTTTTGTACAGCTGCATCATCACCTCACGGCTCTTAAATTCAATCCCTCTGCTAATGAACGCTAGCACACCATAGGCCTTCTTCACAGCTCTATCCACTTGAGTGGCAACTTTCAAAGATCTATGAACATAGACCCCAAGATCTCTCTGCTCCTCCACATTGCCAAGAACCCTACTATTAACCCTGTATTCCGCATTCATATTTGTCCTTCCAAAATGGACAACCTCACACTTAGAACATAGAACAGTACAGCACAGAACAGGCCCTTCGGCCCTCAATGTTGTGCCGAGCCATGATCACCCTACTCAAACCCACGTATCCACCCTATACCCGTAACCCAACAACCCCCCCCTTAACCTTACTTTTATTAGGACACTACGGGCAATTTAGCATGGCCAATCCACCTAACCTGCACATCTTTGGACTGTGGGAGGAAACCGGAACACCCGGAGGAAACCCACGCACACAGGGGGAGGACGTGCAAACTCCCAAACTTGTCAGGGTTAAACTCCATCTGCCAATTCTCAGCCCAGCTCTGCATTCTATCTATGTCTCTTTGAAGCCGACAACAGCCCTCCTCACTATCCACAATGCCACCAATCTTCGTATCATCTGCAAATTTACTGACCCACCCTTCAACTCCCTCATCCAAGTCGTTAATGAAAATCACAAACAGCAGAGGACCCAGAACTGATCCCTGCGGTACGCCACTGATAACTGGGCTCCAGGCTGAATATTTGCCATCCACCACCACTCTCTGTCTTCTATCGGTTAGCCAGTTTGTTATCCAACTGGCCAAATTTCCCACTATCCCATGCCTCCTTATTTTCTGCATAAACCTACCATGGGGAATTTTATCAAATGCCTTACTAAAATCCATGTACACTACATCCACTGCTTTACCTTCATCCACATGCTTGGTCACCTCCTCAAAGAAGTCAATAAGACTTGTAAGGCAAGACCTACCCCTCACAAATCCGTGCTGACTATCCCTAATCAAGCAATGCCTTTCCAGATGCTCAGAAATCCCATCCCTCAGTACCCTTTCCATTACTTTGCCTACCACCGAAGTAAGACTAACTGGCCTATAATTCCCAGGGTTATCCCTATTCCCTTTTTTGAACAGGGGCACGACATTCGCCACTCTCCAATCCTCTGGTACCACCCCTGTTGACAGCGAGGACGAAAAGATCATTGCCAACGGCTCTGCAATTTCATTTCTTGCTTCCCATAGAATCCTTGGATATATCCCGTCAGGCCCGGGGGACTTGTCTATCCTCAAGTTTTTCAAAACGCGCAACACATCTTCCTTCCTGACAAGTATCTCCTCAAGCTTATCAGTCTGCTTCACGCTGTCCTCTCCAACAATATGGCCCCTCTCGTTTGTAAATACTGACGAAAAATACTTGTTCAAGACCTCTCCTATCTCTTCAGACTCAATACACAATCTCCCGCTATTGTCCTTAATCGGACCTACCCTCGCTCTAGTCATTCTCATATTTCTCACATATGTGTAAAAGGCCTTGGGGTTTTCCTTGATCCTACCCGCCAAAGATTTTTCATGCCCTCTCTTAGCTCTCCTAATCCCTTTCTTCAGTTCTCTCCTGGCTATCTTGTATCCCTCCAGCGCCCTGTCTGAACCTTGTTTCTTCAGCCTTACATAAGTCTCCTTCTTCCTCTTAACAAGACATTCAACCTCTCTTGTCAACCATGGTTCCCTCACTCGACCATCTCTTCCCTGCCTAACAGGGACATACATATCAAAGACACGCAGTACCTGTTCCTTGAACAAGTTCCACATTTCACTTGTGTCCTTCCCTGACAGCGTATGTTCCCAACTTCTGCACTTCAATTCTTGTCTGACAGCATTGTATTTACCCTTCCCCCAATTATAAACCTTGCCCTTTTGCACGCACCTATCCCTCTCCATAACTAAAGTGAAAGTCACAGAATTGTGGTCACTTCCTCCAAAATGCTCCCCCACTAACAAATCTATCACCTGCCCTGGTTCATTGCCAAGTACTAAATCCAATATGGCCTCCCCTCTGGTCGGACAATCTACATACTGTGTTAGAAAAGCTTCCTGGACACACTGCACAAACACTACCCCATCCAAACTATTTGATCTAAAGAGTTTCCACTCAATGTTTGGGAAGTTGAAGTCACCCATGACTACTACCCTGTGACTTCTGCACCTTTCCAAAATCTGTTTCCCAATCTGTTCCTCCACATCTCTGCTGCTATTGGGGGGCCTATAGAAAACTCCCAACAAGGTGACTGCTCCTTTCCTATTTCTAACTTCAACCCATATTACCTCAGTAGGCAGATCCCCCTCGAACTGCCTTTCTGCAGCTGTTATACTATCTCTAATTAACAATGCCACCCCCCCCACCCCTTTTACCATCCTCCCTAATCTTGTTGAAACATCTATAACCAGGGACCTCCAACAATCATTTCTGCCCCTCTTCTATCCAAGTTTCCGTGATGGCCACCACATCGTACTCCCAAGTACCGATCCATGCCTTAAGTTCACCCACCTTATTCCTGATGCTTCTTGCATTAAAGTATACACACTTCAACCCACCTCCTTGCCTGCAAGTACTTTCCTGTGTCATTGTTACCTTCCCCACTGCATCACTACGTGCTTTGGCGTCCTGACTATCGTCTACCTTAGTTGCTGGACTACAGATCCTGTAGTGACCCGAGGAAGTGACAAAGTTAATTGATGAGGGAAGGGCTGTAGATGTCATATACATGGACTTTAGTAAGGCGTTTGATAAGGTTTCCCATGGCAGGTTGATGGAAAAAGTGAAGTCGCATGGGGTTCTCCCATACGGCCCTCCCAGCCTATGCCGATCCAGATCCTTTATCTAAACCTGTCTCCTATTTTCCCAGGTCTACTTCCCTCTGTTCCCGTCCATTCATATACCTGTCCAGATGCATCTTAAATGATGCTATCGTGCCCGCCTCTACCACCTCCGCTGGTAAAGCGTTCCAGGCACCCACCACCCTCTGCGTAAAAAACCTTCCACGCACATCTCCCTTAAACTTTTCCCCTCTCACCTTGAAATCGTGACCCCTGGTAACTGACACCCCCACTCTTCGGAAAAGCTTGTTGCTATCCACCCTGTCCATACCTCTCATAATTTTGTAGACCTCAATCAGGTCCCCCCTCAACCTCCGTCTTTCCAACGAAAACAATCCTAATCTACTCAACCTTTCTTCATAGACAGCACCCTCCATACCAGGCAACATCCTGGTGAACCTCCTCTGCACCCTCTCCAAAGCATCCAGATCCTTCTGGTAATGTGGCGACCAGAACTGCACGCAGTATTCCAAATGTGGCCGAACCAAAGTCCTATACAACTGTATCATGACCTGCCAACTCTTGTACTCAATACACCTTCCGATGAAGGCAGGCATGCTGTATGCCTTCTTGACCACTCTATCCACCTGCGTTGCCACCTTCAGGGTACAATGGACCTGAACTCCCAGATCTCTCTGTGCATCAATTTTCCCCAAGACCCTTCCATTGACCATATAGTCCGCTCTTAGAATTAT
The DNA here is from genome assembly GCF_902713615.1 of Scyliorhinus canicula. Classification (NCBI taxonomy): domain Eukaryota; kingdom Metazoa; phylum Chordata; class Chondrichthyes; order Carcharhiniformes; family Scyliorhinidae; genus Scyliorhinus; species Scyliorhinus canicula. The sequence goes on from NC_052156.1 coordinate 96,129,486, forward strand.
AGAACAGTACAGCACAGAACAGGCCCTTCGGCCCTCGATGTTGTGCCAAACAATGATCACCCTACTTAAACCCACGTAACCCGTATACCCGTAACCCAACAATCCCCCCATTAACCTTACACTACGGGCAATTTAGCATGGCCAATCCACCTAACCCGCACATCTTTGGACTGTGGGAGGAAACCGGAGCACCCGGAGGAAACCCACGCACACACGGGGAGGACGTGCAGACTCCGCACAGACAGTGACCCAGCCGGGAATCGAACCTGGGACCCTGGAGCTGTGAAGCATTGATGCTAACCACCATGCTACCGTGAGGCCCCTGAATTTGATCTTCCAAAATGCATCACCTCGCATTTGCCTGGATTGAACTCCATCTGCCATTTCTCTGCCCAACTCTCCAATCTATCTATATTTTGTTGTATTCTCTGACAGTCCTCCTCTGCAACTCCACCAATCTTAGTATCATCTGCAAACTTGGTAATCAGACCACCTATACCTTCCTCCAGGTCATTTATGTAGATCACAAACAACAGTGGTCCGAGCACGGATCCCTATGGAACACCACTAGTCACCTTTCTCCATTTTGAGACACTCCCTTCAACCATTACTCTCTGTCTCCTGTTGCCCAGCCAGTTCTTTATCCATCTAGCTAGTACACCCTGAACCCCATATGACTTCACTTTTTCCATCAACCAGCCATGGGAAACATTATCAAACCCCTTACTAAAGTCCATGTATATGACATCTGCAGCCCTTCCCTCATCAATTAACTTTGTCACTTCCTCAAAGAATTCTATTAGGTTTGTAAGACATGACTTTCCCTGCACAAAACCATGCTATTTTCTTCCAGATGTGAATAGATCCTATCCCTCAGTATCTTCTCCAACAGTTTGCCTACCACTGACGTCAAGCTCACAGGTCTATAATTCCCTGGATTATCCCTGCTACCCTTCTTAAACAAAGGGACAACATTAGCAATTCTCCAGTACTCCGGGACCTCACCCGTGCTCAAGGATGCTGCAAAGATATCTGTTAAATCCCCAGCTATTTCGACCCTCGCTTCCCTCAGTAACCTGGGATAGATCCCATCCGGTCCTGGGGACTTGCCCACCTTAATGTCTTTTAGAATACCCAAAACGTCCCCCTTCTGTATGACAACTTGACCTAGAGTATTTAAACATCCATCCCTAGCCTCAACATTTGTCTTGTCCCTCTCCTTTGTGAATACCGATGCAAAGTACTCATTAAGAATCTCACCCAATTCCTCTGAGTCCACGCATAAATTTTGTCTTTGATTGGGCCTATCCTTTCTCTAGTTACCCTCTTGCTCTTTACATACGAATAAAAGGCTTTGGGATTTTCCTTAATCCTGTTAGCCAAAGATATTTCATGACCCCTTTTAGCCCACTTTATTGCGCGTTTGCGATTCGTCCTACTTTCCCGATATTCCTCCAAAGCTTCATCAGTTTTGAGTTGCCTCGATCCTATGTATGCTTCCTTTTTCATCTTAGCTAGTCTCACAATTTCACCCGTCATCCATGGTTCCCTAGTCTTGCCATTTCTATCTTTCATTTTCACAGGAACATGTCTACAATACAGAACCCATTCTATACTGGGTGTGGAGATTGGGTTGTAACTTGGGTCCTGCCCTTCCCTCAGCCAAGTCCCAGTAATACTAATAACATCATATTCCCATTCTATCCTGGGAGTGGAGATTAGAGCTCATTCTATACTGGGAGTGGAGATATGGATCAACCATTCCTTAAAAGACTCCCACATTTCAAATGTGGATTTACCCTTAAACAGCTGCTCCCAATCCACATACCCTAGCTCCTGCCGAATTTTGTTATACTCTGCCTTTCCCCAATTTAGCACACTTCCTTTCAGACCACTCTTGTCCTTGTCCATGAGTATTCTAAAACTTATGGAATTGTGATCGCTATTCCCAAAGTAATCACCGACTGAAACATCAACCACCTGGCCGGGATCATTCCCCAATACCAGGTCCAGTATGGCCCTTTCCCGAGTTGGACTATTTACATACTGCTCTAAAAAAAACTCTCCTGGATGCTCCTTACAAACTCTGCTCCATCTATGCCTCCAACACTACACGAATCCCATTCAATGTTGGGGAAGTTAAAATCTCCCATCACAACCACCCTGTTGCTCCTACATTTTTCCATATTTGTACCTCTACTTCATGCTCGCTTTTGGGAGGCCTGTGGTAAAGTCCCAACAATGCTACTGCACCCTTCCTATTTCTCAGCTCCACCCATATTGCCTCACTGCCCGAATCCTCCATCGTGCCCTCCTTAATCACAGCTGTGACATCATCTCTGACGAGCAATGCAACTCCTCCACCCCTCTACCTCCCTCTCAATCCCTCCTGAAGCATCTATACCCTGGGATATTCAGTTGCCAGTCCTGCCCTTCCCTCAGCCAAGTCCCAGTAATACTAATAACATCATATTCCCAGGTACTGATCCAAGCCCTAAGTTCATCTGCCTTACCTGCTACACTTCTCGCATTAAAACAAATGCACCTCAAACCACCTGTCCCTTTGCGTTCATCATCTCTTCCCTGTCTACTCTTCCCCTGAGTCACAATGAGTTTATTGTCTCGTACCTTACTGGCTTTAGTTGCTACCTCCTTACTGTCCACTAACCTCCTCATTTGGTTCCCATCCCCCTGCCAATTAGTTTAAAACCTACCCAACAGTGTTAGCAAAAGCACCCCCTAGGACATGGGTTCCAGTCCTGCCCAGGTGTAGGCCATCCGGTTTGTAATGGTCCCACTGCCCCCAGAACCGGTTCCAATGTCCCAAAAATCTGAACCCCTCCCTCCTGCATCATCTCTCAAGCCACGTATACATTCTGACTATTCTTGAATTTCTACTCTGACTGTCCCGTGGCACTGGTAGCAATCCTGAGATTATTACCTTTGAGGTTCTACTTTTTAACTTATCTCCTAACTCCCTAAATTCTGATTGTAGGACCTCATCCTTTTTTTTACCTATATCGTTGGTGCCTATATGCACCACGACAACTGGCTGTTCACCCTCCCCCTTCAGTATGTCCTGCAGCCGATCGGAAACATCCCTGACCCGAGCACCCGGGAGGCAACATACCATTCGTGAGTCTCATTTTCGACCACAGAAACGCCTGTCTACTCCCCTTACAATTGAATCCCCTATGACTATAGCCGTGCCAGTCTTTTTCCCACCCTTCTGTGCAGCAGAGCCAGCCACGGTGCCATGAGCCTGGCTACTACTGCCTTCCCCTGGTGAGTCATCTCCCCCAACAGTATCCAAAACGGTATACCTGTTTTGGAGGGAGATGACCGCAGGGGACACCTGCACTGCCTTCCTGCTCTTTCTCTGCCTTTTGGTCACCCATTCCCTGTCTCCGTCACCAATTCTAATCTGCGGTGTGACCAACTCACTCAACGTACTATCCACGACCTCCTCAGCATCGCTGATGCGCCAAAGTGAGTCCATCCGCAGCTCCAGAGCCGTCATGCGGTCTAACAGGAGCTGCAGCTGGACACACTTCCTGCACATGAAGGAGTCAGGGGCATCGGCCGCGTCCCTGAACTCCCACATTGCGCACGAGGAGCATAACACGGGTCTGGGATCTCCTACCGTTTTTACCCTTTACCTTAACTGATTACAATTATAGTATCAAATAATTAATAAGTGAAAGGAATAAAGATTTTACTTACCAATCACAATACTTACCAACACACGAAGAGTTAAATTTCTCCCAGCAACTGCTATTTGGAGCACTTGCTTTACCAGCCAATCAGGTCACTGCTTTGCTGTGATGTCACCCTTCAAGGTAAATTTTTAAAGAGATAAACTTATCTTCCCGACAACCACGGTTGTTTTTTTTTTGGTTAGTGGAGGGGGTAGGGAGGGAAACACTGAGGAAGTGTTTCGGGTTTAACTGTCACTTGACAACAGCCCCTTCACAAACCACCTTCAAATTACGCTGACCGCACTGCACAGATGCAAATCTCCCCAGAACAGCCAATCAGTAGCTCCGCTCTGCTGCCCTCTGCTGATCCTTGCCTTCGCTCGAACACCTCGGGTCTCTTGCACAGGTACACCTTCAAATTACGCTGACCGCACTGCACGTATGCAAATCTCTCCGGAACAGCCAATCATTAGCTCCGCTCTGCTCTTCTGCCTTTTGCCCGGGTAAGGGAGGGTGTTCTTGGAGAGGGATCGTGGGGGGGGGGGGGGGGGGGGGGGGGGGGTGTTAGTTAGCATTAGCGTTATTGAACTTGCAAAGCTATTATTAGGCAGAAAACATTACAATAGTTAGGAAATGGGCAGTGAAGGAGCGGTCGGTGTGGGGCGGATGGAGGCGCCCTCATATAGAACATAGAACAGTACAGCACAGAACAGGCCCTTCGGCCCTCGATGTTGTGCCGAGCCATGATCACCCTACTCAAACCCACGTATCCACCCTATACCCGTAACCCAATAACCCCCCCCCTTAACCTTACTTTTTAGGACACTACGGGCAATTTAGCATGACCAATCCACCTAACCCGCACATCTTTGGACTGTGGGAGGAAACCAGAGCACCCGGAGGAAACCCATGCACACACGGGGAGGATGCGCAGACTCCGCACAGACAGTGACCCAGCCGGGAATCGAACCTGGGACCCTGGAGCTGTGAAGCATTTATGCTAACCACCATGCTACCGTGCTGGTGGCACAATTAAAGGGACAATTTTGAGGGCACTATTAATGGCGCCCCTCCGTTTTCACTGGCCAGGTACTCCATGAGCCCGGCGGTGGTATCAGCGTTGAGGGTGTGGAACCAGTACCAACAGCATTTCAGAATGGAAGGCACCAATGGGCCTGTGGGCATCAATCTCCGACAATCATAGGTTTGCTCGAGCGGTGTTGGATGCGAGGTTCCGGTGGTGGCGGCAGGTGGGGATCGAGTGTTTTAGGGATTTATTTATCGGACGGAGGTTTGCGGACCTGGAGGGAACATATCAGTTGCCGAGGGGAATGGGTTCAGATATCTGCAGGTGAGGGACTTCACGAGGAAGAAGGTACCTTTGTTTCCGGCCCCGGTGCTGCAGGACAATTTCTGTCTGAGGAGGAAAAAGGAGAGGGCAAGGTCTTAGAGATATGGGGAGCTGTTCAAGAGAGAGAGCGCCCCGGTGGAGGAGGTTAGGTATAAGTGGGAGGAGGAACCTGGGGGTGGAGGCGCTGAGGGTTGGAGTACGGAGAGAAGATTTGTGGAGTGTTAATGCGTCCTCGTTGTATGCAAAGCTAAGTCCAATCCAATGTAAAGAAACACAGGGTTCCCATGACAGTGTCCAGGATGAGTCAGTCCTTTCCAGGGGTGGTGGATAGGTGTGGGCAGTGTGCAGGTGAATCATGTCCATATTGAGCGTGTCCAAGTTTGAGGGGTTTTGCATGGGATTTGCAGATATGATCACAGAATCATAGAATTTACAGTGCAGAAGGAGGCCATTCGACCCATTGAGTCTGCAGCGGTCCTGGGAAAGAGCATCTTACTTCAGCCCACAACTCTACCCTATTCCCATAACCCAGTAACCCCATCTAATCTTTTTGGACACTAAAGGGCAATTTAGCATGGCCAATCCACTTAATCTGCACATCTTTGACTGTTGAGGAAACCGGAGCACCCGGAGGAAACCCACACAGACACAGGGAGAATGTGAAGACTCAGTGGTGCTGTTGCCGCAGTTGGTGTTGTTTCCCCTTTCTTATGTATATATTTGAAAATGCTTACAATAAAATGTTTATCAAAAAAAAAGAAGGGGTCACAAAAATCAGAGATGAGGTGAAATTTGAGTCTCTGGAACTTTCTTCCTCAAAAGACAGGTGCTACCTGACCTGTCAAGTATTTCCAGCATTTTCTTTTTTTACTTTATGACAAACTGTTATGCCATGAGATTTAGTCCTGACAATTTTTTCTCTTGACAGATAAGCTTTCTGCAGACAGAGTGAAAGTGGTGATGGAACATATTTGGAAGCTGCAGGAATTCTGTAACAACATGACCAGGCTGGGCATTGACAGGTTCGAGTACGCTTACCTCAAGGCCATTGTTCTCTTCAGTCCTGGTAAGCTTCGATATTCTTCGGCCACAAATCAAGGGGTACAGGCGAGTGACTCGGTCACTTTAGCAGTTTCCATTTTCCTGGCCCGAACTGTGTCCTCTTCACAATTGATGTCTAATCCCTCCATCCCCCACCAGGATATTCTGAACGCTCTCCACTGTTCCTTGAATAGAGTTCTAACCAGTCTCTATCCAAAACCACCCTTCTCCTCCTGACTTAATTCCTTATCACATTGAACGACTTCTCCTTAAACTAATCTCACTTCCTCCACTTAAAAGGAGTTGCTATGGGCACCTAGGTTCTAACAATGCCTTTTTTTGGAACATTTCTTGTTCCAGTTTGACTCTGGAACCCTCCCTATCCTCTTTTTCCGGCATATTGATGATTGTATGGGTACTGTTTCCTGCTCTTATCAAATTTGCTTACAATTTCCACTCTTCTCTTCTTCACTTGGTTCAGCTCCGAATTCTTGTTTCCCTTCCAGATTTCTCTGTCTCCAATCTACAAATATTCTGTTGACTCCCATAGTTACTTTGCCTTCATTATCTTTTGCCCTACTACCTGGAAGGACTCCCAAGTGGTGTTCCACTTGGTGGAGTGCTGACAAATCATTTGCGGGAGGCTCGTTGCTGGTAATTATCAAAAGGCATCCTTGACCATGATGACATCAGACTTCATGTTGCCCTAAGCCAGAGGCTAAACAGAGTCTTCCCTCTGACTGATTATAAATCTGCTTCCATAGCTGGTAGATCTGTCCAACCAGTGGAAGGTCTCATTGCTTCACCTTTGCTTCAAAGTCATCAGTCCTAGAATGATAGAAAAGTGCAACGTAGAAGATGACCGTTCAGCTGCCCATGCCTATTGTTACGACCCCGAGGACTGGGTTCAATTCCAGCCCCTCTTGCAAACGCAATTGAATTCAACAAATAATTCTTGGAAAAACACCCAAAGTCTTTGGCTGCCAATTAACTACAGTCACCAGGTTTCTAAATTTAAACACAATTAATTTTATTAATTATATTATGCATTGAGGACAACTGGTGAACTATTGTCTAATTTCTAGCCCCTCCCTCTTTAACTTGCCCTACACTCTACACTCACACACACACATGACAGACAAAGAAATACAGAAGGGAAAAGGGGGGTGTAAAAATAATTCCAGTCCACCTTTCTCAGTCAAGGCTTTCAGTTCGAGGCTTTTGAATAAAGAACAATACAGCACAGGAACAGGCCCTTCGGCCCTCCGAGCCTGTACCGGTCATGATACTAACCTTGGCTAAAACCCTTAGCACTTCCTTGTGCCATATCCCTCCATGCCCATTGAAATACCTTCAATTCACTGAGAGGCAGATAGAGTGAGTGAACAGTAGGCTTTATTAGTCATGAACTTGCCTAGCCAGAGTCGGTTTTACAGATGAATGCCGCCCACAGGCGGCCGGTCTATATATGGCCCTGTGAGGGCGGAGCCAGAGGCGGAGCCATACCGGGATTACAGTACAGTACCTGGAAGCAGCTCCTATCACCACTTCCAGGTCATAGGTCATGGGTTACAGTATCATACGTGAATTATGGTGAATATATTCACCACATTCACCCACTGTTAAAAAAATCAAGTGGGGGCATTACATATTCAGTCTATCTGGAGGCCGGATCGTTCTTTTCGGCTTCCTCAGCTCTGGCGGTGTGGCAGGCACAGTTGTCGCAGGTGGTGACTCCAGGGGCATTGTGACTGGAGCTTGAGCCTCAGTCTGGTGTGTCGGAGACGGTTGAGGTGTGGGGGTAGGCAGGGGGGTGATGGGTGGCGGCAGTGATCCAGGGGAGCGTACGGGGCGCTGTGGGTGGCGGCGGGCAGCAGGTGGGTGGATGTAGGCAGGAGGGGGCGCATTGGCAGGGGAAGCAGCTGGCGCCAGGTCCCAGAGGGAGACCGTTTCTTGCCGTCCGTCCTGTTGCGCGATGTAGGCGTACTGGGGGTTAGCATGGAGCAGCTGGACCCTTTCAACCAGAGAGTCGGTCTTATGGCTCCTCATGTGCCTCCGGAGAAGGACTGGTCCCAGAGTTTTCAGCTACGATGGAAGCGAGACCCCGGAGATGGACTACCTGGGGAAGATAAACAAACGATCGTGAGGGGTCTCGTTCGTGGCTGTGCAGAGGAGCGATCTGATGGAGTGGAAGGTGCCGGGGAGGACCTCCTGCCAGCGGGGGTCGGGAGATTTCTAGACCTGAGGGCCTTCCCGGCCAGACCGTCGCGTTCTCCCTCTGCACCTACCCGTTTCCCTGCGGGTTACAGCTCGTAGTCCTGCTCAAGGCGATGCCTTTGTTGAGCAGGTCCTGACGTAGCTTATCGCTCATGGATGATGTGCTCTGGTCGCTTGGACGTAGGCAGAGAAGCCGAACAGTGTGTAAGATGGCTGTGCAGTGCCTTTATTACGGTGGCTGAGGACATGTCAGGGCAGGGGACAGCGAAGGGGAAGCGGGAGTACTTATCGATGACGGTGAGGAAGTATATATTCCAGTTGGTGGAGGAGAGGGGCCCTTTGAAGTCAATGCTTAAGCGCTCAAAGGGCCGGGACGCCTTTACCAGGCGGGCCTTGTCTGGCCGGTAGAAGTGTGGTTTGCACTCCGCGCAGACTTGGCAGTCCCTGATCATTGCCTTGACCTCCTCGGTGGAGAAGGGCAGATTGCGGGCCTTAATGAAATGGGTAAGCCGGGTGACATCCGGGTGGCAGAGGTCATTGTGGATAGCCCGAAGTCGGTCATCTTGCGCGCTGGTGCATGTGCCGCGAGACAGGGCATCTGGGGGCTCGTTGAGCTTCCCAGTACGATACTTAGAACATAGAACAGTACAGCACAGAACAGGCCCTTCGGCCCTCGATGTTGTGCCGAGCCATGATCACCCTACTCAAACCCACGTATCCACCCTATACCTGTAACCCAACAACCCACCCCCCTTAACCTTACTTTTATTAGGACACTACGGGCAATTTAGCATGGCCAATCCACCTAACCCGCACATCTTTGGACTGTGGGAGGAAACCGGAGCACCCGGAGGAAACCCACGCACACAGGGGGAGGACGTGCAGACTCCACACAGACAGTGACCCAGCCGGGAATCGAACCTGGGACCCTGGAGCTGTGAAGCATTTATGCTAACCACCATGCTACCCTGCTGCCCCTAATTACTTGATATCGTAATTGTAGGTGGAGAGTTCAATCCTCCACCTCAAGATTTTATCATTTTTTATTTTGCCCTGTTGTGCGTTGTCGAACATGAAGGCGACCGATCGTTGGTCGGTGACGTGGGTGAACCTCCTACTGGCTAGGTAGTGCCTCCAGTGCCGCACACCTTCCACTATGGTTTGTGCTTCCTTCTCGACCGAGGGGGTGTCGAAATTTGGAAGTGTGGAGGGTCCTAGAGACGAATGCTACTGGCCTGCCCGCCTGGTTGAGTGTGGCAGCCAGTGTGATGCCTGACGCATCACTCTCTACCTGAAAAGGGATGGACTCGTCCACCGTGTGCATTGCGACCTTGATGATGTTGGACTTGATGCGGCTGAAGGCCGAGCGGGCCTCATCCGTCAGGGGAAAAGTGGTTGTTTTATCCGCATAGTTGGGGACCCACTGGACGTAGTAGGAGAACAGCCCCATGCACCATTTTAGGGCCTTGAGGCTGTGGGGAGGGGGGAGTTCTGTGAGGGGGCGCATACGGTTGGGGTCGGGCCCTAGGACTCCATTCTCGACGACATAGCCGAGGATGGCTAGTCGGGTCGTACGGAAGACGCACTTTTCTTTGTTGTATGTGAGATTTGAGGTATTGGGCGACCTGGAGGAACCTCTGGAGGTTGGTGTCATGGTCCTGCTGGTCATGGCTGCAGATGGTCATATTGTCCAAGTACGGGTATGTAGCCCACAAACCGTACTGGTCCATCATTCGGTCCATCATTCTCTGAAAGACCGAGACTCCGTTAGTGACGCCGAAGTTGACTGAGGAAGTGGAAGAGCCGGCAGGCTGCCTCAAAAGCAGTATAGTGGTGCTCTTCCGGACAAATTTGGGAGCTGGTGGTAGGCCGACTTCAGATCAACCATTAAGAATGCATGGTACTGCGCAATCTGGTTGACCATCTCCTCTATGCGGGGGAGGGGGTACGCATCCAGTTGCGTGAATCGGTTAATTGTCTGGCTGTGGTCCACAACCATCCGATTCTTTTCCCCGTGTCCGGATGACCACCACTTGGGCTCTCCAGGGGCTGTTGCTGGCCTCGATGATCCCTTCACTCAACAGTCGCTGGACCTCCAACTTGATAAACGTCAAGTCTAGCGAACTGTACTGCCTGCTCCTGGTGGCGATGGGCTTACAGTCAGGAGTGAGATTCGCAAAGAGTGAAGGGGGGGGGGAGACCTTGAGGGTCATGAGGCAGCACACCGTGAGGGGGGGCAAGGGTCCGCCGAACTGTAGGGTCAGACTTCGGTGGTCACATTGAAAGTCCAATCCGAGCAGTAGGGGGGTGCAGAGGTGGGGGTGGACGTAGAGCTTAAAACGAGCGTACTTTGTGTGGTGGTATGATTAGCATAGCTGCCTGCCATTGGTGCAGAGCACCGGCTTACCATTGGCCCTGGTCGGTCATGTGCCTCTCGACCGGTTGGTTGAGACCAGTCCTTTGACGGCTCCCCGATTGGTCGAGAGGCTGAGTTAACCCCGCCTCCAAGGCAGGCTATCCAGTACTCCCGGCGGTCGTCCTTATACTGTAATCGACCACAGGGCTAACATCTAATAGATTAAAACCATACTTTTGTTCAGCGTTCAATTGATGGTACATCAAGTTAATCTACTAGAAATTTGAAGATGGAGCTCCGGATCAAGCCCGAATGCCTCCGCATTAGCCCGCAAACTCCGAACGCATCGGAAATCTTCAAGCATTGGCTGACGTGTTTCGATAGCTACCTGGCGACCGCAAGCAGCCCCCCCACCATGGCACAGAAGCTTCATATTCTCCATTCCAGCGTGGGCATGGAGGCCTACGCGATGATAGGGGAAGAAAACGAATACGACGTGGCCATGGATAAGCTAAAAGGACAATTTCTTAAGCCAGTAAACCGAGTGTTCGCCCAACATCTGCTGTCTACCAGACAACAGTTCACCGGTGAGTCCTTAGACGATTTTTACCAGGCCCTCGCTGTCCTTGGGAGGAATTGCGCCTGACTCCAAGTTTCAGCCACTGAGCACATGGAACTTTTGATCAGAGATGCTTACGTGGCTGGGATGCAGTCCGCTTCTAGCGGATGCTGGAAAAAGACGACCTCAGCCTAACTGAGGCACGGACTCTCTCCACTTCCCTGGAGGTCGCTGACTTAAACGCCCGCGCCTATGTCCCCAGCCGCGCTGCAGCGCCCTGGGCCTCCTGGCACGCTTCCCCACCCCCATCCGCCGCTCCCGAACCCCCTCAGGCCTGCGCCGCGGGACGCCCCGACAAGTCCGCGGGGCCCCGCTGCTATTTCTGTGGGTTTGCCAAACACCCTCGCCCGCGCTGCCTGGCCCATTCCGCCCTTTGTAAGAGCTGCGGGAAGAAGGGCCATTTTTCGTCGGTCTGCCAGGCCAAATCGGTCGCTGCTGTGCTGTGCAGCGACCGGGGATCTCCTCTTCCGGGCCCTTCCAGCACACCGCACCATTCTCCCCCGCCCCCGGGCTCCTGCGCCTGGCCTGCGCGCCTCTCTGCCCCCGCTCTCAGCCGCTCCGATCGGCCCGCCGGCACCGCTAACCCCTGTTGGTCGTTCTGGGTGAGTGTGCTTATCATTCACTTGGCTCTGTTTCTCGTTCTAAGCTCTGGAGTCGCCAGGTGCCGTTAAGACACCGCCACAAGTTTCAAGGTGAAGTTCAAAGCAATAAAAACCGTACACCAATTAGTAAGTCCAAACAACTAGAGTTTATAATACAATTATAATAACTACCGATGCACACACGAAAGAATTAAACTTACTCCTACTGCTAAACAACTAATACTTATCTCGAAGGAACTGCGAAGTCAGGGAACAAGGCCTCTTGCTCTGCTCTGGTCTGCAGACTTCGAATTGCTATCAGTTGCCAAGAGTGTCAGGAGTGCCTATGTCTGGTAGCGGTCGTCGTCGTTAGGCACTTACTTGTTGGTGGCTGCTGCTCAACGGCTGTAGTAGAAGACAGGAGCCCGGAGACAGGAGACTGAACCATGTGTGGGACCTTTCTTTTATAGGTCCCAGGGGGTCCGCGCCCCTTTGGGCGGACTCCCTTACCTGCTTGGAATCGATTGGGTCTCTTCCCAATCGATATGTTTGAACCCCCCAATCCTAGGTTCCTTGGTTGCTGGGGCGGTTCTTGGGACCTTTTGTTTTGGGCTTCTCTGGCGCCACTGGGTCTGGCCTTCCATAGAATGTATCGATTTGTGCTTAACTTGTGTCCATTGTATCTGGGACTCGCCCGGTATTGCCTCATTAGTATGTTAACGTGTTTTCTTTCACAGTGCTGTCTGGCCTCTGCAGCAGTCAAAACCAGTTTCTGCAGCGGGCCCCTGCGCCCGGCCTGCGCGCCTCTCTGCCCCCGCTCTCAGCCGCTCCAATCGGCCCTCCGGCACCGCTAACCCCGCCCCCAGCAACCACGAGGGCCCTGCGGGTGCCGCCATCTTGGGCCCCGGACGCCACATGTGGGTCCTGGGCGCCGCCATCATGGGGCCCCGACTCCACGTGCGGATCCTGGGTGCCGCCATCTTGGGGCCCCGACCCCACGTGCGGGTCCTGCGCGCTGCCATCTTGGGGCGCCGACCCCACGTGCGGGTCCTGGGCACCACCATCTTGGGGCCCCGACTCCACATGTGGGTCCTGGGCGCCGCCATCCTGGACTGGCACACAAGGTCCTGCCAGCACCCACTCGGCCGCCGACGACTACGGATCTTCTCCACAGCTCGCGGCCATTCAGCTCGACCAGTCACGTCCACGCACGCTCGCCAAGACGACGACGCAAATACACCTCAACGGGCACGAGACGGGCTGCCTGCTGGACTCCGGGAGCACGGAAAGCTTCGTACACCCTGACACGGTAAGACACGCGCTCCCTGTCCACCCTGTAAAACACAAAATAGGGTTAGCCTCAGGTTCGCACTCCGTCCGCATCACCGGATGCTGCATCGCGGACCTCACGGTCCAGGGGAAGGTTTTTTAAAATGATAAACTCCTTATCCTTCCCGACCTTTGCACACCGGCACTCCTAGGACTGCAGAGCTTGACCTTCCAATCCGGCGGCCCTATACCCCCCCTCACTGTCTGCAGCCTCGCATCCCTCAAAGTGGACCCCCCCTCCTTGTTTGCTAATCTCACCCCCGATTGCAAACCCGTCGCGACCCGGAGCAGACGGTACAGCGCCCAGGACCGGACCTTCATCAGGTCCGAGGTCCATAGGTTGCTGAAGGAAGGGGTCATCGAGGCCAGCAACAGTCCCTGGCGAGCCCAAGTGCTGGTGGTCCGGACTGGGGAGAAAAACCGGATGGTCATCGACTACAGCCAGACCATCAACCGGTTTACGCAACTGGACGCGTATCCTCTCCCCCGTATTTCCGCCATGGTAAACGAGATTGCGAAATACAAAGTCTTCTCCACGGTGGACCTCAAGTCCGCTTATCACCAGCTCCCCATCCGCGCGAGTGACCGCAAATACACCGCGTTCGAGGCAGATGGGCGCCTCTACCATTTCCTCAGGGTTCCATTCGGTGTCACAAATGAGGTCTCGGTCTTCCAACGGGAGATAGACCGAATGGTCGACAAGTACGGATTACGGGCTACCTTCCCGTATCTCGATAATGTCACCATCTGCGGCCACGACCAGCAGGCCCATGACACCAACCTCCGAAAATTCCTCCAAACCGCAAAACTCCTTAACCTAACTTACAATAAGGTTTAGCACCGACCGTCTAGCCATCCTCGGCTGCGTTGTGCGTAAAGGAGTGATAGGCCCCGACCCCGAACGCATGCGCCCCCTGATGGAACTCCCTCTCCCCAATACTCTCAAATCCCTTAAACGCTGCCTGGGTTTCTTTGCTTACTACGCCCAATGGGTTCCCAATTACGCCGACAAGGCCCGTCCCCTCATTCAGTCCACGACCTTCCCGCCGTCGTCAGAGGCCTGCCAGGCCGTTAGCCGCATCAAAGCGGACATCGCAAAGGCCACGATACGCGCCATCGACGAGTCCCTCCCCTTCCAGGTCGAGAGCGACGCATCAGACGTAGCTCTGGCGGCCACCCTGAACCAAGGGGGCAGACCCGTGGCCTTCCTCTCCAGAACCCTCCAGGCTTCCGAACTCCGCCACGCCTCAGTGGAAAAGGAAGCCCAGGCCATAGTCGAAGCTGTGCGACATTGGAAGCACTATTTGGCCGGCAGGAAGTTTACCCTCCTCACAGATCAACGGTCAGTAGCCTTCATGTTCAATAATGCACAGAGGGGCAAGATTAAGAACGACAAGATCTTGCGGTGGCGGATCGAGTTGTCCACGTACAACTACGTATCGACCTGGGAAGCTCAATGAGCCTTCTGATGCCCTGTCCCGCGGTACCTGCGCCAGTGCGCAGATAGACTGCCTCCGCTCCCTCCACGCGGACCTCTGCCATCCAGGGGTGACCCGTTTCTATCATTTCATAAAGACCCGCAACCTGCCCTACTCCATCGAGGAAGTCAGGACAGTAACCCGTGACTGCCACATCTGCAAACCGCACTTCTACCGCCCTGAGCGCGCGCATCTGATCAAAGCATCCCGCCCCTTTGAACGTCTCAGCATAGACTTCAAGGGGCCCCTTCCCTCTAGCAGCCGCAACATTTACTTCCTGACGGTGATCGATGAATACTCCCGCTTCCCCTTCGCCATTCCCTGCCCCGACATGACCACATCGACCGTCATTAAGGCCCTCCTCTCCATCTTCTCACTGTTCGGCTACCCCGCGTACATACACAGCGATCGGGGGTCCTCCTTTATGAGCGACGAGCTGCGTCAATTCCTGCTCAGCAGGGGCATTGCCTCTAGCAGGACGACCAGCTATATCCCCCAGGGTAGCGGACAGGTCGAGCGGGAGAATGGTACCATCTGGAAGACCATACTACTGGTCCTCCGGTCCAGAGATCTCCCTATTTCCCGATGGCAAGAGGTTATCCCCGATGCCCTACATTCTATCCGCTCCCTCCTCTGTACCACAACTAATCAGACACCTCATGAACGTCTTCTTTGCACCCCAGGAAGTCGTCCTCTGGATCCCCTCTCCCGACGTGGCTGGCCGCCCCCGGACCCATCTTGCTCCGGAAGCATGTGCGGGTGCACAAGTCCGACCCATTGGTGGAACAAGTCCAGTTACTCCACGCTAACCTGCAGTATACGCATACTGCGGGTTAGCGTGGAGTAACTGGACTTGTTCGTGGGTACGTGGAGTACCCCGACGGTCGGCAGGACACGGTCTCCCTCCGGGACCTGGCACCCGCCGGCGTGCGGCCCTCCCCCCCTTCACCACAGAACCCCCCCGTCCCTTTTCCCCCAGCGCCCCACCCAGGCCACCCCTCCCCCATCCATGGCGTCTCCCCCACCAGCCCGGGGTACGGAGACAGTTCAAGGACCATCGCTCCCGGAGTCCAGGGCATCAGCTGAACCACCACCATCGGCTGAACCAACGTCACCAACTCCACTGCGGCGGTCGGCCAGGATGCCACGGGCAACAAAAAGGCTGATCGAGTCCATTTAACTTCAACACCACGCTATGTAGTGTTGCTAAATGTCTGGGCCAGTGGGAAGCCAAGGATACATTTTTTTTCCTTCTCTCCTTACTACTCATACCACCAGTTCTACCCCCCCCCCCCCCCCCCCCCCCCCCCCGGCTTCTTTCTCCGCAAGGGGTGAATGTGGTGGTATGATTAGCATAGCTGCCTGCCATTGGTGCAGAACACCGGCTTACCATTGGCCCTGGTCGGTCATGTGCCTCTCGACCGGTTGGTTGAGACCAGTCATGTGACGGCTTGAGCGATGGTCGAGAGGCTGAGTTAACCCCGCCTCCAAGGCGGGGTATAAATACCCAGTACTCCCGGCGGTCGTCCTTATACTGTAATCGACCGCAGGGCTAACATCTAGTAGATTAAAGCCATACTTTTGTTCAGCAACTCGCCTCGCGTTCAATTGATGGTACATCACTTTGCACCCTGCATCGCGAGGTTAGCGATACAGTACCCCCGGATCTGAACTGACCCGGAGGCAAAGGAGATCGTTTGGGAGGCTGGGTAGGTGTGGAGGGAGCAGTGCCTTACCGTGCCAGGTGGACAAAGCTCTCCGTGCTCGCGGAGTCAAAAAGACAGGGGGTCTCGTGCCCGTTGACCCGGACGACCATCATGGAGTTGTTCAGCTGTTTTGGCTGCGACTGGTCGAGGGTGACTGCGCCCAGCTGCGGGTAGTCTGTGTGGTCGGTGGAGTAGCAGGATGGCGGCCCCCATGAGTCGCCATCTTCACCCCGATGGCTGGGGTGAAGATTGTGACCCCATCGGTCGCACGTGTTGGTCGGTGTTGGGGCCGGTGACCAAGATGGCGGCCCCCACGAGTCACCCGATGACGCATCTGACGGGGGTGTTCCGGGGAGGCACGCAGCCGCATTGCGGGGTCTGTGGGGCTGCGAGTCCATGGGTCAGGCCTGGTGCGTTTTCGATTTCTGGGCCTTAGGCCGGCCCAGACAGACTCTAGCGAAGTGGCCCTTTTCCCCCACAATCGCTACACGTCGCTGTGCGGGCTGGGCAGCGCTGCCGGGGGTGTTAACCCTGGCCGCAGAAGTAACACTTGCAGCTCCCCGGGCTGGGCTGCCAAACGCGCGACGCAGGCCTGCGATGTAGTTCGGGTCCGACCGGGGCTCCGCGACGAGGGTGTCCATGAGGGGGTCGCGAGGCCCGCGGGGAATGCACTGAGGTTCTGGTGGGCCACGTCTAGCGAGGTAGCTAGCTTTACCATGTCCCGCAGGTCGGAGGTCCCGTTTTCCAGCAGAAGCTGCCTGATATAGTTCGAGCGGACCCCCGCCACGTATGTGTCCCGTTTCTGTGAGCTCACGTGTTCCTCCGCCGTCACATCTCGATAGCTGCAGTTCCTCGCGAGTAGGGTCAGGGTTTCCAGATACTTGTACAGTGATTCTCCGGTGTGTTGACGGCGAGTAGTGAGGAGGTGTCTGGCGAACACCTCATTTATGGGCTTCACGACGTGTGCCTTGAGAGTTGCGACTGCCGCCTCGTACGTGGCCGCTTTCTCGATCATTACTGAGATTCAATGGCTCACCTGAGCGTGCAGCTTGAGAGTCTCTGAGGGAGGCGTTGTGAAGGAGTCGAGATAGGCCTTGAAGCATCGGAGCCAATGTTTGAATATTTCCTTGGCTTCGGAAGCGCGGGCATCGAGTTCGAGCCTGTCTGGCTTTAGAGTGGCTTCCATAGTGCTGTCTATGACTAATAAATTGATATACCTTCAATTCACAGTGAGGCAGAGAGAGCGAGTGAACAGTAGGCTTTATTAGTCATGAACCTGCCTAGCCAGAGTCGGTTGTACAGATGAATGCCGCCCACAGGCGGTGAGGCGGAGCCAGAGGCGGAGCCATACCGGGGTTACAGTACAGTACCTGGAAGCAGCTCGTATCACCACTTCCAGGTCATAGGTTACAGTATCATATGCGAATTATGGTGTACCACACCCATCCTGTCCATTTATTTGTCAAGATGCCTTTTGAACGCCATTAATATATCTGCTTCCACAACCTCCCCTGGCTACGCGTTCCAGGCACTCGCCACCCTCTGTGTAAAATACCTGCCTCGCACATCTCTAAACTTTGCCCCATGGACCTAAAACCTATTCCCCCTGGTGACTGACCCCTCCGCCCTGGGAAAGAGTGCCGACCCATCCACTCTATCCATGCCCCTCATAATCCTATAGACCTCTATCAGGTCGCCCCTCAACCTCCGTTATTCTAACAGTCCAAGTCTATTCGGCCTCTCCGCATAGCTAACATCCTCCAGACCAAGCAGTATCCTGGTAAATCTCATCTTACCCTCTCCAAAGCCACCACAACCTTCTGGTAGCTTGACAACCAGAATTGTGCGCAATATTCTAAGTGCGGCCTCACCAAGGTTCCATACAACTGTAGCATGACTACAGTTTTTATACTCGATGGCCCATCCAATGAAGGCAAGCATTCTGTATGCTTTCTTGACTATCTTGTCCACTTGTGTTGCCACTTTCAAAGACCTGTGGACCTGCACGCCCAGATCTCTCTGACTTTCTATATTCCAAAGAGTTTTGCCGTTTACGGTATATTTCCCCTCTATGTTAGACTTACCAAAATGCATTACATCAGATTTGTCTGGATTAAACTCAATTTGTCACTTCACTTCTCACATCTCCATCCTATCTATGTTCTGCTGTACCCTCTGACAATCCTCAACACTATCTGCCACTCCACCGACCTTGGTGTCATCTGCAAACTAATCAGCCTGGCTACATTTTCCTCCAAGTCATTTATGTATACTACAAACAACAGAGGCCCCAGCACAGATCCTTGTGGAACGCAACTAGTCACAACATTCCATTCAGAAAAACACCCTTCTACTGCTACTGCTACCTCTATGACCGAGCCAGCCCATCTTTCCATCTTACCACCTCATCTCTGATGCCGTATGACTTCACCTTTTGTACCAGTCTGCCATGAGGCACCTTGTCAAAGGCTTTACTGAAGTCCATGTAAACACCATCCACCGCCCTCCCCCCTCATCAATCATCTTTGTCACCTCCTCAAAAAACTTGATCACGTTAGTGAGGCCCAACTTCCCCTTCACAAAACCATGCTGTCTATTGCTAATGAGTCCATTTGTTTCCAGATGGGTATAAATCCTGTACCTGATCATTTTTGTGAGGCTCACCAGCCTATAGTTTCCAGAATTATCCCTGCTACCTTTTTTAAACAGCCATACTACATTAGCTATTCTCCAGTGACCTCATCTGCAGCCAATGAGGACACAAAGATGTCAGTCAAGGCGCCAGCAATTTCTTCCCTTGTTTCCCTCACTATTCTGGGGTAAATCCCATCCGGCCCAGGAGACGTGTCTACCTTAATATCTTTTCGACGTCAACGTGACCCAGACTGCCCCCACATCCTACCCAAGAATCATCTTCCACAAAGTCCTTTTCTTTGGTGAACACTGATGCAAAGTTTAGTACCTCGTCCATTTCCTCTGGCTCAACACAGGGCTTCCCCCCACTGTCCTTAAGTGATCCAATTCGTTCCCTGGTCACCCTCGTGCTTTTACACATGAATAAAAAGTTTTGGGATTCACCTTAATCCTACTTGCCAAGGATTTTTCATGACCCCTCCTAGCCATCCTAATTTTCCGCTTAAGTACCTTCCTACTTTCTTTATACTCCTGAAGGGTTTTGACTGTCGCCATCCTTCTAGACTGTACCAAAGCCTCCTTTTTCTTTTTGACGAGGTTCACAATATCCCTCGTTATCCAAGGCTCCCTAAACATCCCATATTTATCTTTTGTTCTCTCAGTCTGTAATGGTTTTCACTTCTCTTAGTATCCAAGATCCGACTCACACTTCCAGAATCCTCTGAATACTATCTCACCCCCTGTCGCTGGGCAGAATACAGCCTTTGGCTAATTTATTGGCCATCATCAAACCAATCAAATCCCTCCGATCTCTCAGGTGCCAAAAAAGTCTGAGCTCTGCCATGCAAAAGATAGCTGAGTATACAATTTTGAAACTTTTCAGTTGCTCACTTCATCTCGACTTGAAGGTCCATTAAACGCGAATGGATCAAAATGATAACCACAAATCAAAATAAGTGGGAATTAAGGGAATCAATAGGAACACTCTGCCATATTTTTGAAAGAGCACTGTATATAGTTCCTCTTCCCCACTTATTGTCTGTAGTCCTGTAAGTTAATCATCCTCAAGGTCCTGTCCAACTTCCTTTTACAATTTCTTACTTATCCAATCACCTTTCATGACTTTACAGGTGTACCATCCAGATTCCTAATGGAAAAGTTATCCTATTTCCCATGTCAATTATTTAAAATCTACCAGGTTATTAGCTCATTCACCAGAGAGAATATTCTTTCTCTATTAACTCTCATCATGTTGAAATGTTTTATCAGGTGTCATGTGAGAGTACCTTTAAGAAATGTGTGTTTATAGAATAGATGTAGTGGATGTACCTTTAAGAAATGCGTGTTTATCAGTGATGTCAGAGCTGGGCTGTCTGTCTGCTTTTACTTTCACTTTGGGCTGTCTGAACATAGAACAGTACAGCACAGAACAGGCCCTTCGGTCCTCGATGTTGTGCCGAGCCTTGTCCGAAACCAAGATCAAGCTATCCCACTCCCTGTCATTCTGTAGTGCACCATCTGCCTATCCAATAACGGCTTGAAAGTTCCTGAAGTGTCCGACTCCACTATCACAGCAGGCAGTTCATTCCACACCCTAACCACTCCCACCCCGAATCTAAAAGTTATTCCCCCTTGTAACAGCTACATCCACCCGAGGAAATAGTCTCTGAACGTCCACTCTATCTATCCCCCTCATCATCTTATAGAACAGTACAGCACAGAACAGGCCCTTCGGCCCTCAATGTTGTGCCGAGCCATGATCACCCTACTCAAACCCACGTATCCACCCTATACCCGTAACCCAACAACCCCCCCCTTAACCTTACTTTTATTAGGACACTACGGGCAATTTAGCATGGCCAATCCACCTAACCCGCACATCTTTGGACTGTGGGAGGAAACCGGAGCACCCGGAGGAAACCCACGCACACAGGGGGAGGACGTGCAGACTCCACACAAACAGTGACCCAGCCGGGAATCGAACCTGGGACCCTGGAGCTGTGAAGCATTTATGCTAACCACCATGCTACCCTGCTGCCCCTCGATATGAACCTCTATTAAGTCACCTCTCATCCAAAGAGGAAAAACCCTAGCTCCCTCAACCTTTCCTCATAAGACCTATCCTCCAAACAAGGCAGCATCCTGGTAAATATTCTTTGCACCCTTTCCAATGCTTCCACATCCTTCCTATAGTGAGGTGACCAGAACTGCACACAATACTCCAAATGTGGTCTCACCAGGGTCATGTACAGTTGCGGCATAACCCCACGGCTCTAAAACTCAAGCCCCCTGTTAATAAACTATAGGCCTTCTTCATGGCTCTGTCCAATTGAGTGGCAACCTTCAGAGTTCTGTGGAGATGAACCCCAAGATCTCTCTGTTCCTCGACATTCCTCAGATCCCTACCCTGTAATCCTCATTCAAATTTTTTCTACCAAAATGAATCACCTCGCACTTATCACGGTTAAACTCCATCTGCCATTTTTCAGCTCAGCTCTGCATCCTATAAATGTCTTTTTGCAGCCTACAACAGCCCTTCACCTCATCCACTGATCAGCAAATCAGCAAATTTACTGACCGACCCTTCAGCCCCATCCTCCAAGTCATTGATAAAAATCACAAATAGCAGAGGACTCAGCACTGATCCCTGTGGTACACCGCTGGGAACTGGTCTCCAGTCTGAAAATCTTCCATCCACCACCACCCTGTCTTCTATGTGATAGCCAGTTACTTATCCAATTGGCCAAATTTCCCTCTATCCCACACCTCCTTACTTTCTTCATGAGCCGACCATGGGGAACCATGGTCAAATGCCTTACTAAAATCGACGTATACGACATCAACTGCTCTACCTTCATCTAGTAACCTCCTCAAAGAATTCAATCAAATTTGTGTTGACTATCCCGGATTAATCTGCATCTTTCCAAATGGTCATAAATCCTATCCTTCAGGACCTTTTCCATTAACTTACCGACCACCGAAGTAAGACTAACCGGCCTATAATTACCAGGGTCATTCCTATTCCCTTTCTTGAACAGAGGAACAACATTCGCCACTCTCCAGTCCTCTGGCACTATCCCCATGGACAATGAGATCCAAAGATCAAAGCCAAAGGCTCTGAAATCTCATCCCTTGCCCCCCAAAGAATCCTAGGATATATTCCATCTGGCCCACTGGACTTGTCGACCCTCAAGTTTTTTCAAATTGCTAATACATCCTTCCTCAGAACATCTACTTCCTCCAGCCTATAAGCCTCAAAAACATGGCCCATCTCCTTAGTGAACACTGAAGAAAAGTATTCATTCAATGCCTCTCCTATCTCTTCGGACTCCATGCACACGTTCCCACTGGTCATTCTTTTTTTTTTAAATAATTTTTATTCAAATTTTCAACAAATTTTAACCAACAAAAACAGAAGAAAAAGAGAAAAAACAATAAACCCCCCCCCCCCCCCCAATACAGAAGCTATAAATTAACAAAAATAATTAACATGAGAACCAATACACATACCCAATAAAGGAAAAAAAAAACAAACCCACCCCCAACCCGGGTTGCTGCTGAAATTGACCATCCTCTAAAGCTCCACCAGAAAGTCTAGAAACGGTTGCCACCGCCTGAAGAACCCTTGCACCGACCCCCTTAGGGCAAACTTGGCCCTCTCCAGTTTGATAAACCCAGCCGTATCATCGATCCAGGATTCCACGCCCGGGAGCCTCGCATCCTTCAACTGCAAAAGAATCCTGCCCCGGGCTACCAGCCTCTTTCACCTCCTGCACTCCCCGCTCCGTTGCTACCCCAAAAATTGCGAGCCCCCAGCCCGGCTCAACCCCAACCACCCTTGACAGCGTCTCCGCGACGCCCCTCCAAAAGCCCTCCAGCGTAGGGCACACCAAAAACATGTGGGTGTGGTTTGCTGAGCTCCCAGAACACCTGACACATCTGTCCTCTCTCCCAAAGAACCGGTTCAGCCTAGCCCCAGTCATGTGCGCCCCATGCAGCACCTTTAATTGAATTAAACTGAGCTTCGCGCAGGAGGAGGAGGAATTCACCCTTCCCATGGCATCCGCCCACGTCCCCTCACTGATTTCCTCTCCCACCTCCTCCTCCCACTTCGCTTTCAGCTCTTCCACCGAGGCCTCCTCCCCCTCCAGTGTCACTTGGTAGATTGCCGTGATCCTCCCCTCACCGACCCACGTCCCTGTCTACCCTGTCCTGAACCCCCTTGGCGGCAACAGTGGAAACTCTGCCACCTGCCGCCTGACAAACGCCCTTACCTGCATGTATCTGAAGGTGTTCCCTGGGGGAAGGCCCAACCTTCCCTCCAACTCCTCTAGGGTCGCAAACTTCCTATCGGGAAAGAGGTCCCCCATCCGCCTGATACCTGCCCTGTGCCAGCTCAGAAACACTCCATCCATCCTCCCTGGTACAAACCGGTTGTTCCCCCGTATCGGGGACCAGACTGAAGCCTTCACCTCCCCCCATGCCGCCTCCACTGCCCCCAAATTTTGAGGGTAGCCACCACCACCGGACTCGTAGTATATCTTGTTGGGGTGGAGCGGCAACGGCGCCGTCACCAACGCCTCCAGGCTCGTGCCCACACAGGACGCCACCTCCATCCTCTTCCATGCCACCCCCTCCCCCTCCATCACCCACCTACGTATCATCGCCACATTGGCGGCCCAGTAGTACCCCCATAGGCTGGGCAACACCAACCCCCCCACATCCCTACCCCGCTCCAGGAACACCCTCCTCACCCTTGGGGTCTTCTGCGCCCACACAAACCCCATAGTATTCCTGTTGACCCTCCTAAAGAAAGCCTTCGGAATCATGATAGGAGGCATTGGAAGAGGAACAAAAACCTCGGGAGCACCGTCATTTTGACAGACTGGATCCTGCCCGCTAGGGAGAGTGGCAACACATCCCACCTCCTAAACTCCTCCTCCATCTGCTCCACCAGCTTTGTAAAGTTGAGCCTGTGCAGGGCCCCCCAGTCCTGGCTATCTGGACCCCCAGGTACCTGAAGCTCCTCTCCGCCCTTTTCAGCGGGAGCTCCCCAATCCCTTTCTCCTGGTCCCCCGGATGCACTATGAACAGCTCACTCTTCCCCACGTTGAGCTTATACCCGGAGAAGTCCCCGAACTCCACAGGAATCCTCATCAACTCCGGCATCCCCCCACAGGGTCTGCCACGTACAACAATAAATCATCCGCATACAACGACAGCCGATGCTCCTCCCCCCCCCCGCACTATCCCTCTCCAGTTCCTCGACTCCCTCAGCGCCATGGCCAGGGGTTCGATCGCCAGCGCAAACAGCAGGGGATCACCCCTGCCTCATCCCCCGGTACAGTCGAAAATTCTCCGACCTCCTCCCATTCGTAACCACACTCACCACCGGGGCTTCATACAGCAGCCTCACCCACCTAATAAATCCCTCTCCAAACCCGAACCTTTTCAACACCCCCCAAAGTATCCCCACTCCACCCTATCAAAGGCCTTCTCCGCATCCATCGCCGCCTCTATCTCCGCCTCTCCATCCACTGCCAGCATCATTATGACATTCAGAAGCCTCCGTACATTAACATTCAATTGCCTCCCCTTCACTAAACCCATTTGATCCTCGTGTATGACCTGCGGCACGACGTCCTCCACCCTCCTAGCCAATATCTTTGCTCGCAGTTTTGCATCCACATTCAGGAGCGAAATCGGTCTATATGACCCGCACTGAAGGGGATCCTTACCCCGCTTCAGGATCAGTGAGATCAGCACCCTAGACATTGTCGGGGGCAAAGCCCCCCCCCCCCCCCCCCCCTTGCCTCATTAAAGGTCCTAACTAGCAGCAAGCCCAGTAGGTCTGAAAACTTCTTATAGAATTCAATCGGGAACCCATCGGGCCTTCCCTGTCTGCATGTTCCCCATCACATTAACCAGCTCCTCCAACCCAACTGGTGCCCCCAACCCCCAACCACCTCCTCCACTCTCGGAAACCTTAGCTTGCCCAGAAAGCGATCCATCCCTCCCTCCTCCACTGAGGGCACTGACCGGTATAGTTCCTCATAAAAAGTCCTAAACACCCCGTTGATGCCCCTCGCACTTCGTACCAGATTCCCTCCTCCATCCCTAACTCCCCCTATCTACCTAGCCGCCTCCCGCTTCCGGAGCTGGTGCGCCAGCATCCGACCCGCCTTTTACCCATATTCTTATACCGCCCCCTGCGCCCTCCTCCACTGCGCCTCCGCCTTCCTGGTGGTCAATAGATCAAACTCCGCTTGGAGGCTACGACGCTTCCTCAACAGCCCTTCCTCCGGGACCTCCGCGTACCTCCTGTCAACCCTCACCATCTCTTCCACCAGCCTCTCCCTCTCCCTCTTCTCCCCCCTCTCCCTATGTGCCCTGATGGAGATCAGCTCCCCCCTAACCACCGCCTTCAGCGCCTCCCAGACCACCCCCACCTGCACCTCCCCGTTATCGTTAATTTCTAGGTACTCCTCCATATACCTCCGGACCCGCCCGCACACCTCCTCGTCTGACAACAGCCCCACCTCTAACCGCCACATCGGACGTTGGTCCCTCCCCTCCCCCAACTCAAGGTCTACCCATCGCGGAGCGTGGTCTGAAATGGCTATCGCCGAGTATTCCGCAACTTCCACCCTCGGAATCAGCGCCCTGCTCAAAACAAAAAAGTCAATCCGGGAGTAAGCCTTGTGGACATGGGAGAAGAATGAAAATTCCCTAACCCCCGGCCTCATGAATCTCCAAGGATCCACCCCTCCATGAACCCCCTCAGCACTTTGGCCGCCGCCGGCCTCCTATCCGTCCTGGACCTAGAGTGCCTGGTCATTCTTTTATTTCTCACAAGAGTAAAAAGCCTTGGGGTTTTCCTTGATCCGACCCGCCAAGGACTTCTCATGCCCCCTCCTCACTCTCCTGAGCCCTTTTTTTAGCTCATTCTTTGCTACCTTGTAACCTCAAGCGACCCAACTGAACCTTGTTTTCTCATCCTTACATACGTTTCCTTTTTCCTCTTGACAAAACATTCGACCTCTTTCGTGAACCATGGTTCCCTCAAACGGCCTGCCTGACAGGGACATACATATCAAGGACACGCAGTATTTGTTCCTTGAACAAGCTCCACTTTTAATTTGTGCCTTTCCCTGACAATTTCTGTTCCCAAAGAACAAAGAAAAGTACAGCAGATGAACAGGCCCTTCGGCCCTCCAAGCCCATGCCGACCATGCTGCCTGTCTAAACTAAAATCTTCTACACTTCCTGGGTCCATATTCCCATCTATTGCATGTATTTGTCAAGGTGCCCCTTAAATGTCACTATCGTCCCTGCTTCCACCACCTCCTCCGGCAGCGAGATCCAGGCACCCACTACCCTCTGTGTAAAAAACGTGCCTCATACATCTCTAAACCTTGCCCCTTGCACCTTAAACCTATGCCCCCGAGTAATTGACCCCTCTACCCTGGGAAAAAGCCTCTGACTATCCACCCTGTCTAT
Source organism: Scyliorhinus canicula (assembly GCF_902713615.1). Taxonomy (NCBI): domain Eukaryota; kingdom Metazoa; phylum Chordata; class Chondrichthyes; order Carcharhiniformes; family Scyliorhinidae; genus Scyliorhinus; species Scyliorhinus canicula. The sequence continues at coordinate 96,155,996 of NC_052156.1, forward strand.
GCCCCTCATAATTTTGTAGACCTCCATCAGGTCGTCCCTCAACCTCCGTCATTCCAGTGAGAACAAACCAAGTTTATTCAACCGCTCCTCATAGCTAATGCCCTCCATACCAGGCAACATCCTGGTAAACCACTTCTGCACCCTCTCTAAAGCCGTCGGACACTTGCAACACCGACCGGCGACTCCGAGCCTGTGTATCCCGAGGCTCTTGGCTGCTTGACCACATCCTTCTGTGTGGCGACCAGAATTGAACACTATACTCCAAGTGTGGCCTAACTAACTAACACAGCTGCAACATGACTTGCCAATTCTTATACTCAATGCCCCGGCCAATGAAGGCAAGCATGCCGTATGCCTTCTTGACTAGCTTCTCCACCAGTGTTGTCCCTTTCAGTGACCTGTGGACCTGTACACCTAGATCTCTCTGACTTTCAATACACTTGAGGGTTTTACCATTCACTGTATATTCCCTACCTGCATTAGACCTTCAAAAATGCATTACCTCACATTTGTCCGGATTAAACTTCATCTGCCATCTCTCCGCCCAAGTCTCCAAATGATCTAAATCGTGCTGTATCCTCGGACAGTCTTCATTGCTATCTGCAATCCCACCTACATTTGTATCGTCTGCAAACTTACTAATCAGACCAGTTACATTTTCCTCCAAATCATTTATATATACTACGAACAGCAAAGGTCCCAGCACTGATCCCTGCGGAACATCACTAGTCACAGCCCTCCAATTAGAAAAGCATCCTTCCATTGCTACAGTCTTCTATGACCAAGCCAGTTTTCTATCCACCTTGCCAGCTCACCCCTGATCCCATGTGACTTCACCTTTTGTACCAGGCCTTACTGAAGTCCATATAGACAACATCCACTGCCTCACCTGCATCAATTATCTTTGTGACCTCTTCGAAAAACTCTATCAAGTTAGTGAGACATGACCGCCCCTTCACAAAACCATGCTGCCTCTCGCTAATACGTCCATTTGCTTCCAAATGGGAGTAGATCCTGTCACGAAGAATTCCCTCCAGTAATTTCCTTACCTCTGATGTAAGGCTCACCAGCCTGTAGTTCCCAGGATTATCCTTGTTATCCTTGCTACCCTTCTTAACAAAGAAACAGAATGGGCTATTCTCCAGTCCTCCGGGACATCACCTGAAGACAGTGAGGATCCAAAGATTTCTGTCAAGGCCTCAGCAATTTCCTCTCTAGCCTCCTTCAGTATTCTGGGGTAGATCCCATCAGGCCTTATCTACCTTGCTATTTTTCAAGACACCCAAGACCTCATCTTTTTGGATCTCAATGTGACCCAAGCTATCTACACCCCCTGCTCCAGACTCAACATCCACCAATTCCGTCTCTGGTGAATACTGATGCAAAGTATTCATTTAGTACCTCGCCCATTTCCTCTGGCTCCACACATAGATTCCCTTGCCTATCCTTCAGTGGGCCAACCGTTTCCCTGGCTACCCTCTTGCTTTTTATGTACGTGTAAAAAGCCTTGGGATTTTCCTTAACCCTATTTGCCAATGACTTTTCGTGACCTCTTCTAGCCCTACTGACTCCTTGCCTAAGTTCCTTCCTACTTTCCTTATATTCCACACAGGCTTCGTCTGCTCCCAGCCTTCTAGCCCTGACAAATGCCTCCTTTTCCTTTTTGACGAGGCTTACATTATCTCTCGTTATCCAAGGTTCTCGAAATTTGCTGTATTTATCCTTCTTCCGCACAGGAACATGCCTGTCCTGAATTCCTTTCAACTGACACTTGAAAGCCTCCCACATGTCAGATGTTGATTTACCCTCAAACATCCGCCCCCAATCTAGGTTCTTCAGTTCCCGCCAAATATTGTTAAAATTAGCCTTCCCCCAATTTAGCACATTCACCCTAGGACCACTCTTATCCTTGTCCACCAGCACTTTAAAACTTACTGAATTGTGGTCACTGTTCCCGAAATGCTCCCCTACTGAAACTTCTACCACCTGGCTGGGCTCATTCCCCAATACCAGGTCCAGTACATATGTCTACATATTGTTTTAAGAAGCCCTCCTGGATGCTCCTTACAAACTCTGCCCCATCCAGGCCCCCAGCACTAAGTGAGTTCCAGTCAATATTGGGGAAGTTGAAGTCTCCCATCACAACAATCCTGTTGTTTGTACTCCTTTCCAAAATCTGTCTACCTATCTGCTCCTCTATCTCCCGCTAGCTGCCTCTAATAAACCCCCAACATTGTGACTGCACCCTTCTTATTCCTGATCTCTACCCATATAGCCTCGCTGCCCTCTGAGGTGTCCTCCCGTAGTACAGCTGTGATATTCTCCCTAACCAGTCGCGCAACTCCGCCACGCCTTTTACATCCCCCTCTATCCCGTCTGAAACATCTAAATCCTGGAATGTCTAGCTGACAATCCTGTCCTTCCCTCAACCAGGTCTCTGTAATGGCAACAACATCATAGTTCCAAGTACTAATCCAAGCTCTAAGTTCATCTGCCTTACCCGTAATACTTCTTGCATTAAAACATATGCACTTCAGGCCACCAGACCGCTGTTTACACCTCCCTGTCTGCTCTTCCTCAGAGCCATACTGGCCCTATTCCCTAGTACTCCGCCAATGCTTTCACCTTCTGACCTACTGCTCCGGTACCCACCCCCCTGTTCTAACCATGTCTCCGCAATGCCCACAACATCGTAGTCCCAGGTACCAATCCACGCTCCAAGTTCACCTACCTTATTCCAGATGCTCCTTGCATTGAAGTAGACACACTTCAACCCATCTTCCCATCTTATGCTCCCTAATTCTTGCCTAATCGCATCATAATTACCCCTCCCCCAATTATAAACCTTGTTCTGCCATATGGCCCTATCCCTCTCCATTGCAATAGTGAAAGACACCGAATTGTGGTCACTATCTCCAAAGTGCTCTCCACCTTCCTTAAACTAATTTGTCAGGGGGCTGGGAAAATGGGCTGTAGTCCAGAAGCCAGTGTTGAGAGTAGTGAGGTACTGAGGAGGGTATCAAGGTCGCAGGAGTGGACCAGCAGACAGAAAGGATTAGGGAGCATAAGATGGGAAGATGGGTTGAAGTGTGTCTACTTCAATGCAAGGAGCATCCGCAATAAGGTAGGTGAACTTGGAGCATGGATTGGTACTTGGGACTACGATGTTGCGGCCATTACGGAGACATGGTTAGAACAGGGACAGGAATGGTTGTTGGAAGTTCATGGTATAGATGTTTCAATAAGAGTAGGGAAGGTGGTAAAAGACGTGGAGGAGTAGCATTGTTAATCAAGGATAGTTTAATGGCTGTAGAAAGGCAGTTCGAAGGGGATCTGCCTACTGAGGTAATCTGGGCAGAAGTTTGAAATAGGAAAGGAGCGGTCACATTGTTAGGAGTTTTCTATAGGCCCCCAAATAGTATTAGAGATGTGGAGGAAGAAATTGCAAAACAGATTATGGATGGGTGTGGAGGTCTCAGGGTAGTTGTCATGGGTGACATTAACTTTCCAAATATTGATTGGAACCTCTATAGGTCAAACAGTTCAGATGGGGCAGTTTTTGTACAGTGTGTGCAGGAGTGTTTCCTGACACAATATGTGGATAGGCCGACAAGAGGGGGGGTCCACATTGGATTTGGTACTGGGTAATGAACATGGCCAAGTGTTAGATTTGTTTGTGGGAGAGCACTTTGGAGATACTGACCACAATTCGGTGTCTTTCATAGAACAGTACAGCACAGAACAGGACCTTCGGCCCTCGATGTTGTGCCGAGCAATGATCACCCTACTCAAACCCACGTATCCACCCTATACCCGTAACCCAACAACCCCCCCTTAACCTTACATTTTAGGACACTATGGGCAATTTAGCATGGCCAATCCACCTAACCCGCACATCTTTGGACTGTGGGAGGAAACCAGAGCACCCGGAGGAAACCCACGCACACAGGGGGAGGACGTGCAGACTCCACACAGACAGTGACCCAGCCGGGAATCGAACCTGGGACCCTGGAGCTGTGAAGCATTTATGCTAACCACCATGCTACCGTGCTGCCCTGGTCATTCTTTTATTTCCCACATAAGAGTAAAAAGCCTTGGGGTTTTCCTTGATCCGAGATGCCAAGGACTTCTCATGCCCCCTCCTCTCTCACTATTGCAATGGAGAGGGATCGGGCCATAGGGCAGGGCAAGGTTTATAATTGGGGGAGGGGTAATTATGGCACGATTAGGCAAGAATTAGGGAGCATAAGATGGGAACAGAAACTGTCAGGGAAAGGCACAAATGAAACGTGGAGTTTGTTCAAGGAACAAATACTGCATATCCTTGATAGATATGTCCCTGTCAGGCAGGGAGGAAATGGCCGTGTGAGGGAACCATGGTTCACAAAAGAGGTTGAATGTCTTGTCAAGAGGAAAAAGGAAGTGTATGTAAGGATGAGAAAACAATGTTCAGTTGAGTCGCTTGAGGGTTACAAGGTAGCAAGGAATGAGCTAAAAAAAAAGGGCTTAGGAGAGCGAGGAGGGGGCATGAGAAGTCCTTGGCACCTCGGATCAAGGAAAACCCCAAGGCTTTTTACTCTTATGTGGGAAATAAAAGAATGACCAGGGTGAGGTTAGGGCCGGTCAAGGACAGTGTTGGGAACTTGTGCATGGAGTCAGAAGAAGGCGTTGAATGAATACTTTCTTTCAGTGTTCACCAAGGAGAGGGGCCATGTTTTTGAGGATGAGAGTGTTATACAGGCGGGTAGGCTGGAGGAGGTAGATGTTCTGAGGAAGGATGTATTAGCAATTTTGAAAAGCCTGAGGGTCGACAAGTCCCAGATGGAATATATCCAAGGATTCTTTGGGAGACAAGGGATGAGATTGCAGAGCCTTTGGCTTTGATCTTTGGGTCCTCACTGTCCATAGGGATAGTGCCAGAAGACTGGAGAGTGGCGAATGTTGTTCCTCTGTTCAAGTAAGGGAATAGGAATGACCCTGGTAATTATTGGCCAGTTAGTCTGACTTTGGTGGTCGGTAAGTTAATGGAAAAGGTCCTGAAGGATAGGATTCATGACCATTTGGAAAGATGCAGCTTAATCCGGGATAGTCAACACGGATTCGTGAAGGGTAAGTCTTGCCTCACAAATTTGATTGAATTATTTGAGGAGGTAACTAAGTGTGTAGATGAAGGTAGAGCAGTTGATGTTGTATACATCGATTTTAGTAAGGCATTTGATAAGGTTCCCCATGGTCGGCTCATGAAGAAAGTAAGGAGGTGTGGGATAGAGGAAAATTTCGCCAATTGGATAAGTAACTGGCTATCACATAGAAGACAGAGGGTGGTGGTGGATTGAAAATTTTCAGACTGGAGACCAGTTACCAGCGGTGTACCACAGGGATCAGTGCTGGGTCCTCTGATATTTGTGATTTTGATCAATGACTTGGAGGAGGGGGCTGATGGATGTGTCAGTAAATTTGCTGATGACACCAAGATTGGTGGAGTAGTGGATGAGGTGGAGGGCTGTTGTAGGCTGCAAAGAAACATTGATAGGATGCAGAGCTGGGCTGAAAAATGGCAGATGGAGTTTAACCCTGATAAGTGCGAGGTGATTCATTTTGGTAGAAAAAATTTGATTGCGGATTACAGGGTCAACGGCAGGGTTCTGAGGAATGTGGAGGAACAGAGAGATCTGTCCACAGAGCTCTGAAAGTGGATCGAGCCGTGAAGAAGGCTCATAGTGTGTTAGCGTTTATTAACAGGGGGCTTGAGTTTAAGAGCCGTGGGGTTATGCTGCAACTATATATGACCCTGGTGAGACCACATTTGGAGTATTGTGTGCAGTTCTGGTCACCTCACTATAGGAAGGATGTGGAAGCATTGGAAAGGGTGCAAAAGAGATTTACCAGGATGCTGCCTGGTTTGCAGGATAGGTCTTATGAGGAAAGGTTGAGGGAGATCGGGCTTTTCTCTTTGGAGCGGAGGAGGAACAGAGGCGACTTAATAGAGGTTTATAAGATGATGAGGGGGATAGATAGAGTGGACGTTCAGAGACTATTTCCTCGGGTGGATGTAGCTGTTACAAGGGGGCATAACTATAAGGTTCAGGGTGGGAGATATAGGAGGGATGTCCGAGGTAGGCTCTATACTTAGAGAGTAGTTAGGTTGTGGAATGGACTGCCTGCTGTGATAGTGGAGTCGGACACTTTAGGAACTTTCAAGTGGTTATTGGATAGGCACATGGAGCACCCCAAAATGACAGGGAGTGGGATAGCTTGATCTTGGTTTCGGGCAATGCTCGGCACAACATCGAGAGCCGAAGGGCCTGTTCTGTGCTGTACTGTTCTATGTTCTATGTTCCTGTCTACCAGTACACGCCTGCAGCCTTGATACCCTCACTCCTCACTACTCTCAACACTGGCTTCTGGACTACAGCTCGTTTTCCCAACCCCCTGACAAATTAGTTTAAACCCCCCCCCCCGAAGAGCCGTAGCAAATTTCCCTCCCAAGATATTGGTGCCCCTCTGGTTCAGGTGCAAACCGTCCTGTCTGTATAGGTCCCACCTTCCCCAGAATATGCTCCAATTATCCACGTAACTGAAACCCTCCTTCCTACACCATCCCTGCAGCCACGTGTTTATCTGCACCCTCCCCCTGTTCCTTAACTGGCTAGCACGTGGCACTGGCAACAAGCTAGAGATGACAACATGGTTTGTCCTGGCTCTCAGCTTCCACCCTAGCTCCCTAAATTCGTGTTTTAAATCCACGTCCCCTCTCGTACCTATGTCGTTGGTACCGATGTGTACCACGACTTGTGACTGTTCCCCCTCCCCCTTAAGGATTCTGAAAACATGGTCCGAGACGTCATGGACCCTGGCACCCGGGAGGCAACATACCACCCGTGTGTCTCTTTCGTTGCCACAGAACAGTCTATCTGTCCTTCTAACTATCGAGTCCCCAATAACTATTGCTTTCCTGCTCTCCCTCCTTCCCTTCTGAGCCACAGGGACGAACTCAGTGCTGGAGATCCGTTCACCGTGGCTTACTCCTGGTAGGTCGTCCCCCTCAACAATATACAAAGCGGTATACTTGTTACTGAGGGGAACGACCACAGAGGATCCCTGCACTGACTGCTTCGTCCCAGCCCCTCTCACCGTCACCCACCTATCTTGATTCTTCGGAGTAACCACATCCCTGAAGCTACTATCTATGACCACCTCTAGCCATCCGAATGATCCGTAGTTCATCCGCTCCAGCTCCAGTTCCCTAACGCGATTTCTGAGGAGCTGGAGATGGGTGCACTTCCCACAGGTGAAATCAGCAGGGACACTGACGGTGTCCCTCACCTCAAACATTCTGCAGGAGGAACATTTTACTGCCTTCCCTGCCATCCTCCCCGAGATAACTTGGGGATAAAAACAAGAAAAAGAAAGAAAGAGCTTACCTGATATTCACTCAACCCCTTAGGTTAGAGGAGGTGGAAGGGTCGGGGACACTACAAGTGTAGTGTCTGGGGTTTTGGAACCGCCCAACTTAAATACAGGCAAAAATAAAACACTTAACCAGCAACCACTGCGCCCTGCAATCAGCTGTTATGGGCCCGCGCAAACTATTTAAATCTTTACTACTTAGCCAGCAGTCACTCTGTCCTCACTCCGACCGGATTCAGCTGGAAACCGCCAACAGTAAGTTTAAAAAAATTTACTCCCCTTAGCAAGCACTCACTGCGCCCCGCACGATAACAGCAATCAGCTGCTGCAGGGTGTGTTTTAGTTTTGTTTTGAGAGCTGTATAGCTGCAGTCACAGCAAGAAGGTGTATTAGTCTCACTCTCTGCCATCTAAAGACTGTCTCTAGATCCTTTGGTGATTTAAAAATAATACCTGTTTCTGTAGAGAAGTTAAACCTGATGTCTTTCTGTAAAAGGGTTCTTTTTTGTCTTATGGATGTTGCAAGGAAAGGTTAAGAGTTACTTATAGAGTACTGTATTCTTTGGGGAATTTATTGGTGTTGATAGTCATTAAGATGTTTACTGTGGGTTATAAATAACTGTTTTCATAAATAAACATTGTTTTAATTTAAAAGTACTGTAGATCTCTGTTGCATCACACCTGTAAAGTAGGCCCGTGTGCTCCTCATAACCACAATCTATTAAAAGTTGTGGGTCAGGTAAACTCCATGAGACACTTTGGGGTTCTCTAAACCCTGGACCACAACACAGGTCACCTCCAAAATAAACAGCCCCTAGATTTTCCAATCTCTCCTCATAACTGAAGCCTTCATCGCTGGTCACATTCTGCAAAATCTCTTCTGCACTCTTTCTAAAGTGCAGCACAGTGGCACTGTAGCACTGCTGCCTCACAGCTCTGGAGACCCAGGTTCCATTCCGGCCTTGGGTGACTGTCTGTGGAGTTTGTACATTTTCCCCATGCCTGCGTGGGTTTCCTCCGGGTGCTCCAGTTTCCTCCCACAGTCCAAAGATCTGCAGGTTATGTGGACTGGCCATGCTAAATTGCCCATTAGTGTCCAACGGTTAGGTGGGATTACGGGGAGTGGGTCTAGGCAGGGTGCTCTTTCGGAGGGTCGGTACAGGCCTCCTGCACTGTAGGGATTCTGTGATTTACACCTTTCCTGAAGTATGATTCTCACAATTACCTCCAATACTCCACCTGAAGCCTAACCAATGATTTTGAAAATGGTTTTAGAAAAAATAATTTTGTTATTATATTCTATTTCTGCAATTATAAACCCAAGACCCAAGCTGACACTAGTTTTCAAATCCTCTCTGGCTACAGGAGAGGGTTTCAGAGGACTGGAGGATAGCTAATGTGGTACCATTATTTAAGAAGTGTAGTAGGGAAAAACCAGGAAATTACAGGCCAGTGAATCTAACATCAGTGATAGGGAAGTTATTGGAAATAATTTGAGGGACAGAATTAATCTATACTTGGAGAGGCAAGGGTTAATCAAGCATAGGCAGCATGGCTGACTAATGAGCCATTCAATCATGGCTAATATGTTTCTCATCCCCATTCTTCTGCCTTCTCCCCTTAACCCTGATCCCATTATTAATCAAGAACCTAACTATCTGTCTTAAAAGCACAGTCGTCTGTGGCAGCATGTTTCACAGATTCATCACCTTCTGGCTGAAGAAATTCCTCTTCCCCTCAGTTTTCGAGGATCGTCCCTTTAATCTGAGATTGTGTCCTCTGGTTCTAGTAATGGAAACATCCTCTCCACGTCCACTCAATCTAGTCCTCTCAGTTTCCTGCAAGTACGCCATAGCATAGAAGGCTACGGACCAAGTACTGGAAAATGGGATTAGAATAGATAGGTACTTGATGGCTGTTGCAGACACAATGAGCCAAAGGGCCTCTTTCCATGCTGTAAAATTATCACTATGATCATCTCAAACGTTCCCTGCCACCTTTGAGGATTTATGTAGAGAGACATCAAGGTTTCTGTTAATTTACACTTTCTAGTATTGTGCCCTTTGCTTTTATTCATTTATCATAGAATTTACAGTGCAGGAGAATGGCCCATCAGCTCTGCACCGGCCCTTGGAAAGAGCACCCTACTTAAATCCACGCCTCCACCCTATCCCCGAAACCCAGTAATCCCGCCTAACATTTTAGACACTAAGGGACAATTTAGCATGGCCAATCCATTCTTTGGTCTGTGGGAGGAAACCGGAGCACCTGGAGGAAACCCACGCAGACTGTGATTGTGGGGGATTCAGCGATGGTAATGCCATTAATTGTCAAGGGGTGAAGGTTGTTGGAGATGGTCATTGCCTGGCACTTATGTAGCATGAATGTTATTTGCACTTGTCAGCCTAACCTAAATATTGTCCAGGTCTTGCTGCATTTGAACACTGACTGTTTCAGACTTGTCTTGTACTGTTATTGATGCTCTTCTCACAGGTGAATGTCCTACTTTAGGAATAAAGAACCTTTGCAAAAGGTTAGAGGAGTTTCTTATAGAATTATTGACTTGCCTTGTACCCTTCTCCTTCAGATCACCCAGGGCTCAGTAATATGAGTCAGATTGGAAAGTTTCAAGACAAAGCACAGATGGAGTTACAGGATTATGTGCAAAAAACATATCCCGAAGATAGCTACAGGTAGGACCTAGCTACAAACAAATTACAAGCTTTCACATATTCTTACAACCACAGCATCTGTGTGAGCCTTCAACAACATCTTTCACCTCAATTCACAGTGTATCAGGGATAATTCAATGTTAACAGCTCTGCTCTCAATACGATTTGTGGAACTGCTAGTCAAGAAATAGCTCCTCATCTGTTATTCATGGCATGTATGAGAGATTCAAAGAAAAGGTCAGCTGGCCGGTAAAATCATGGAATCTCTACAGTACAGAAGGAGGTCATTCGGCCCATCAGGTCTGCATCGACCCTCTGAACGAGCACCCCCTATCTCAGCCCATTTCCCCACTCTGTCCCCAAAACCCCAACTAACCTTCACACTCGGGGGGCAATTGTATCATGGCCAATCCAACTGCGCATTTTTTGGACTTTGCGAGGTAACCGGAGCATCCAGAGGAAACGCACGGAGACACAGGGAGAAGGTACAAACTCCACGCAGTTACCCAAGATGGGAATTGAACCCGAGTCTCTGGTGATGTGAGACAGCAGTGCTAACCACTGCCACTGTGTCACCCCAAGTTGATGTGTAGATATGAAAGAACTTAATTAGAAGTTAATTTTTTAATCACCTGATACGGGGAAATGTTGCAATGTCACTTTTTTTTAAGAGTACCCAATTATTTTTTTTCCAATTAAGGGGCAATTTTAGCATGGCCAATCCACCTAACCTGCACATATTTGGGTTATGGGGATGAAACCCAAGCAGACAACGAGAGAATATACAAACTCAACACAGTGATCTGGGGATCGAACCTGGGTCCTCAGCGCCGTAGACAGCAATGCTAACTTCTGCGCCACCATGCCGCAATGCCACTATTTTGCACTGTGACACGGGCTGTTTAAATACAGTAAGCCTGCTTATAACACACATTCTTGATTGTCTGAAGAGACAGAGGAGCAGCTGAAATGGGATTTCACTGTAATCTGGCATTAAGCAGGGAAGGCTATTGTGGTGAGGCTATTTGTCCAATATAAGATTGAAAATAGGGAAAGTCCTGATGATTATTTTTGGTGTAATGTGGGGAGCAGAGATGGGTGGGTGTCAATACTGTGTAAATATGTAAAGACAAGACTATTCAACCCTTTTCATTGATTCACCAAGAAATTCTCATTCACCTCGATTGAGGCGAAGTGAAACTTTATCCATCATGATCATTAGATTACCATCAACAGAATTTTAATAAAATTGGACTGATTTAACTTGACAGATTGGCCAGAATCCTGCTTCGTCTCCCAGCTCTTCGATTGATGAATTCCAGCATCACAGAGGAGCTCTTCTTTACAGGCCTGATTGGAAATGTTCAGATCGACAGCATCATTCCTTACATCCTGCGAATGGAAACTGCAGAATACAACAGCCAGATCATTGGCTCATCAGCGTGATAATGTGCAGCTCAGCTTCCAGACTCCAAACACCAGACTCCTAACCAAGCTGAGCAGCTGTAGCGACTGGGAGGAAGAGAGCAAATTACCGAGTGTTCTGCATGAACAGAAAGGGAACTATTGGAACTGCTCACTGCATTTACCCCTCACTGCGTCACCCCTCACTGCGTTCACCCCTCACTGCGTCACCAGTCACTGCTCATTGCATCAACCCTCACTGCGTTCACCCCTCATTGCGTTACTCCTCACTGCGTCACTCCTCACTGCGTCACCCCTCACTGCATCAACCCACACCATCATTGTCACCCCTCACTGCGTCACCCCTCACTGCGTCACCCCTCACTGCGTCACCCCTCACTGCGTCAACCCTCACTGCGTCACTCCTCACTGCGTCACTCCTCACTGCGTCACTCCTCACTGCGTCACTCCTCACTGCGTCACTCCTCACTGCGCCACTCCTCACTGCGCCACTCCTCACTGCGTCACTCCTCACTGCGTCACTCCTCACTGCGTCACCCCTCATTGCGTCACTCCTCACTGCGTCACTCCTCATTGCATCAACCCTCACTGCATTACTCCTCACTGCATTACTCCTCACTGCGTCACTCCTCACTGCGTCACCCCTCAGTGCGTCACTCCTCATTACATCAACCCACACCATCACTGTCACCCCTCATTGCGCCCACCCCTCACTGCCCCACCACTTGCTGCGCCCACCCCTCACTGCACCTATCCCTCACTGTGCCCTTCCCTCACTACGTCACCACTCACTGCGTCATCCCTCCCTGAGCCCTTCCCTCAATCCACCCTCCCCTCACTGCATTCTCCTCTCACTGTGCCCTCCCCTCACCATCCATGCCCTCACGCCAGCATCTCCTCACTGCACCCGCCCTGCCCTCACTGCGCCCGCCTCTCACTGCACCCGCCTCTCACTGCACCCGCCTCACAGCACCCGCCTCTCACTGTGCCCTCCTCTCACCCTGGCATTCCCTCACTGCACCCGCCCTCACCACTCACTGCATCCTCTGCTCTGAGCTCTCCCTTCACTGCGCCTTCACCGTAACCACCGGTCACTGCATCCACCACTCACCACGCCCTCTGCTCACCATGCCCTCCTCACTGTGCCCTCCGCTCAGAGCACTCTTCTCACTGCGTTTTCCCCTCACCGTACCCACTGGTCACTGCGTCCACCGGATAACCCTCCCTCTGCTCGCCGAACGTTCCCCTTGCAGCGCCCTCCACGCACCTTGCCCTCTCCTCACTTCATCCCCTACCCATTGCACACACTGCTTATTATACTCACTGATTACTATACTTACTGCAAAAACTCGCTGTCCATTTTCACTGTTCAATACAGAACCTGCTCGTCACTCAGTGTGCACATTGCTGTTTGCACACTCTCCTATCCCTCAGTGGCCCTTTACATGCTCGACATTTCTTGTATCTGAAACCAGTCTGTGTCTCATTCATTTATGTGTGTTGTTCAAATGGTTTATTCATATTCCTGACTTTGTTGTTTCAAATTAGATTGAAAAATTTGCTTTTTTGGGTGAGAAAAACCCTATAAAGAGGATGTTATTTTTAATGCAATTTTATCCTTGGTAGTAATTGAAGTTCAAAGTAAGAAGTGAGCTATTGCCTGGGCCGGTGCAATGCAGAATGCACTCTATAGGTTGTCCACAGACAATGTATTCTAGCAAATAATTATTGTAATTTCTAGGTGAGTGTTTGTGTCTGCTGTGTTGGCAGACCTACATTGTTCCTTTGTCAACTTTTTGTGAAATCACCTTTGTAAATGTGATTTCATGAAAATAATTGCATGATCCTTTTTAAAATCGAAATTTTATATTTAATCATGATGAGGAACTGCATTGTTTTTGTACATAGAATGTAGCAATGCATGGAGGTGCATTTCATTAAATGCTCTCTGAATGTTGCATCCTGCTTTGTTGCAAAGACCTCCTGCCTTTGAAAGGTTTTACTATTAAAGTCAACCATTTCCTTCCATACCTGCTCCCATTGTTGGGTTACAATGTGCATGTCCCTTCCTCTTACTCAAATGGAGTGCTACCCTTGGACTCAGATCGGATAGTCATTGGTCTCGGACAGGACTGTCACTGGTCTCGGACAGGACTGTCACTGGTCTCGGACAGGACTGTCACTGGTCTCGGACAGGACTGTCACTGGTCTCGGACAGGACGGTCTCTGGTCTCGGACAGGACGGTCACTGGTCTCGGACAGGACTGTCACTGGTCTCGGACAGGACGGTCTCTGGTCTCGGACAGGACGGTCACTGGTCTCCAACAGGATGGTCACTGATGGTCACTGGTCTCGGACAGGACGGTCACTGGTCTCGGACAGGACTGTCACTGGTCTCGGACAGGACGGTCACTGGTCTCGGACAGGACGGTCCTCTGGTCTCGGACAGGTCGGTCACTGGTCTCGGACAGGACGGTCTCTGGTCTCGGACAGGTCGGTCACTGGTCTCGGACAGGACGGTCTCTGGTCTCGGACAGGACGGTCACTGGTCTCGGACAGGACTGTCACTGGTCTCCAACAGGATGGTCACTGGTCTCGGACAGGACGGTCTCTGGTCTCGGACAGGACGGTCACTGGTCTCGGACAGGATGGTCGTCCTGGTCTCGGACAGGACGGTCTCTGGTCTCGGACAGGACGGTCTCTGGTCTCGGACAGGACAGTCACTGGTCTCCAACAGGATGGTCACTGATGGTCACTGGTCTCGGACAGGACGGTCACTGGTCTCGGACAGGACTGTCACTGGTCTCGGACAGGACGGTCTCTGGTCTCGGACAGGACGGTCACTGGTCTCGGACAGGACGGTCTCTGGTCTCGGACAGGACGGTCACTGGTCTCGGACAGGACGGTCTCTGGTCTCGGACAGGACGGTCTCTGGTCTCGGACAGGACGGTCTCTGGTCTCGGACAGGACAGTCACTGGTCTCCAACAGGATGGTCACTGATGGTCACTGGTCTCGGACAGGACGGTCACTGGTCCTCGGACAGGACTGTCACTGGTCTCGGACAGGACGGTCTCTGGTCTCGGACAGGACGGTCCACTGGTCTCGGACATGGACTGTCACTGGTCTCGGACAGGACTGTCACTGGTCTCGGACAGGACGTCTCTGGTCTCGACAGGACGTCACTGGTCTCGGACAGGACTCACTGGTCTCGGACAGGACGGTCTCTGGTCTCGGACAGGTCGGTCACTGGTCTCGGACAGGACTGTCACTGGTCTCGTACAGGACTGTCACTGTCTCGACAGGACGTCACTGGTCTCGGACAGGACTGTCACTGGTCTCGGACAGGACTGTCACTGGTCTCGGACAGGACGGTCTCTGGTCTCGACAGGACTGTCACTGGTCTCGGACAGGACTGTCTCTGGTCTCGGACAGGAGGTCACTGTCTCGGACAGGTCGTCGGCTCCACAGGATGTCACTGGTCTCGGACAGGACGGTCCTCTGGTCTCGGACAGGACTCACTGGTCTCGGACAGGACGGTCTCTGGTCTCGGACAGGTCGGCTCACTGTCTCGGACAGGACGGCACAGGATGGTCACTGGTCTCGGACAGGTCGGTCACTGGTCTCCAACAGGATGGTCACTGGTCTCGGACAGGACGGTCTCTGGTCTCGGACAGGTCGGTCACTGGTCTCGGACAGGACGGTCTCTGGTCTCGGACAGGTCGGTCACTGGTCTCGGACAGGACGGTCTCTGGTCTCGGACAGGTCGGTCACTGGTCTCGGACAGGTCGGTCACTGGTCTCCAACAGGATGGTCACTGGTCTCGGACAGGTCGGTCACTGGTCTCGGACAGGTCGGTCACTGGTCTCCAACAGGATGGTCACTGGTCTCGGACAGGTCGGTCACTGGTCTCGGACAGATCGGTCACTGGTCTCGGACAGGGCGGTCACTGGTCTCGGACAGGACTGTCACTGGTGTCCAACAGGATGGTCACTGGTCTTGGACAGGACTGTCACTGGTGTCCAACAGGATGGTCACTGGTCTCGGACAGGTCGGTCACTGGTCTCCAACAGGACGGTCACTGGTCTCGGACAGGGCAGTCACGCGGTTGGTGTGTTGCCTCCCAGGTGCCAGGGTCTGTGATGTCTCGGATCGTGTTTTCGGGATCCTTAAGAGCATCCCCAAGCCGTGGTCCCCATAGGCATAGGTAGGAAAAGGGATAGGGGTGTGAGGCTCAGGGAGCTAGGGTGGAAACGTAGAGCGAGAACAAACAGAGTTATTATCTCTGGGTTGTTACCTGTGCCATGTGGCTGCAGTCTTGGTGCAGGAGGGAGGGTTTCAGATACCTGGATAATTGGGGCTCATTCTGGGGTAGGTAGGACCCCTACAAACGGGATGGTCTACACCTGGGGGTACCAATATCCTGGGGGGGAAATTTGCTAATGCTCTTCGGGAGGGTTTAAACTAATTCAGCAGGGGTTTGGGAACCTGAATTGTAGCTCCAGTATACAGGAGGTTGAGAGTAGTGAGGTCATGAGTAAGGTTTCAAGGTTGCAGGAGTGTACCAACAGGCAAGAAGGTGGTTTAAAGTGTGTCTACTTCAACGCCAGGAGCATCCGGAATGAGGTGTACCTGGGTCTTCGATGTTGTGGCCATTTGGAAACATGGCTAGAACTGGGACAGGAATGGTTGTTGCAGGTTCCGGGGTTTAGATATTTCAGTAAGCTCAGGGAAGGTGGTAAAAGAGGGGGAGGGGTAGCATTGCTAGTCAAGGACAGTACTGCAGTGGCAGAAAGGACGTTTGACGAGGACTCGTCTACTGAGGTAGTATGGGCTGAGGTTAAAACAGGAAAGGAGAGGTCACCCTGTTGGGAGTTTTCTATAGGCCTCCGAAAAGTTCCAGAGATGTAGAGGAAAGGATAGCAAAGATGATTCTGGATAGGAGCGAAAGTAACATGGTAGTTGTTGTGGGGGACTTTAACTTTCCAAATATTGACTGAAAATGCTATAGATCGAGACTATTTTGTCCAATATGTGCAGGAGGGTTTCTTGACACAGTATGTAGATAGGCCAACAAGAGGCGAGGCCACATTGGATTTGGTACTGGGTAATGAACCAGGACAGGTGCTAGATTTGGAGGTAGGTGAGCACTTTGGTGATAGTGACCACAATTCAGTTAAGTTTATTTTAGTGATGCAAAGGGATAGATATATACCGCAGGACAAGAGTTATCGCTGGGGGAAGGCAATTATGATGCGATGAGGCAAGACTTAGGATGCATAGGATGGAGAAGGAAACTGCAGGGGATGGACACAATTGAAATGTGGAGCCTGTTCAAGGAACAGCTACTACGTGTCATTGATAAGTATGTACCTGTCAAGCAGGGAGGAAGTGGTCGAGCGAGGGAACCGTGGTTTACTAAAGTAGTTGAATCACTTGTCAAGAGGAAGAAGGAGGCTTATGTAAAGGTGAAGTTCCGGGGTATAGATGTTTCAGTAAGAGTTGGGAAGGTGATAAAAGAGGTGGAGGAGTAGCAATGTTAATCAAGGATAGTTTAACGGCTGCAGAAAGGCAGTTCGAAGGGGATCTGCCTACTGAGGTAATATGGGCCGAAGTTAGAAATAGGAAAGGAGCGGTCACGTTGTTACGGGTTTTCTATAGGCCCCCAAACAGTAATAGAGATGTGGAGGAAGAAATTGCAAAACAGATTATGGATAGGTGTGGAGGTCTCAGGGTAGTTGTCATGGGTGAGTTTAACTTTCCAAATATTGATTGGAACCTCTATAGGTCGAACAGTTCGGATGGGGCAGGTTTTGTACAGTGTGTGCAGGAGGGTTTCCTGACACAATATGTGGATAGGCCGACAAGAGGGGGGGGGGGGGCAAATTGGATTTGGTACTGGGTAATGAACCGGGCCAAGTCTTAGATTTGTTTGCGGGAGAGCACTTTGGAGATAGTGACCACAATTCGGTGTCTTTCATTATTGCAATGGAGAGGGATTGGGCCATACGGCAGGGCAAGGTTTATAATTGGGGGAGGGGTAATTATGATGCGATTAGGCAAGAATTAGGGAGCATAAGGTGGGAACAGAAACTGTCAGGGAAAGGCACAAATGAAAAGTGGAGCTTGTTCAAGGAACAAATACTCCGTGTCCTTGATAGGTATGTCCCTGACAGACAGAGAGGAAATGGCCGTGTGAGGGAACCATGGTTCACAAAAGAGGTTGAATATCTTGTCAAGAGGAAAAAGGAAGAGTATGTAAGGATGAGAAAACAAGGTTCAGTTGAGTTGCTTGAGGGTTACAAGGTAGCAAGGAATGAGCTAAAAAAAGGACTTGGGAGAATGAGGAGGGGCCATAAGAATAAGGGGTTGAGTGAATATCAGGTAAGCGCTTCCTTTCTTTTTCTTGTTTTTATCCGCAAGTTATCTAGGGGGAAGGCAGTGCAATGTTTCTGCTGCAGAATGTTTGAGGTGAGCTAGGAGGGGACATGAGAAGTCCTTGGCGGGTCGGATCAAGGAAAACCCCAAGGCTTTTTACTCTTATGTGAGAAATAAAAGAATGACCAGGGTGAGGGTAGGGCCGGTCAAGGACAGTAGTGGGAACTTGTGCATGGAGTCAGAAGAAATAGGAGAGGTGTTGACCAAGGAGAGGGGCCATGTTTTTGAGGATGAGAATGTGATACAGGTGAGTAGGGGAGTAGAGACAACCCTGGTAATTATAGACCTGTGAGCCTTACTTCGGTTGTGGGTAAAATGTTGGAAAAGGTTATAAGAGATAGGGTTTATAATCATCTTGGAAAGAACAAGTTGATTAGCGATACTCAACACGGTTTTGTGAAGGGTAGGTCATGCCTCACAAACCTTATTGAGTTTTTTGAGAAGGTGACCAAACAGGTGGATGAGGGTAAAGCTGTTGATGTGGTGTATCTGGATTTCAGTAAGGCGTTTGATAAGGTTCCCCACGGTAGGCTATTGCAGAAAATACAGTATAGTATGGAATTGAAGGTGATTTAGCGGTTTGGATCAAAGCTGAAAGAAGACAGAGGGTGGTGGTTGATGGCAAATGTTCATCCTGGAGTTCAGTTACTAGTGTACCGCAAGGATCTGTTTTGGGGCCACTGCTGTTTGTCATTTTTATAAATGACCTGGAAGAGGGTGTAGAAGGATGGGTTAGTAAATTTGCAGATGACACAAAGGTCGGTGGAGTTGTGGATAGTGCTGAAGGATGTTATAGGATACAGAGGGACATAGATAAGCTGCAGAGATGGGCTGAGAGGTGGCAGATGGAGTTTAATTCGGAAAAGTGTGAGGTGGTTCACTTTGGAAGGAGTAACAGGAATGCAGAGTACTGGGCTAATGGCAAGATTCTTGGTAGTGTAGATGAACAGAGAGATCTCGGCATCCAGGTACATAAATCCCTGAAAGTTGCAACCCAGGTTAATAGGGCTGTTAAAAAGGCATATGGTGTGCTAGCCTTTATAAGCAGGGGGATTGAGTTTCGGAACCACAAGGTCATGCTGCAGCTGTGCATAACTCTGGTGCGGCCGCACCTGGAGTACTGCGTGCAGTTCTGGTCACCACATTATAGGAAGGATGTGGAAGCTTTGGAAAGGGTTCAGAGGAGATTTACTAGGATGTCGCCTGGTATGGAGGGAAGGTCTTACGAGGAAAGGCTCAGGGAATTGAGGTTGTTTTCGTTAGAGAGGAGAAGGCTGAGAGGTGACTTAATAGAGACATATAAGATAGTCAGAGGGTTAGATAGGGTGGACAGTGAGAGTCTTTTTCCTCGGATGGCGATGACCAACACGAGGGGACATAGCTTTAAATTGAGGGGTGATAGATATAGGACAGATGTCAGAGGCAGTTTCTTTACTCAGAGAGTAGTAGGGGTGTGGAACTCCCTGCCTGCAGCTGTAGTAGACTCGCCAACATTAAGGGCATTTAAGTGGAGACTGGATAGACATATGGATGAAAATGGAATAGTGTAGGTCAGATAGGCTTCAGATGGTTTCACAGGTCGGCGCAACATCGAGGGCCGAAGGGCCCGTACTGCGCTGTAGTGTTCTATGTTCTATGTTCTAGGCTGGAGGAGGTAGATGTTCTGAGGAAGGATGAATTAGCAATTTTGAAAAACCTGAGGGTCGACAAGTCCCCTGGGCCAGATGGGATATATCCAAGGATTCTTTGGGAGGCAAGGGATGAGATTGCAGAGCCTTTGGCTTTGAGCTTTGGGTCCTCACTATCCACGGGGATAGTGCCAGAGGACTGGAGAGTGGCGAATGTTGTTCCTCTGTTCAAGAAAGGGAATAGGAATGACCCTGGTAATTATAGGCCAGTTAGTCTTACTTTGGTGGTCGGTAAGTTAATGGAAAAGGTCCTGAAGGATAGGATTTATGACCATTTGGAAAGATGCAGCTTAATCCGGGATAATCAACACGGATAGTCAACATTCGTGAAGGGTAAGTCTTGCCTCACAAATTTGATTGAATTCTTTGAGGAGATAACTAAGTGTGTAAATGAAGGTAGAGAAGTTGACGTCGTATACGTGGATTTTAGTAAGGCGTTTGATAAGGCTCCCCACGGTAGGCTCATGAAGAAAGTAAGGAGGTGTGGGATAGAGGAAAATTTGGCCAATTGGATAAGTAACTGGCTATCACATAGAAGACAGAGGGTGGTGGTGGATGGAAAATTTTAAGACTGGAGACCAGTTACCAGCGGTGTACCACAGGGATCAGTGCTGGGTCCTCTGCTATTTGTAATTTTGATCAATGACTTGGAGGAGGGGTGGGTCAGTAAATTTGCTGATGACACCAAGATTGGTGGAGTATTGGATGAGGTGGAGGACTGTTGTA